>NW_028145637.1:1200000-1602500 GCF_977016875.1 Pavona decussata | reverse complement strand
TTTGCACATCTGTATTGTAAACACTCCTCACGGCCTTGAAAACAAAGAACGCGACCAAGAATTTAAAGAATTTGATAACACGACAGAAAACGTAACTCATACCAGCCGAGTACAAAAAACAAGACCGAGAACAATAACTTGTGGCCCGAAGTCTTATCACTCGGCCCATCGCGACCCCAAAAAGAAAATAATAATTTGATAGTGCTACCGAAACCTGCTCGGTACGTCTTACGGCCCAGGCAAAAAGCAACATTTTTACATTGTTTCAACAGCAACAGCAAATTCTGCAGAAACACATTGTGGAGTGGAAACTGTGTTAGGAAAATGTAGACATAATTTTGCAAATTACAGTGTAACATAAGGTCGTGCTTCAATATTTGTGAGAACAGATATACTACATGTATAATAATAATCATTAAATTATCCTTTTTTTGTTTGTTTTTTTTCCAGTGAAAGCTGCCACCATTATGTATTCCATTCTGTTTCTTCAGTAGCAGCCCGGATGCCTTTAGTGAGTCAGGAATACTAAGCAAGTATAATTTTTTTTATAGCAATAATTATTTTAAAGAATTATTACGTGCTGTACTTCCCATGTGGTAAGGGCTGTCACTGGAAAATGTTAGAGGTGTTCAATATGGGATGTAGTACAGGAAGAATTATTATGCTCCTTAATGCACAAAACCAGCAGCACCATGTACATGTTCAGCAAGAAAAACACAAAAATTTTGTACCTTTTGTCCTTTTGAGCTGTAAATCATTTAGAAGGCAATTAAACCAATCAGAATCTGTTTTCTGTGCAAACGTTTGTGAGTCTTTTGGGGTGGGATTGTACAAACATAGAAAATGGCACCTTGCCACACTGGTAATAAATTTTCAAGAAATGTTTTTCACCAATGTAACATACATCTTTTCAGAGTTCGAAATGGAAAGAAATAACACTCAAGAATACCCAATCGCTGAAAAAGAGGACTTGATAAGAAGATTTTATTGTGTGTGTTTGAAAGTTTTTGCTTCTAAAAGCAAATCCAAGAAATCTTTTGACTGGGCAGGCTTTTGTCATTTATTCTGTCTTTGCCTATTCGTGGCTGTATTTAGGAAGTGCTGTCGTGTAAACATTCCATAACCTGTTGAAATTAATTTTTTTTGTTATAGAAGGGGTTTACATCAATATGCATGGAATGTTAGCAATTTTCATGTTCAAGGTTATTTCTTGTCAGTACTTGATAAATACAGGTAGCGTTACACTTTTTATATCAGAAAATGTTTGTCTAAGGATTCAAATGCAAACAGAAATTAATTTAAGAAGTCTAAGATTTTTCTTTCTTTACTGTGCATTTCGGTTAATTTGGGAAAACTCAAGAATCTCACAGGAGCCACTGCCGCAGACACAGTTTGCTTGTCAATTTGTTTTCCCAGAAAAAGGGAGACTGCAATGTCAAATGTCTTAAGAGAGCCAGTCTAGGCGTAGCAAGTTTTGCTTAATAGGAAGTCAAAAGAACAATTCATGTGGATCTGTAACTTGAGAAGGTTCATTCAATTATTGTATTGTTTTGCCAAATTTACAAATGCAGTGTTGACCAGTACATTCTTGCTTTGACATTTCCTTTCATTAAGTATTAAGCATTCAACTCTTTCTCGTGTTTCAATACAGATTGTGCATTTTCAGGCTTGCAATCCTTGATGAATGATTTGGAACTTTCTCTTTCAATGTAACACCTATTTCTTTTTTTTAAAGGCAATTGCTTTCATTTTACCAGCACAAGCTTATATTGCACAGTTAACACCATTTAAAGCAAATACAATTATATATCCTGTACTTTGATCTGTGTGGAAAATGTTTTGGCAGTAGACATACACATTGCACAATTTTTATTTCTGTGCTAAACCTAGAACAATTTTCACAAACGAGTAATATTACAAGTCTGTTTTCAGTCATCAAAGCATCAAAGGTGATAATTATTTTGCACTATTCTTGTCCCTGTACTAATTTTTTTAAATATGGAATGAACAGGAAGCCTTTGCTTGTTTACATGAATTTAAGCTAGTTATATTGCAGTGAGGGATACCTAAAATACAAGCATTGAAGTAAGTTGAATTTGTGACACAAAATGTAATTGAAGCGTGATTTCTGGAGTGATAACAATCAAGACACCATTTGTTTGTTTACCTTGTGGTTTGAAGAGGCATCTCATTGGTGACTAAATGATGGTTTTTGATGCTCTAGCCAGTCAATATTGCATTGCTATTTTGCTTAGAAGGCGTGACTGAGTTAAAGTGACAAGGAATGCCGTCTAGTATGCTGATCCCACATACAAATACACTTGCCATTCGCGGTAGACCCACGCTAAAAGATATTGAACGTTTTCGGAACAGGTTGGTGTGCAAAGTTAAAGAAAAAAGAAAGATATTCAATGATACCAAATGAACAAATTGACATATTGTCAACCAAGCGAAATGAAAAGCAGTTGCTCCACTTTTGTACCTCTTATTAATGCTACTTTTTTACATATAATCGTGTAGTTTGGCACATTCACAAGTGCAATGTTCATGATTGTGCATCATCAGCAAAATCTGTCGTAATTGTGTTTGATGATGATAGTGATGTGTTGGAGAAAACTATGAAAGTAACTGTACCTAGTCTACCAAAGGAAAATGGTGTTCTAGTGAAAATAAACGTAATTGAATTGAGATCTCAGGTGAATTTATTTTTAGCAAAAATGATCGTGTTGGATTTCACAGGTGTGTGTTACCAGATCGTGTTACCAGTAAAAAAGCTGAAACGTCTGTCACAGAAAGTCCAGGAAATAAGGGAATTTGGGTGGAAAGGTGGTTGCACAAATCTCCTTTTTCATCAAAATTCATCATTATCTGAGATGCACTTCATGGTTACATAAAAGGCAGTCTATGACTGCATGTGGCTACTGCTTTATTTTTGTAGAACATTGCAGTAAAAAAGCAATGTTGTATAAAATTCAGAGGGGTGAATGAACAGCTCCAGTCAGTGCCAAAATTGTGCTGCTTAATTTGATCGTGTTGTCACATGGGCGAATTTGGTATGTGCTGGAGGATTTCGGTTTGTTTACACTTTAATACCCTGGGGACAGTAATAGATATGGTTTGGCTATCGCATGGTGAAGAAGTTCCAAGAATCAAGACACAAGATAAATGGATAATAAGCTTTCTTAATTGAAAAATTTATTCAGACAGACCTGTGTTCATGCTTGAAAAGCAAATTCATTCAATTTTCGCCTCGAATGAAGGCGACCGATCCAAGCAAACTGCGAATCACTAAAGCACAATTTCTCGACTCTTTTAATTAAACTGAGTACATTTTTCGACAATTTCGCCAAAGCTATTTGAAATATGACAAATCAATCAATTTAACAGAAAGGACGGTGAAATTCACATTCAAACCTGTAGTATTTTGTAGAGTGGATTCCCAGGAGCACGCAAAAGTTTGTGAGAACGTCTACAGCTCACGTGATGATTTGCAGTTCTTGTTTATGATCGCACATGTTTCACCTTGACACCAATCTCGTACCCAGAGTCCTCAGGCTTTTTGGTCAGCGGGGCGGCGCCAGGAGAGACTCTGGGATAATGGAAAAATATAATTTTTTTGATTGGTCGTCTGCCTGACAATGGAAGATCGAAAGGAAGTCCGTTGATCATTTGCGGAAGTTAAACAAAGCGGAAACTCCCAACTAACTTCCTTGTTTTGGAGGGAGATTTGAAATGTCAAACTCCGGGTTTTGTAATTTTTATGTGTGTGTCACGGTTATTTTATTTCATTTTTTTTTTCACACCAAAAATTAGAAACACTCCAATTCAAAGACGTGTTTTGAATTGTGTCAATGAAAAAATTTCTAGCCGACGAAAGATCAGCCGTTTTATCGTAGGAAGTTTGCCACTACTGTCATACGACGGTAAAACACGGCAAAATGCAAGCAGTTGCAATTGATTACTGTCGCTGTTACAAAAAATTATTTTCGGAAAATATCATTATATCAGTCAGTTTTGGAGAAAAAGCGGTAAGAGAAGAAATTGGTGAAGCCGTTCCCAAGTATGGAAACATTAAACGTAATAGAGAGGACATTGGTGTCGTCAACGTACTAAATATTTCGAACATGTTATTTACTAGTGAAGGTTATCATGGAAAAAAGAGAAGTTCTTTAACATCTATAAACCTTGTTGTGGATAAAAATTTGCAGATGACTGATCTGTTGTGGAGTGGAGTCCATCTCAGGTTGCCGTTTCGATTAATTCCCTTTCGGTTTTGCCACAAGGGAAACGCTGAAGCCATCTCCACGATGATCAAACGCTGCACACGAGAGCAAAAGTTTCACTTTTTTCAGTCACGGCCCATGGCCAGCTTGCCAAAGAAAAAAAATTCAGAAAAAATTCCCCCTTTGAGGCGGAAGTAATGGTGTGTTGAACATTTTTCTTAAATTTTGAGAGATTTTGTATTGAGAAATTTTGTCAAATTTTGTCCTCACTGTTCCATATTCCATGCAAAACAAGAACAATTAGTTATTTGTCCTAAAAAGTGTAAAAGGCCGTGGTGTTAGGTTACTTTCAGATGAAACTTTAATCTCAAACGTAATAGTACATACAGATTTGAAGATTACTTTTACAGTAATAGGGGCAGCTGCGAATAAACACTTGTTGTTTGTTACTAACAACCATCTTCTCTGCAAGAAATAAAAGTCAACACACCGTGACAGTGAAGAGCCACTCAACTTCATCAGTCAAAAAACAGGTGTAGATAATACTGAAGCCTGAAGCTGGACTTCGAAATGCAGAAGTACCTTAAAACCTTTACATTTATTTATTTCACACACGTACACAGACAAATAAATAAAAAAACTCAAGTAGTGGAGTGGAGGCTCAATAAAAGAAACCATGAGGCTCAATCTTAAAAATATTCAATAGTTATTTACATAATATATTGCTTGGAGTTTTTATATAACTAAACAAATAATATTAATGTACACTGACTTTAGTATAAAGAAAGCAAAAATGTGAAGGTAATGATAGTTTAACTGTACTCTGTTTATGTGCTGTACATTAATATATGTAAGTAAAAATAATCTAACTTTTTAAAAATATTATTTTTCCCTTCATCTGACAAAACATGCAAATACTCCATTGAAGAAGTATGAGACAAGAAAACTGTGGGTTCCCTTGCAGAAAAATATTCCCGTTTAGAGGCCAAAGCAATTATGCAGTTGCAAAGTGTGAAATCATGTCTAAAGTACCAGTTGTTTAAAAAAAATTAGATGAGCGGTGCTGTGACTTTCTGTGTTATATGTTTTAAGGAAGATTACCAGGTCTTCCCTTCAAGGGTTCAATTCGCATGGGATGCCATTATTGAGGAGATACAGGAGAAGGCCCCTGTTCGATTTCATTCTACTGCAAGTGTACCTGTTGTACATAACATGGTAGCCAAGTACCCTAAGTTTGTGTGGCATATGACCTGCAGATAATGCTTGCACAGCCTTGTGCAGAAAGTGACCACTTTCATCACAATTATATCCATATCAAACACTCCACTTGTAATAAAATTATTGGCAAATTTACTAACATAATTATTTTGGCAGTGGATGAATTTTACTGAATAATTTGGTGAAAACAACCCCTTCTATTATTTCTTCATGTAATATTCTGTCATGTAATTATTATTGCTAGTAAATATTAGCAAGAAATTTGTGGTAGCCAGCAGGTTTAAGCATAAAAATTATACTTTTCAGTGAATCATATCGTTTATTGTTATTTTGCACTGATAATCAAACAAAAGAAAAAACCGTTTCAGACACTACAATACTAGCTTGCAAAAAAACGACATTCAATATTTACTAAAGAATGACAAGTCTATAAAATATATATGTTGAACATTCCAAGGATTCCGATGGGTTCTTTACTCCCTTCCCCTTCCCTGTTAAGGGGTAACTAATAAAATTATGTGTAACCATTATCTCATCAAGTATGTAGAATTTTTAAGTATAATTTGTTAACAAAACTGTTAATTATAGAGTGATCATAGATGAAACATAAAGTTTTACAGTCAATGCTTGTTAGACCCCCCCCCCCCCCCCCCACACACACACACACACACACACACCAAAAAAATAAATAAATAAATAAATAAATAAATTACTATTCAATCTATTTTATGGGTTAAAGAAACATCACTAGCCTTATTGTTTATTCTGCTAATCAGCTTAAAAGAAATTTTAAACATCTTTAGATACAGTTTTGTAACTTATGGTATGACAAATCTATATGATTTTGAATTATTATTTTGAATGTGTGTTTCTATTGTTCTAGACCTTTGATCAATGCAGCTCACTAGGCTTGACTTAGATTGTGGCCTAATAGACAATCAGAGCCCAGGAAGGGCTTGAACTAAGAGTGACGTTTCACAATTTTCAGTTAATTTAGTTTTTAGCTAACATTATTGTCAAGGGACCACAAATTCCCACAAGTGCTGTATAATTGACACAGTTCAGCAAATGTCTCACAACACAGTGCCAATCATTCAGGATATTGGGGAGTTTGACAATAGTAATTATCTGTCGTCAAAGCAAGAGCTGCAAGATCAGAGAAGAGATTATATTATACTATTCAGCTGCAGAGTGTTGGTTGAGTATAATACTTCCCTTGCCTGAAGTCAATTAAATGTGTGACACCTATCACATCACCATCCAGTACTCAAATGAAATGGCAAATCCTTCAGAAATTATCAATTTACCAGTAATGTACCCTAATCAATCAGAATACATTAGGTAATGGTGTGTCAGCATCTGAGCTATCTGACTCACCTCTTATTTCAAGTGTACACTCCACAACCAGATGAATTCAGGCCCCACCAAAATTATGTCAATTTATAATATAAACAAAATTTCCCCAATCTATTGACCCCTTCTCTGTGCTTCCTACACTGCACCCAAATATTTATAAGAGATCTCACATAAGATAGTTTTAAATTGGTTTATCTTGATTACATGTATACAAGAACAGACTAAGGAGATTATATGCACGGTAGAGAAATTGACTGGCTAAATGAAATACCATAGTCAGAAATTATATCAACAGTCTCTCAACAATCACATTACAACCAATTTACTGATGAGAGATGGCATGATTACCACTCTCCGTACAGTTCTCATATATAATTATTACTCTGTGGTTAGGCAGAATAACTAACAAATTAACCCTCAACACAACTCACTATCCTTATTTTCAAATCCTGTTGGCACAATTATCCAATTTCTTTTATAATAACTACTTTATTTTATTTCTAGATACATTATTTAAGTATACCTGGGAGCAACTCTACAGCACTAGAAGCATGCAAGGTGTGAGCACTCTCTACCAGTTTTGCCAAAAGCTAGGCAAAAGGAATGTTTATTCAGAAAAAATAAATTCAAAACTGCTCTTGAATTCATGGCATGTATTATTTAAATATGCTGATGTTGAAATATTATTGTACTAAAGCTTGCATTCGAACACATGAATTCTTAAATTCACTTTAAGAAAAGCGTGCACACAATTCAGTCTAATAAAACTAGAAATTTTTGAGACAAAAAAAACTTAATTTACAACAGTAAATATTACTAATATTAAGAGGTGATTTAAATTATTGTCAAATGGTAACATATGTTCATTGAATTCCATTTGGACATAGAAGGGGAGAAGGTAATTTGAACATAAATTCAAGACACAGTCAGCTGCTCGGTTCTATGAGATGAGAGGTGATGGTTCCTTTTTATTTGTAAGTATAAACAGTAATAAAGAAATATGTTACTTGTCTGTTGTAGCAACGGCGAATCAAGTCCACCTTTCGCTCGCTCTTACATGAAAAAAAATCCAGTTGCTTTGATCCGCTCTTACGGGAAAAAATCCAGTTCCTTTTGATCGCGTGTAAGAATCAATTTTGGCTTTCTCGTACACTTTCAAGGCCCGATAAAACCTTCAGGCCCAATAACAGTAACACGGCTGCCATTTTGGGGCATTTGACTTCCGTTTTAATCTTAAGCATGCGCACAAAGACCGGAATCCCACGTTTTCTGGGATAAGAAATTCCATTATCCCAGAGTCTCTCCTGGCGCCGCCCCGCTGACCAAAAAGCCTGAGGACTCTGGGTACGAGATTGCCTTGACACAAAATCTCGAAGAGGAATTTCTTCGCTATGAAATCACCGATTTCCTCTTTTTAAGCCACCGAGTGTTCCTTAGAAGTGTTTCTTTTGATTTACAGTTTTGAAAACCTGTGTTTCCTTCCAAGAACCACAAATTACCATGCATGAAAGACACGGCAGCCATTTGAATTGAATACAATGATCTTCCATATTAGTAAAGCTGACTGAGATCTTGTGAACCTGTCGTGGTGAACTCGACCCAACTTAAGGTAAAATCTGCAATTCCAAAAGCCCCCGATTTACGGACTGTCGCACAACACGATAACATAGTAGCTACTGACCTTCCCAGAAGGCAGTAGCCATAAAAACGTGACACTTTTAGTGATGTTATGTTTTATTTTGTTTATTCACTCTTTGCGTGACATTTCCAGTTGAACTACATCACGTTTATCACAAATACAAAGCGATGCCTTGGACTCTGTGAGTCTTTTATAAAGACTAAAGTCCTAACGTTACTTCTGGCTAGCAGCAATGTGGCTTGAGCTCCTAACTTTCAGTTTTCTTAGGCTGCAACCTTGAATTTAAGGTTAAAACAGCGAGCACTGGTCATAAAACGTATTAGGCCGTTTGTTCCCAATCAGTCAATGAAAATAATTTAAACATAATTACTGCAATTATTAATATTATTTATTATATCCCATTTGAGAATCTGCATGGGGTTCTGTTGGCTAGCATAAAGAAATGAAAATCATGTATGTATAGATCACACACACCCTGCATGCAACTAGGATCGGTAGTGTTAAAAGTTTAAGTGCAAGATGCTGATGAACAAAGAATGATTGCAAATTTTAAGCTTGGTTACGTTTTCATTTATTCTTGCTGCTACTAGCTTAAGGATATACTTGTGGCACTGGTACATTTTTCTGACCTCATATCATTTTAAAAAGTAAGAGGTGAAGAACCGTCAGGCCAGCTGATTGCCTTTCGGGGCTCTCGTGAAGTTTGGAGCTGCATGTTGGATTGAGCTTCACACTTCCAACAAATGTTTTTTGTTGGTTGGTAAATTAAAACATATACGGCACTATCACCTGCAACATCAAGGTTCTATAATGAGCGTTCAGCTACGATTGGTGTAAATAGTTGTGACCCTTACTGGCAACCCTGTGTGTTAATGGTAATCAAAGAAATGCACTTTCCAGGCACCATCACACATCTTGCGTAATTGTACCTGATATGAACATCATGATGCTCATTGGTGATTTCCATGTGGAGGTTGGAGGAATGAAGAGCAGTTGTTCACTCAGCTGTTATATAATGCATTTGTTATTGGCTTCTCTATAGGTGGAAGGGGAAGAAACAACAAGAAAAAACCCAGGAAACTCTAGACTAAAGTCCAAATGACAGAGGGAAACCTACACTTGATTGTGAAAGGGTACTTGTCATAGGGTTCATTCTGCCAAAGATGCTTATGCTTTAAGATATGAATTATACCCTTATGGATGGCAAATTAAAGGCGCAAATATGGTCCTTTTTTGGGAAGACTTAACCCTTTCAACTGTCACGGCAAACCAGCTCCGATTGAACCTGGGACCTGAAGTATATTATCCCACCAGCCCTTTATTTCCTCCCTCTAATCTTACAGAAATGTGCTGAAAAGCCACCAATTACTTCACACATAGCCTGGGTCCACTTCTGAGAATATGGCAACAAATGCATGAATGGCTTACAAAGACAAATCCATTATCTATGAAACCTGCTTCAATTGGGCTGGGAGGGTTGGGGGTGGGGGATGGGCGTGCCTCCTGGAAGAATGAGCGATCCTGGGTTGTCATGGGAAACTGCAATGTGCCACGCCCTACCTCACTTCTCTTCTCTTCCCCACAGACCTTGGGTCTCGAAGCACCCAAGTCTCCGACCAACCTCTCTTTGGCTTGGCTCAGTTCTGGCTAAGGGTCCCAAGGGATGGTTTCACTGTTGACATTTCTTTCATTGGAAAGAGGCAGAAAATATTTCCTCTTGCCTGCATTCTCTTAGCCTCAGTCTAGTGGGTCTAGTATTCCTTTCCTCACCCTTACTGTACTGGACAGTTGACAGGACATGCCATCATCTGTTACACTTGTAGCAACGAAACGACTCTGCACCACTGAACAATCTCTGGAAGACTTCACAAACACTGGACAGGATTGGACAGAAAGATTCTGTGAGGATCTGGGTACTGCGCAGTAACTTTGTGATCTGTTCCAGGAGTCGTGCTGCCACCTGATGAAGAGAATAGTAAGTTCCTTCTATGGATTGTGATGATGAGCTGTTCCATTACCCATGAATTCTCCTGGCCAGCAAAGCTCTGGTCAATCTTCAACATCTTGATGCACTGCAGGGGGCAAGCAGTCAGCTGAGCAATGACCAAGTCACAACTCTAGCAGTTCCAGACTTTGATGCTGAACATTTTGCGTCAGGTACCATTCCCAGTGCTGTTGAGAGGCGTTTACAACAGCACTTGCTTGATCCCGTCATAGTCACCAGCAGCCTCTCCTGAGAGGAGAGAAGAGGCTTCTTGAGGACATCCTGAAAGGAGAACACTGAACTTTGTAACTGTTCTAGTCCTCTTAATTCTGCAGTTGGGGGTGGGAGTGTAGTTAGTTAGGATAACAGTTAGGACCATTAACCTTTAGATTAGATAATCTAACCATGGGTACCCAATAACCTAGCAATAGGCATAACATTGACCATAACTTCTAACGCTAACATCCTAATTGTAGTCCTGACTAACCACAACCCCATCCTTTACTTCAAAATTTATTGGACCGGAACGGTCTCAAAGTTCAGTGTTCTCCTTTCGGGGAGTCCTTTAGAAGTTTCTTCTCTCCCCTCAGGAAAGGCTGCTGGTGACTGTGACAGGATTGAGTAAGTGCTGTCGTGAATGTCTAACCACTCTGGGGATGGTTACTGATGTTAATGTTGAGCATCACAGTCCAGAACTGCTAGAGTTCTGACTCAGTCATTGTTCATCTTGCTACTCACCTTCTGCTGTGGATCAAGATCTGGAAGATTGTCCAGAGCTCTGCTGGACAAGAGGATTCATGGGTCATGGAGCAGTTCATCATCACATTCCACACAAAGAACTTACTGTTCTTTTCATTCAGTGGCAGTACCACCCCTGGAGCAGGTCACACAGACACTGAGTAGTACCCAGAACCTCACAGAATCCATCTGTTCTGTCCTGTGTAACAAGCAATCTGTACAATGTTCGTAAAGTCTACTAGAGATCGTAAAGTGGTACAGAGTCATTTCATTGCTTCAAGTGCAATGGGTGAGGGCCACTCTATACAAAACTGAAGGCCAACAAAGAGAACACATCACTTCTTGTTTGCTGACTGTGACATAAAAACGTCGGTGCTTATTTTCCATTTGATTTTAGTAGGCTTAACTCTCCTTTCTGAACCAAGCTTTCACTGAAAAAGCAGAGCAAGAGTAAATATTTCTCCGATCCAATGTAGAAATTCAATATTCATATCATTCTAAGTAGTTGTACAGCTCCTGAACCAGACTCATACCCAGTCTTTTTTCCTTTTTCTTTTTTTTAACCACACACGTTACAGTACTTACAATAACTTACGACTAACTTAACGAGGATGAATTGAGGCGCGCGGAGAGTCGTGGGAAGAGGCGCCTCTTCCCATGACACCCTGCGCACCTCAATTCATCCTGTTGTCTAATCTTCTCACCCCACAAAACACATAAATAGCAACTGGATATGAGTCTGCTCCTGAAGTGATTAATTTGTGTCCTAACCTTTACCATAATACTAAACCTCTCTATAATCTTGTTCTCATGCTATCGCTTACAACTGTAAAATGGGCTATTGGAACGGATTATTATAAAGTAGTAGTGGTCACCTAAATGGGCGCATATGACACAAATCTCACTGCATTTCATATATGCAAACTACTCAAGTGAAGAACATAATTTACATTCAAGTAATAATCAAAGATTAGGGAGTGATGATCTCTACCCCAGTTAAGTTGGTGATGACATCATCCACCCCTGCAAAATCTGCAGGGGGGTCCAGATACACATCCTAAGATCCATTCATCGTCCCATACAATCTTGACTCCAAATGCAATTAGAAGTGCATTCTTTCTGCCTGGAACGCAATCACAAGCAGCGAGGTTTGCACAAAACAAAGTCAACTCAAGCCTCGATGTGACTCGGAGGCCAGGTCGCTAAACACAAACCTGTAAAATTGGTTATTATACAACATTGTAAAATATTGAAAAGGCAGCAAATTACAGAACATTAAACAATATTGAAAAAGGCAGAATTCACAGGTTAAACTGTAGGACCTACAGTATGAAATCCGTCTCTTTTTAACACTTACAACAATAGGCACATTCACTGCAGGTTTCTTTCAGTGGAGATAGCTGTCTTTGAAAAAACCGGGCGTTGGGGTTTGTTCCTAAAGAAGCTTTTGAACTGCCTCGGTGGGGAAGCGGAAACTGAAATGATAACTTAGGCAATTTCGCCAACTCAGTTGATAAATAGAGGATATAACATGACTGCGCGGAGATACAAAATTCCTCTTCCGACTGTTGGAAAATATCCTGGATGTCGCTTCTCTCCGGAGAGAAGCGACAGCCAGTACATCTGCATTCGCAGGCTAAGTTTATTTACATGATATGAACCATGTCCGAAAGAAGCATCATGTGATCTAGATGCGCATCTTGCAAATAAAATGCATGAATCTCTCCGGAATATAGTGAAAAATGATTTGTTTGAGTCCTGCTCTTCCCTGGCTCGTCAACCAACGCTCCTACCAAGAAGAGTTGCGCCACCGAGCAGACGTCATTAGGGCTTCCAGGCAACTACCATTCAAAAGACTTTTTTTGAGTCCATTCACACCCACTTTCCAACTTCTTGTCCTATAAGGTTTTTTTTTCTGTCTGGTGATGGTGGTATGAAGAGATTATTAACTTAACCTCACGAAACAAAACAAAATTTAGAAGCTTGCAAAATAGCGATTTTATTGATAAAATATATTCTGCAGTTTGCTTATGTTGGCATCGAACTGTATGGAGACATCATCCGTGACATCTGTCTTCTCCGACGATTTCCAATAGTTTTTTTTAAAGTAAGTTTGAAGTTATACTTCGTTTAATATTTCATCACTCCCTGAGAAAATAATTCCTGAGCTAGAGTTGTAGGCAAGTCAAGGTATTCTCTGCCAGCAAAGTTTCTGTTACAATTCATTGAAATTACAATTAATTTATTTAATGCCGTATTTTCTATCACACCTTCTAAAGGAAAAAAAGAAAAGAAGGAAGGAAGCAAGCAAGCAAGCAAGCAAGTACTGTAGTCGCTACATATGGGGAAGAGAGAAACGCTAAGCGCTAGGCCCAGATTTTGGAAGGCTGTCTTCTCGGGTTTAGAGTGTGGTGAAGGAGTATGAAGAAACGAGAATGAAAATTAAAGAGCCTGGTATAGCTCTGGGTTATTTTCGGACTTTCCTCGGCTTCTATAATTTTCAGCTCTGCTCTTGGTTTTCCTTGATAAGATTTAGTTCTACAGCAGTTTCTAAACCTCTTTCAGCGCATGCTCGGACCGTAGACATGTCGGGATCGGTATCTTTAGAGAACACCATCAGAATCTCTAGAACTTCACTTTCAACGATCTGTCACAAAAGAAGACAAAATACATCAACAAATAGATCAACTCGGTTAGTCAGTTGGTCTGTCAGTGAGTGAGTGAGTCAGAGAGTCAGTCAGTCAGTCAGTCAGTCAGTCAGTCAGTCAGTCAGTCAATGCCTCACTTGATGATCTATCAACGAATTCGCAAAACAGCAAGTCACCAAGTCAACAAGTTTCTATCTCAAATAATTAGTCAGGCAACCGCTGAATCGATCAATCAATTGACAGTCAATATAATATACGCACTGTCCCTACCTTTGTTGCTATTTCCTTGTTTGCGGCGATCATATTGGCTGCAATGTGAGCTCCCCTGTGAGTCAAAGAGACAAGATGGTCAATGGTGCAAAGCGCTGTAAGTTGAGAAATTAAATCATACTATTGAAAAGTGAACTTAACTGAATAAGAACTGAAACTGAATCTGCATTTAAATAGAAATGAACATAAACTGAGAAAGCAAGTCGCTTGCTAGATTCACGCACCTTCATTACAACTGAATTACTTTGTTTATACTAATCAATAAAAAAGCACTTTGCTACCTGTGTCTTAGTTCCTTTTTGTCAGATACCAGAAGTTGTTTCAGTACATCCATGTACGACGATACCTACCAAAAAAAAAAAAAAAACACCAGTTAGGATAATGGCTGCAGGTCTACTGCACTCTGAACACTAATGTCATTCACAAATCACAGGATGCCTCTCTCTAGTGTCACCAATCTCGTACCCAGAGTCCTCAGGGGGCTCTTTGGCGAGCGGTTGGCCGCAAGGAGACACTAGAGAATTCGACCAAAAATATATTTTTTTGGATTGGGTGCTCCGTAACGGCTTGCATTGTTTTACCGCAGAAAACCTGCAGTAATCGGATGGTCTTAGGTTCAACTCCTGATAGGAGCACTCGGAGTATGCCTGTGTCACTTCTAGAATAATACATCATTCTCAATAAAATTCTAGTTCCCCAGAGTCTCTCCCGGTGCCCGACTGCTGATCAAAAAGCCTGAGGACTCTGGGTAGTGCCATGTGAACAGCCTAACAATAGCTCTGCCACATTGGAGACTAAACAGGCGGACCGCTTTTGTCATATGGTAGACGCTTCTAATTTTCGAAGGGAATTACCTTGTGACGCACTTTCCCATCCGAGACAAATAGAGCTCACAAATGGAAAAGAGTAAAATTACAGAGGAATGTATAGAATGGCATGATGGGCGTCTGAATTCTGATTAGGATTGTTTATCGAGAAATAGCTCTTTTAATAAAGATTAGCAATGGAAGAACAAAACGTTAATCTATCACCAATTTTTATCTGAAAATGTTGCCAAACTCTTGTCTTTAGAGCTCTTTTCATATTGAAGTTACTTCTCCCAAACTTAGCAAAAGGACTTTTTTCAGGATGCTGTATGCACTTTTCCCAATGATTCAGAAAACGTTTTCTAGGTGTATAGGTCAACAGTCTCTCCATGAAAACACAGAACTTCGTTTTTTAAACGAATGACTGAGGCACAGTACCTTTATAATTTGGTTACAAACTTTTTCACTAGACGAGAGGACTGCCAGTGCCCCAGAGGCCGCCCTGAAAGAGAAACATGACAATCGCAAAAGCTACAACAGAAATGAAAGGACAAGACAGGACTAGTGACGGAGTGTTATTGCAAGGTACCATTGAATTTTTAAACTAGTTTGATTACCAAAGAATCGCTAAAGAGAAGGGAAAAAGCAGAGAAGAAATAGAATATCTGACCGTGACAGTTCAAAGTCCTCCTCTCCCGACAGCAGGGTCATCAGTTTAACCCTCTCTGTTGGAGCGTCTTCTTTCTCGTACATTTTAAACACCTGTGTTTATGAAAGAACAGAAGAATATTAACTATTAAAGACTATTAAATCGAGTTCCTTCATAATTAGTTGCCTTTCTGATCAGTGATATATCATCTTCTTTGGCGTATGTCCTCATGCCATTGTGTACAATGACAAAAAAGCAACATAAGGTAAAGTGAGCAACATAATACAGCGATGCCTCTGTGTGCCATATAAACAGAGGATAGGTATCACAAAGGTGGATAGAAAGAAAAAAACATTCAAGCTTTTCAGGTTTTCTTTGAACAAGAAGGGATAACTCATCCTTCAATTCACACCCTGGGGGTACCTTGGCGACCACTTTCTGACACATTTTTAACAACTGATGGCTTCTATTGCAACTAACCAATCAAGGCAAAGAACAGTGGTAGGCTGGGAAAGGAAAAGTGCAACTTTACATCTCTGGCACTGTTCTTGTACTTTGAATGGCAAGTTGGAACGGAAACCATAAAATAGATAAAAGCTGTCAAAAATAAAATATCACAAAATAATAAAAAAAAACTTTAACAAATAGCAACGGCACAGCGCGTAGTACTGTAACTTGTTGGAGTAGTTTGCTAACAGGGATAGTGAGAGAAAAACTACAGGTATCCTACAAAATCTTCATTCTACTTCTTGCACTTCTGAAGAAGTTAACATGAATTTGATGCTGATCACTGTTAGGGCTTAAAGGGTTAAGAGGGTTGGGTGCTTTGTATTGTGGAGTGGTTGGTAGCAATACATTCAGCAGTGTTACCTCATCACACAGCACCATGTTACACATACACTCAGTAGCGGCTCGTCTGATCAGGTCATGTTCATCAAACATCAGACTCTCGATCAGCGGAAAACCTTTCGCTTTTACAATATGTCGCCTAAAACAAACACAAAACAGTACTTAATGGTTGGATAAGTGAATTACAATCCACAAGACGCCACAAAATCCATCTAACCTGACTTCGTCGTTCATCTGGGCCAAGTTCGTAAGTGCCATTAGAGATTCGAATTGTTGGAGACCCTGGCAAAACACAAGAAAATCAATCAACAAAGAACAAGTTTACTTCAGTGCTAATCAGGAATTAGTTACTGTATAAACAAGTCTTAGCTTAGGACAGGAACTGAAGAAATCCACTCATTTAACGAAGGGAAAACCCACCAGGGAGTGGGGGGAGGGGTGGGGCATGAAAACTAGACTAAGGCTCACCGTCTTAGCAGGATGTAACAGCTTGAGCAAGGGACGAATTAGGCCGAATGACTGCCAAGAAAAAACGTAATAAAGTATAAATATGAATATGTTACTCAGTTCAACTTGGTAATCAGAACAATTAAAAACTAAATCAAACTTTGTTTAACGAGGGTGACACTTAATAAAGTATATCACTCAATAAAGTGGATATCAGACTTTGAGCTGAATGGGCCACCCTGTTGAAATAAAGTTTTTACTTCCTTTTTTTTTTGAACAGTCTGTAACCACTGACCTGTGGCCCTCAGATTCCAGATCGAATTGAAATTTGGAAATGTTGGAAATGTTTGATAGGAACGGGAAAACCAGAGTACCCGGAGAAAAACCTCTCGGAGCAAGGACGAGAACCAACAACAAACTCAACCCATATATGACGCCGAGTTCAGGAATCGAACCCGGGACATACTGGCTCTTACCACTGCGCCATCCCTCGAGAGTGTGGATCAAGTCCTTGAAGGTGACCAATATTTAATAAATCGATTCCATTTTGCTGTGGGACTGTACTCTGACAATGCACAGATGAGGTCAAAACGTGGTGAGAATGAAGAAGTGCGGCTTGCAGCTTGACTGATGTTTTTACCACGCTTTGACGTTCTCTGTGCATTATCAGAGTACAAACTCACGGCAAAATTAAATTTATTTGTTTTATACAATAGCCAAGACATGAAAGCTACTGAGCTCTGATTGAAAGTTACTTAGATAATTTCCATTTGTGAACTTAGGCTTTATGGCTGCAGAAGCAATAAAAATCCGGGAGTCTACTTTGCTTCCTATTAAGAACCAATAAACCATCTATAGAGCGGTTCTCGTTTAAGTGTCCAAAGTAATTGCGCATTTGCTTTGGTTTTGCTTTCTTCGCCAGGTGATTGGTTAGAAAAAGTTGTGCCACTTTCGAAACCAATGAGAAGCAAAACCAAAACCAATCTTTCTTTGCTCGCACGCGTTTTCCCGTGCTTTGGTACCAGTTACATGTACTTCCTTCAAGTTCTTATTGGTTCATTATTGAGCTGTTTACATCTGTGGTGATTGTCCAAAGCAATTGCTTTGGTTTTGGTTTAACGCCACTCAGTCGAAAACCGCTCTGCTGATATTTGGATAAGAAAATTTATGTTGATCAGCCTGACCTTTTGTCCAGGAAATGCCACCTCAGGGTTCATGGTGATAGCAACTTTAGCCACAGCCTGAGCAGCAAGGTCTGCTCCTTTCTCTGTATTTTGGGCAGCGAGAGACACCAGTGCCTAAAAACACAGAAAACCAGATATATCTTCAACAACAAGCTTTAAATAGCACAATAAGTAAAGCAAGGTAAAGCCAACATGGGCCACAAACTCAAAATTGTATGAAATGATATGACATTTTTTCAAGTTGATGGGCTTAAAGCTGGGCCATTTAAGGGTGCTATTTTTTTTTGTGGGGACTAATTTAAGGGAACTTACATCAATTCAGTATTGCAAGTTTCAAGTCAGAACCAACCAGTCCTCAGTATATATTGTCGTCAACGATAACATATGAACACGAAAAAAAAAAAAAAAAGAAAAAAGGAAATAAATGAATGACTAAAAGTGCTCATTAAGTCTAGAAAGAGTTTAAAATAACCATAAAGTTTTTACAGTTCAGAAAACAATTTACAACATGTTGGTTTATACAGCAGTTCTCTTACTGTCCTACACAGCTGTTATTGGCATTGTCAAATGAACCAACTGCATGGGAGAATTCACTTCTCTCACATAACAACAAAGTATACAAAGGTGCCAGCGAGCCAACCTTGATTCCACCTTGCTGTACAGTCATTCCTCTGTGCTCTTGCTCACTTGTTATCCCCGTAAAAACTCTGCAAAGTAGAAAAATATACCTGTTAAGCATACAGAAACTAGAAGCATTTTCCTTTTCAGGTGAATGGAGCCAAATCCTGGCCATTACAAGATGCAAAGTGTATTCTTGGACAAAGTAAATTTGGGTTTAACAGAAATTCAAGGGAAGTAAAAAAATAAAAAAAAATAGATGAGCACTTGGTAAAATGGAAACTACAAGGTGCTACGTTTGCTGTGTGAGTGAAAAGCCTACAAACAGAGAATATCCCTGACAGGTTTAGCGAGTGGACATTGGCAGACATACAAATGTGATTGGATATCTTGTCACATAACTGAAGAAGCAATGTCTTCAGACCTCCTGGGCACAAGGTGAGTATCTTGAGGGACCATGGGCACAGCAGCCACACACCATGTATACTTAAATGAAGGAGTATTTACATCCTACTGTTCATTCACACTGTTTTCTTTACAAAAACATTACAAGGAATGAGAATCGTTTGGTTTTTTTTAATTCAAAGGGACAAAAATAAAACAAAATAGTTCTCCAGTTTAGGAAAACGTTTGGCTGTGACAATGTCAGTAACAGGTCTCTTCAAGGGTGTCTTGTTTTGACATGATTATCCAGTATCAAGTGACACAATGTAAATAACTTGTTATTATAATAAATTTAATACCTTGAGATCATTTCTCTGCTGTTATCACTCTCAGTATTTGATAAGTTGACAAGAGCAGATATCACACCTTCCTGTTAAAAAAAGAAAATGCAAGAGCCATATCAATATACCAACTTAGTCGTAATAAATAGGTTCTTAAAACGCATTTTACATCATAACGAAGTCTGGATGCTTTTTACAGTCCTTTTACATAAAAACCCTAATCTGGAAGCAATCTCTTACAAAGAAAATATTTTAATCTTGATTTGAAACAGTCTACAGTGAAACACTGTTTAGTGTCATTAACAACACACTTTAGCTTTTGAAGCTATTCCTGTCAATCTCATATACTCACTTCAACAAGTTTTCTGATCCTCTTCCTCACATACTCTACTCCATCCTGAAAAAAAGTAATTAGATGTACAGGTAATAATTAGTACCACAACAACTCAACGCAGGCAGCTTGGAAAGATGAAATGGTCAGAGATCATGTTAAACTTGGAAACAAGTGCTGCTACAGGATCACCTTTTCATGGAATTTTGGCAATTTGACTTTTGCAAATTCCCCAAGTTGCTTCATTTCATCAGGAATATCTGGTTTGTCAAATGTGTTTGTCAAGTTTACAAGCGTCTGGCACACTCCATACAGTAGAGTACCATCTTTGGCCTGAAAAGTAAAGCAAATCTTCATAGCGTACAACTAGGATGGATATCATGACAAGCCACTCTATATGCAATAAGTAATAATTGGCTTGGAAGGCATATGATGAACAAGTGAAACTAGCATTTCATTTATTGGTTTCTCAACTCCTTGTTAAATAGTTTAATACAAGTATTAAATAGCTACAAAAATTTAATATGGAATAAATTAAAAAGTAACTTAAAAAAAAAAACGAATTCATAATGGGGAGGAGAGGAGGGGGCACCTCTAGTTAAAAAATAATACTGTGCTCCTTATAACAGCCTAATAAACTTTCTATTGAGTTAAAATTAAATAGAATAGAAAATAGAAGAAATAGGAAAAAGAAAAAAGAGAATATAAAATGAGAATGAATATAATAGGGAAAATGAATAATTAATATTGAGCAAGGAATGTATCTTTAATGATACATTAATGATACTAGCATTAAACATTCAGAGATATGAGAAAAGTGAGAAGTGTATGAATTTGATTTCGTTTTAAGCTTATAATTCTTCCCAACTATGTAAGGCTTGTCATTACCCTCCAAACAACAAAAAGATAGTGCAAATTGGCAGTTCTGTCTCTGGCATCACAGACACAGTTCTTCAACTGCCATTGCCTCTGGCCACAGTCTATCTTTGTGCTTTGTAATGAGCATTTAAAACCTTTTCTACAAATTATGCTACAGTAATAATTGACTGTAGTTTAGCCCAGTGCATCACTAAACTCCCTCGGATGGCTTTTCGATCTGTGGTGAACATTCGGCACAGGGCAGTCAAGAAAACAAACATCTAAGTTTTCACTGCACACCCCCGTATTCTTATGTTTAATTTTTATTTCACTGTACCTTGAAACTTGCAACCTTTCCTGGCAAGGATTTTATAAGTTAAATATGTGGATGCATGCTTTTAATTATGGTTTGGATTTAGTAGTAGATACTGCTGCAACTCAGGGATAATTATGCCAAAATGTACAGGACCTTGTTATACAAATTATTGTTTCTTGGGTTGTACACTGTACCTTTGCTAGTTCCAGTAGTGCTATAAGTGCTTCATGGTCTTCCAGAAAAGTTTCCTTATAAAAGAGAAAGTGAAAACAACAACAATAAGAACCTAGTGTTAAATATAAATTAAGCTCCAATTGGCAATAAATTTGTAAGGGTTATCAATTTTGATAATGGACATTCATCTATTATAGCAACAATTGATCAGTCCAGACGTAACTAATCAATGATCAATGACATCATTGAGTGATCGATGTTTAATCAATGGGTAATCAACTGCTTAGTCATTGATTATTGGTGATGATCAATGGGTAATTGATGACTTATCAATGAACAAAAATTTTGTGGCCTATCAATTACTCATCGATGTCATTGATTATTCATTGATGCTATTGATTACTCATCGATTACCTATTGATTACCCATTGATTACTCATTGATTACACATTATCACGCGACATTTTTCTTCATCGCAACAAAATTTCCTGTTATATATCTTTATGTGAATGGCTCGCGACGATGATGAAAGGCAAAGAGGAATTGTACATGCAAAGTAAACCGGGAAAGTATCTAAATTCACAGGAATCCAAGAGTCATCTCTAGTCTGTTACAATGTAGAAGCCACTTATGGGAAAAATGAAACTGCATGCACCATATTGATTTGATGGAAAGTAAAATTACCGAAAACGAAATGTTCAGAAGGTTGAGTTGTCTGTCTTACTCTCCCGGCTATCAGAGTCTGTAAAATATACGTGTAAGTTTAAGACATGTTTTTCTGCTGGGGTAAAAGTTTCCCATCTAAGGCTGTTGTTTCAATCCATAAATGCAAATATGAAATATTATTGTAGTATTTCTTTGTTTTTGATTTAGTATGGTTTGTGTAGCCACAAGATAATATTGATGACTAATCAATGTCATCAATGACTAATCAATGCAACCAATGACTAATCGATGACTGAAATTTTTGTGGCCTATCGATTATTCATCAATTACTCATTGATCATTGGAAATAATCAATGACTAATCAACTGATTACCCATCGATTACCCATTGATTACTCATTGATTTCATTGATGTCATCGATTAGTTACATCTGGATCAGTATACTACAATCTTTATAATGTATATTATATACGTCAATTGAAGCAATTGTATGTAACACTGCAAAGAAGGTGGAGAATGTAATAACATTATTATTATTATCATTATTATTAATCACTGTTTACCGTTCGGCAGATGTTTACTACCACAACTTTGATTTTGTTTGAAGCTGTTCACAAGTTGCAAGCTGTTAACCAGTTGCAATCTTACATGAACATGGAGGGCACAATCTCCCAACAGAAAAACAAAACAAAACAATTGAACAACTTGCTGTATGTTTGCTGTTCAGTTGTAAATTATGAAAATAATTGAAGGGCTGAGAGTATAACTGACCCAAATGACATTTCTGATAACTTTTTGTTGTTTTAGCTCAGATTCATCAGAGTTTTTACACATGTGGCCTTGAATTCCTTCAGGGAACATTGCTTCAATGTTTTATCCACTGCTCTGCACTTTGTTTTGTGATAAAAATGGAAATTTTGCCCCAAAATCATAGATTTTTATTGCAATTCATGACTTAATGTACATTTGGTGCAGGACATTGAATTTTCATCTGAATTTTTACTTAGTCTACATGTAAGCAGGGGCCTGCATAATAATTATTGCTTTGTTTTGTGATAAAGATGGAAATCTTGCTCATAATCATAGGTTTTTATTGTAAATGAAGTGCAAAACAGCAGATAAAACATTGGAGCAACGTTTCTTGGAGGAATTCAAGGCCACATCCAAAATTCCGGTGAATCTGAGCTAAAACAACTAAAAGCTATTGAAAAGTCATTTGGGTTGGTTATGCTCTCACTATCCTTCAATTATGTAAGCCCCTGGTTACATGTAGACTAAATAAAAATAAATTCAGATAAAATTCAGTGCCCTGCACCAAATGTACATTAATTCATGAACATACATTATTGGTCCAGAAGCAGATCTAGTGAGATCCTTCTTGATGTCCAAAAATCACTGATGGCCTGAGGGGGAGGGGGAGAATATTTCATAAAACTGTGTATTTGTCAATATGGCATACACATACCTTAACTTCAGCCTCCATAGTAAGGAATGAAAGGCCTTCAGCTGCCCACTTCCTCAGCTCCATTTCTTTCTTGGATTTTGTTAGAAAACTTAAATTGCATATAAAAAAGCATCAACTTCATGACTGCTGCTTATAAATTGAGCTGATTATTTTTTTTAGTATGCTGAACTTTAAAATTTATTGACTTCTTCTGGTACAGATCAGGGTGATTTATTGCCAGGGGCTTGAAACTCTGTAATGATTTTGACTGGACTCAGAACATCTGACTTGAGCATTTATGCCTGGCACTACTAAGTTTCATGATACACACCCCAGAACAAGTCGCTGAAGTTTTGACATTCAACTGGGATTTCCATGAACTATATTTATAGGTTTCTAAACGTTTAGTATACAAATAATATAATCTTCTTGATCTGTTAAACCAAAGGTAACCCACCTTCGTACTGATTTATACAGTTTCAATGTGGCTCCTTCTACAAATGTCTGATCATTAACTGTCCCTCCACCAGTAGTGCCCAACTTACAGAGACCCTGAAATAACAAATTGAATAATAAACGTTAGGGTGTTCCGTTTGACAGACTATCCCATTTCTTATTATTGAATAATTTCTGGTTTAGGAACAACAGGCAGCATGGAGCTTTATTTTGCCAAAACAATGTTTTGTTGCCTATTCTTAGCCAACAAGAATACTTTCCAAAAGAAAGCAATTCTTCCTTAATTCAATCTTAACTCTGTTTTATCCATTCTCTAACTTTCAAGTCTATTGATGAAATCCTTTAGTGTGACCATTCAAGTGAAAGCTACTGAACAGTACTTTTCCTTTGGTACTGTTCATTATGCCGTATTAGGTGGTTCTAACTTTCGAGTCTATAGATGAAATCCTTAAGTGTGACCATTCAAATGAAAGCTACTGAACAACACTTTCATGAGGTGCTGCTTTTTTATGGTGTTCAAGATGAAGAGTTCTCTCTATTGGGGTTACTCTGGAAATGGAATAGATCCTGTTCCGTGTACTTGTATTTCATTCTATTGCAGTCACAAAGGAACATGCCCTTCAAAAGTGTCATGGGAAGATAAACAAGAGTACTCAATTTTCTGCAGGGGTACTTGTCATTTCACAGCATAGACATTTATTGGTCTGAGCTTTGAGATTCCAGGGATGTCTCCTGAGCAGCAGCCAAATTCATGCAACTTTCATTCACACATCAGACATGAACACATGAAGCATTTTTTCCCCATAATTTGAAATATAAGTTCTCAAGCCAAAAGTGGGTCACACTGGAACTATTCATGCACTGTCATGCTATGCATGGCCTTTTGGTAGCTTCTCATAACAATTTATTTAGGCTGATCCTGGAGTGGAAAGACAAAGGACTTCAGACTACATGTATGTCCAACTCTCTAACAGTAAGAAATTTGAGGGATACTAATGATGACACTAGATGACAGTATGATTAAAAATCATGCTAAGAGTTTGTTGATCTTTAAGCCTGTTTTCACACACAATACTGTATACAAAACTAATGATAGTAATAGTTGAGTAGGGGTGCATGTCAGTCCCCTTCTACTAATAATATGAAAACTAAACAGAGTAAAAATTATTATCAATCAATGATTTCTTACCACCAATGCTCGGACTTTAATGCTGTCATCCTTTAAATGGTACAAGTCCTTTAAAACTGGGAGTGCCTACAAAAAAGAAGTTTAAAAAATAAACATCTCTAAAAATTTTGACTTTAAATGGTCTAAAAATCCGTCACACAATGGCCGTCCATATTATGTGAACATCTTAGCAATTATTTGTCTGAAGACATAATTATTTTAATAAGTGATCATCACCTGTGTGTTGAGTACTGTACTCAGGTTCTTTTCAGATGCTCCTAAGGCTAATGTTTCAGAGGCAACAATCTGTTAACAATAAATAAAACAGTGAACATATTGCAACAAAAAAAAACACAAAATACCAAAACAGTTCATTAAGCCACACACTACATCAACCCACAATTATATGTCCGAATTGTTTGTAGTGCTGTCCAAAATTAAGTAAATAAAATGTTAACCAACTTCCCCAGATTTCATTCTTTCTTCTTGTAAGTTTTGGATATCTGCATTGCCCATTAACAAAATAAAAACAACATGCAATGTCAGCAACATTCTTTAGTCGGGTCTTATTTAGCAAGGAAGCTTGGCACTGTAGGTAATCCATCCATGGTAAGAAACACAGTTAACACAGTAATGTAACACTTCAGACCTGTGACATCTGGTCTGTTCTCCTAGCAAGTGCAAGAATTTTCCCCAGAAATTCTTCTTTTCCAAGAAGGGAAGAAGCTGCTTCTGGCACTCCCTAAAATAAAGTGGTCTGAG
The DNA here is from genome assembly GCF_977016875.1 of Pavona decussata. Classification (NCBI taxonomy): domain Eukaryota; kingdom Metazoa; phylum Cnidaria; class Anthozoa; order Scleractinia; family Agariciidae; genus Pavona; species Pavona decussata. The sequence continues at coordinate 1,576,971 of NW_028145637.1, read as the reverse complement.
TTAATGGGAAATGTAATAAAAAGCATTATATTCTTAATTAAAAACAGAAATTTTGAAGACATTTCAACAGACATCTGTCATTTCCAGTTCATTCTTTACTTTTGACTCAATTCATTAACTTACATAAATCCTATTTGCCAGTTAGTATTGGGTATAAGAATCAGTCTGCAGCCTTATACCTAACAATGGGCAATGTGAATTACAGATGAAACGCAGTTAGGTGTGAGGTATACCTACAGGAAGAGAAACTGACTGGCATTGAAAATCATCATGCATGGATGTGAGCTCTAGAAATAGACCATTTCTGAATTGCTGTGAGCCTCATTAAGAAAGCGAGGCTAAGTGCAAAGCTTTTCATATGAAAATTAGCTTTGTTTGCATATGAATGAAAACTAATTTTCATAATAAAAACTTTGCACTTAGCCTCGCTTCCATAACAAGGTTCAAAGCAACTTGGAAATGGCCTATTCTTATGCCTGGGGAAAACTGTGTTGTCACTTGCCCCGACTTTTCACTGACTACAAACCAGTTTTCAAGGTCCACAGAAGTCATTTTCTCTGCCAATAAAGCCAGTGAGGAAGCCACAGAAATCAACTCCTTCGTAAATGTCTTTTGAAACAACATTACCTTTGCCAACGAGGAAAAACTTTTCCAAACCTGGTGGCTCGCCAAAAATAAAATCCCCTTACTTTTCACTGACTTCGAGGTAGAATTTAGCATTTCCCTAACCGTGATACAGAAATCCTTGAAATTTCCCCAACTTTGAAAAGGTTCTGTTTTTCCCTCACTTTTCTCTGACTGTGGTAAGTCAGTCAGAGAGCCGTGTCCTCAGTCAGGGACAGCAACTGTCTAATTTTTAAAGAAAAGGTGAAACAGGTTTGGCCATTAGGCTTAAATGTGTGTAGCAGTGACAAATTAACCCTCTTGAAGGTGCATTTTCAGACATACATCGGATGGTTGCCATTTCATGCTATTAAGGAAACTTCTTTTTTGTGGAGTCATTTTAACAAAATGTCCCCAGTTGAGTGCAAAATGTACATGTACCAAATACAGGTTTAACAAAAGTAACACCTACAGGCTGTATAGGGAGTAAACAGTATTGCATACCACCATATACCTGAAAAAGACAACACAAGGCAGTGGCTCCCTTAATGTGTGCTTCTGTGCTGCTCTGAGTCAGGTACTGGCTGTAATTAAAGCACAGGACAGTGGAGTCCTGTTAATCAGACATCTGATGCATTACAAAGATGTGGTTGTATAAAAGTGGTGCTGAGCTTTACGGTTCAAGTAGTTTATTTACCATAGGGCTGGTTTAAGCCCCAAGCAAACTATAATGCTAATATGCTGAGAAATAAACTCAAGACATGTAGGTCAGTGGCAGCGGAAAAAGAAGTGAGAGTTGTTAGCACTCTTGTGCAGTCAAGGTGAACATGAATTGAAGCACCGTCCTCATTTGATCCTAGCATTAGTGCAAAAGAGATGGAGCAGGGTCATCACAATGAATGCCAATGTCCTACAGACTTCATAACAACATTCTGCAGGTAATCACCTAAGAATCTTTAAATAGTGAACTGCCAATTATCATTATCGCCACAAGATTCACTTCTTTACCTAACAGCAGCTTGTCCATCTTCCATCAATGGTTCCTTTTCTTTTTGGTGATAACTGAAAACAACATTTTCAATATTTTGAATCATAGAATTACATAATCTATGTAAATTATTATTTCTTACTAATTAGGACATTTTTGCAGGGAAGAAACATGTTAGAGCCATACCATAGGTGGTGTGTCTGAAAACATGAAACAAGGTTCAAACCAAGGCATCTCTTTTGGGGTAATTTTTATTAAAGTGAAAGTTAAGTGTTAAAGAGTGCTTAAGTGAGCTATTATTCTTATGAACTTCCCAGGAGCTGCTAGCTAAGAAAGGAAATTTAGATTATTGGGAGCAAAGTTCAAAACTATCTTTCAACCCTATGGATTTCCAGGCCATATCATAATAATTAACAAGCTGAGGCAGGTAGCTTGTAATTTAACTAAAATGCAGTGGTTACCTTTGGCACCCTCTTATACAGTCAAATATATTTTTTGCACCCTAAATTCTAATCAAAGTACTCTGTATGCTTGTGATTGGAAGGGTTTCACTCACCCAAAAGAGTCGACCATTTTTGCCAGGGCAACAGAAATGTGCATTCTTGTGTTGTTTGACACTGCAAGAGCTTCATCATCCTGCGGGGCAAGTGAAGCTGTGGCCGCAGCAACAACCAACAGCTTACGAACTCCTGTAAGGTAAACAGAAAAGAGCGCATGAAAGTAACAAATAAGTTAAAAGTTGTGACTTCCCCTTTCAGGAAATTTATCACTTGATATGTGCTCAATTTAGATTGTTGCATTTAATTTCCAGTTCACTGAAATCTAATATCATAGAGGGGTTAACATGCTTTTACGGTGAACACTTATCAAGTCTTGTAACTGACATACAGTCTACCAGTAACAATAATAATTTGTTGAAGGATCCTTAGAGAACTGGTGGCGGGAAAACATTTCTGCACAGCAAGGCTTATCAATTCAGAATGCTATATAGGGTTAAATGTAATTTAACTTAGTTAACGACTTGGAGCAAGTTTGCTCCGTGGTGGCGTGGCGTAGCGAGGCGTTAGCGTTTATTGGCATATAGTTTGAGCACGGGTAGCACATTAGCGTTTGGGCATTTGTTGTTACATTATTGTTTGGGGCCTGGTTCAGGTCTGCAGGCAGTTGCGTGGCCAGCGGTATTATCTTGCAGTTTAGGCGTGCTCCTTTGCACGTGCTCGGAAATTTACTCTACTCAGCGTTTTTCGTGGCGTGGCTAATTTATCGCGTTTTGTTGGGCTTTTCTTTCGTTTTTCTTCGAGGAATTTTCTCTAAAAGCATTGCCTTAGCGGTCAGCCTTCGATTTATTCTCTACAAGGGCGGTTTGACTGTCAGTGCTCGTTTTTTGGTGAGTGTTCGGACGCGTTTTGTCGCTCGCATCGTGTTGGCGTGTGTTGTTGTTCATTCATTGCTCGGCTCGCATGGCTCATCCGCGCTCAACTTACAACAGTTTGTCGGCGGGTGTAATCCCGTCTACATGCACTTCTTCACCTTCTTCTTCTGCTGCTAGCGTGGTAGTTTCGGCGGCTTCGGCGGGAACGTCCTCGTCGTTCTCCAATGACATCGCGTCCGCTATCACCCGAGCGTTCAGTAACTCCCTTCCAACCATCATCGCGGCGATCCGGGATAACGCAGCTCCTGTATCGAGCGTTCCTTCAGTTGTCACGTCCAACGTTTGTTCAACTCCTGCTACGGTCATTGCAGGCTCGATAGCTGCCGCTTCAGGTACGTGGACGTTGCCGGCATTTGTATCTACCTTCCCGTCCGTGTCAGCCACCACCGGCTCTAACTCGGCTTGGCCTGTGCTGTCTTTTGCTTCACCGTTGATGGCCACTCATGTTGCCAGCTCGTCTTCCGGTCTCGGCAGTTTGCTTTTCCCACCGTCTGTGGACAAAGCATTTGTGGTTGGACCAGGACACGCCCCAATTCCCGCTAAACTTGTGGCGAAGATTACGAGCGGTCAGTTCGTAGATTTAGCGGACTTGTTGTCAGCAAATCTGTGGACGGCAGAGCACGAGCCGCAAACCTTTTTGGACGGCAAGTTGGTGGTCTCTAAAAAGCGCCGGGCGGTTGAAATACAGGACATATTGACCTGGACCGAGGCCTTCACTATTTTTCAGATGGTGATGTGTGCGACCCATCCCCATCGTTGGCCAGACCTCACTAAATATAAATTGCTCATCATACAAACGGCTCGGCAATCAACGAGTAGAGCTTGGATGGAGTATGATCTTGCTTTTCGCAAGGATGCTGCAGCAACTGGGGCATCTGACTGGTCGAAGATGAATTTGGATTTGTATAATTTTCACTTGCGGTCGCCAGCACCCATCGCCAACCCCCAGTCTTCTACTTCCCCACCCGTTACCGTGTCAGCAAGCCGGGGCTACAACTCCCAACCCCCTTACTGCATCTCGTGGAACAACGGGCAATGCTGCTGGCCTTTCGGGGAATGCCGTTATCGCCACATTTGCAGTTCATGTAACAGCGACCACCCCAGGGTTAGCTGCCCCTTTCACCCCCCAGGGGTCGGTCGCTCACGTTCCCCTTCCCCTGCCAAGGGGGGGGCGGTACTGAGAAGATTACAAGTCCTCCTGCTTCTGGTGTACATAGTGTAAATAATCTTGTTCCTGTTGCTCCAGACCAGCACCGTGGCTTTTGTGGCTCAGTGGCTGTGCCTTCTTTGGATTCAACTGGTTTATCCGGAAGTTTGGTTCCTGTTCATTCGTTTTCTCCATTAGTTCCAGTACATTTGGTGTCCCCGTTGCAGTTATCCCAGTTTCAGGCAGAGTTGTGTGACTATCCAGATCAGACGGCAGCAGACTATGTTCTTACCGGTCTCCGTGAGGGCTTCCACATTGGCTTTGAGACCTCATCAGTCACCCTGCGGTCAGCCTCTTCTAACATGCGATCTGCCTTTGTCCACCCATCCGTCATAGATGCTTACCTTGAGACAGAGGTTTCACATGGAAGAGTTGCAGGCCCATTTACATCGCCTCCTTTTCCTGACTTGCACATCAGTCGTTTTGGAGTCATCCCGAAAAGCAACCAGCCGGGTAAATGGCGTCTCATCTTGGATCTCTCTTCACCAGAGGGCCACAGCGTTAATGACGGCATTCCAAAACCCCCCTTTTCAGTTCAGTATGTCACGGTTGACTCCTTTATAGAAGGCATTATGGCTAGGGGCCGAGGAACTCTTATGGCCAAGTTTGATGTGGCGAGCGCCTATCGCAATGTGGCTATTCATCCCCAGGATCGTCTGCTCTTAGGAATGGTTTGGCGTGGCAAATACTACGTTGACATGGCTCTCCCATTTGGTCTGCGTTCAGCACCCTACATCTTCACTGCTATTGCAGACCTGGTTCAGTGGATGCTGACTCAAAACTATGGAGTTGACTTCCTTCGCCATTACTTGGATGATTTTTTGACCTTAGGTCCTCCGGCTTCCCCAGTCTGTTACAACAACTTACAGGCGTGTATCCAGTTGTGCTCTAAGATAGGCCTCCCCCTTCACCCTGAGAAGCTGGAGGGTCCCTCTACTTGCCTCTCCATCCTTGGTATTGAGCTCGACTCCACCACAATGCAGGCCCGTCTCCCAGCGGAGAAAAGAGAGAGGATCATTGCCCTGCTGGGTACTTGGTCGGGTAAGCGGTTCTGTAAGCGGCGGGAGCTGGAGTCCCTTATTGGCCACCTCCACCATGCATGTAAGATAGCTCCTCAGGGAAGGACATTTCTCCGACGCATGATTAACTTACTGTGTACTTTCAGGCGCGATGACCATCCCATTAGACTGAACCAGGAGTTTCATCGGGACTTGACATGGTGGCAGGAACTGTTCCAAAGCTGGGAGGGTCTCAGTTTCTTCCTTATGCCTTCGTGGGCCCCCCTTCCAGATTTCCAAGTGTCATCAGATGCCACAGGCTCTCTGGGCTATGGAGCTATCTTTAACAACCAGTGGTTCTTTGGCGCGTGGTCAGCTTCACAGCAGCCCCTCTCAATTGCATACAAGGAACTGTTCCCCACTGGTGTGGCAGCGTACTTGTGGGGTCCTGGGTGGGCGTCACGGCGGGTCGAGTTTTTATGCGACAACGAGTCTGTGGTGGCTGTTCTGTCTTCTGGTACCTCCAGAGACCCTGACTTAATGGTTTTGTTGCGTTACTTAGCATTGTTGGCAGTGCGCCATTCATTTTCCTTTACTGCATCTTCAATTCGTGGTAAATCTAACCCAGTTGCGGATGCTCTTTCCCGTTTCCAGTTTCAGCGATTCAGGCACCTGGCCCCACAAGCCGAGCAGTCTCCGATGACAGTCCCCCCTGCTCTACTGGAGGCGTTGCACGTCATGTGACGGAGAGATGCCAATTTTTCCTTTACCACGGTCTGGCCCCGTCTACACGTCGGGTATACTTGTCCGCCCAGCGTCGCTACTTCGATTTCTGCCGTCAGGATGGCCAGCTGAGTCCAGATGGTGCTCTTTTGCCAGCTGATGAACAATCGCTCATGCGTTTTGCTTCTTTTTTGGCTGACAGCCTACACCACTCGTCCATTAAAGTGTACCTCAGTGCAGTGCGGTCCCTTCACATTGACAATGGCTTACCTGATCCCCTGATTAACTGTCTGCAGCTACAGCGGCTGTTAAGGGGCATTAAGCGTGTGTAAGGTTCATCTACCACTAAGCGCCTCCCCATCACTATTGACCTCTTAAAGGTCATCCAGCGATCCTTGGACCTGAATTCCCGGGACCATGTCATGCTCTGGGCGGCATGTTGCCTCGGTTTTTTCGGTTTCCTACGAGCTGGTGAGTTCACCACAAATTCTTCATTTGACCCTAGTATCCATTTGACAGTTGGCGATGTGCAAGCGGATTCCTTGGTGGACCCAACATGTTTTAAAGTTCATATCAAGTGCTCGAAGACAGACCCCTTTCGCGTAGGCTGTGACATTTATGTGGGTCGGGGCAACAGCCTTGTCTGCCCAGTGCTGGCCCTTGGTAATTTTTTGGCTCTGCGTGGCCCATCTCCAGGGCCCCTGTTCTGCTATGCGGATGGCCGTCCGTTAACTCGGCAGCAGCTATCATCCACGGTGCAGGCTATTTTACACTCTGCTGGTTATTCAGGCTACAGCTTCCGGATTGGTGCAGCTACCACAGCTGCTGCACGGGGAATCCCTGATCACCTTATTAAGACTTTAGGCCGATGGTCTAGTGATGCCTATCAACTCTATATCCGCACACCAGTTGGCTCTCTTACCCAGGTCTCCAGTGAGTTGGCATAGCAGGTGGGGCTTGTGCGTCTCTTCACTTGGGGTTGGGTGCCTCAGGTCTGGTCCCTTGGGGGGCTGTGTCTCCTTGGCCACGAGCCCCCAATTGCTCCAGGCTGTCCCAACACGGAGGTCCTTCGGCATGGCGGGCGGGGCTCGTGGCTGGGTTGTGGGTAGGGCAGGCTTATGGGGTGTTCTACCTACCTGGGTTTGGGTTGGCGGTACCAGCCCCTGGCTCCTGGGCACCCAACCTCTATTTGCGACATAGGCGTTAAATAGGGTTAAATGTAATTTAACTTAGTTAACGACTTGGAGCAAGTTTGCTCCGTGGTGGCGTGGCGTAGCGAGGCGTTAGCGTTTATTGGCGTATAGTTTGAGCACGGGTAGCACATTAGCGTTTGGGCATTTGTTGTTACATTATTGTTTGGGGCCTGGTTCAGGTCTGCAGGCAGTTGCGTGGCCAGCGGTATTATCTTGCAGTTTAGGCGTGCTCCTTTGCACGTGCTCGGAAATTTACTCTACTCAGCGTTTTTCGTGGCGTGGCTAGTTTATCGCGTTTTGTTGGGCTTTTCTTTCCCTCCCTTCCCTCCCAGTAGTGTTACCTTGTTATTGTTGGGGATTGGTGTTGGGGGCTTGTTAGGGTTAGTTCGTTGTCTTATGTACTTATTATTTTTCCACTGAGCTTTTTGTCTCAGTGTGACGGGTGCTAGGGTTGGGGCTGGGTTGCGGGCGGGGCTCGTGGCGGGGTTGTGGGTAGGGCAGGCTTATGGGGTGTTCTACCTACCTGGGTTTGGGTTGGCGGTACCAGCCCCTGGCTCCTGGGCACCCAACCTCCATTTGCGACATAGGCGTTAACCATACAAAACCTCTGTGTTTTTCAATGCATAATGGCCTTATAACCCCAAGCTGTTATTACATGTAGGTGCTGAAAAATGTCACTCTACCAAAGCTCTACCAACAGTAACTATGAAGTCAACAACATAATTTAAATGTACCTCCAACTTTCACAAAAACTTCCACAGCTAGTTTATTTTTAGGAACAACTTTGATAAGAGCATCAACAATGGCATCTCTGCCCTCTGCACCAACTCTACAAATTAAGGACGACAGAAATACAGGTAAGTGGTACAGAAAGGTAATATATGCTCCCTGAACAGCTAAAAGGAAAAATGATATTATATCAATAGGTGATTATAACTGATCTAGTCAATATGTAATTCCCTCAAAACATAACATACTAGTTCATTAAGCTTTCCCAGACAATTAAAGCACTCATGCTTTCCTCAAATGCAATTGGCATGTGACAACATCTCTTATAAAGAATGGCAAAAAAAGACCGCTGGCTAGTCCAACATTTTACTAGCAGGTAGCATCAAGTTCTGTACCCAAAGTTATCAAGCCTTCAAAATCATTTCATCTCAAATGTCTTTAAGCATGAGACTTACTTGGCACTCATGACAGCATCCAGAAGCAATGTTATGAGCCCTTCAACTTCCTCCTTATTTTCTAAAAATAATTAGAATATTTTTTATTAAATAATTTGCTCTGTGAAATGCTGTTAGTCAAAGCAAAGAAGTATTACTGGGGTACCCAACATCATCTTGATCAGGAAACACCTCAATTAAGTACATTTACTTTGGACAACAGTGTTTGACAATGGTTTAATGGTAACTAGTAACAGGTAACTCCATATTCAACAGATTTATGTGTTTTTTTCAAGTACAAATAAAAAGCTACCTAATTGGTTTAGTGGTTCTTGGTTTTTATGATCCTTCTTGTCAGGTGGTTTAGGGACAAGTGAATCCAAAGCCTGCTGTGGAACTAAGACAGCTGCTGTTGCCACTTCAGTCTCAGGCTGGTGATAAAAAGAAATGAAAGAACTGTCTAGCACATCTTTTGGTTTCCTGCTAGCAGAGGCCTCTTTTCCGATGTATTCGTGATGCCATGTTACTATGCGGGCTCACTAAATGACAGTAGAGTAACTGTAAATGAATGCGCGAGAAACAGTGGGCTCAAGTCACGGTCAGCAAACAATACAGGGAGCATGCGTTTTGTAACCGTCGTCCATAACTACAGACAGCAATCTTTTGGTAGAAGAAATAATATAAACATTTTCAAATTCCAATGTTCAGAGTTATTTTCCATTTCTAATTACAACTTTCAAATTAAAAGGAAATAGCAAGAATTGCTTAGTACTAAAAGCAGGAAATCTTCTTTAAAGACCAGCATTAATAACCGTTCTTGGCCTAAGCAGATATTAAAGGACAAGCAGGCAATTTTTTTTTACTCTAATTAAATTGATTTTCTACAATACTTTTCATTATCTTTGAGCACTTTCGTTTGCACCTGGAACTTTATTAACTTTCCTGTCTTGTGGCTATTGCTAAATTACACTTAAAGTGGAAGGTGTTATTATTTTCTATTATAATTATTAATTTTATGTTTCAGCAATTAACCAAATAATGCTTAGCACCACATCATCATGGTCATTCACATCCATCCATCTTAAAGGTTGATGTGTAAATAGTTCCTCAAGTGACTGATGAGACATTTTATACTGTACAGCGTACAGTATACCAGTCGCAGCCTCTGTGGATGGTGTAAGTGAAGGAAGATGGCTCTTGTACTGCTGTCACCCTTTCTGAAGTCTTCGCTCTGGGTTTGTTTAGTTCAGAATTTAACCCTCAGCATCAAAATTTTAAATTTTATATATGCAATTTGCAATTCTAGGTAAGAAAGCTACAAATAAATAATATTATTTTATTAATCATCATCTGATTAAACAATCACAGCTCATAAACCAGTACTTACAGATTCGATCAGTGCTAGAAGCCTTGGTAATGTAACTGCTTTAAGAACTGACAAAGCCTGTAAAAAAAACATCCACAGATGCAAGGTATAATTTGGGCAGGCAAAAAAAATGAGGCCTTGTATTCCAAGGAATAAACAACTCAAACTGAGTTTAAGTATTATACATACAGTGTAAAGGGACATTTTCCTAAACTTTGCTAGGCTAAAGGGTTGATAGAGAAAGTGGACAGTTCATTTCACCTGTAAAAAGGTGGACCCATCATCTTATATAATATTATTATCACATCTTCAAAAACTGAAACAAAACAATTTAATTCAAATGTGAACCTTTTATTACAGTTATTGGAATTCTACATTACCCTTAATGTAGAGTCGGTAGACAACCCTTTGAGCACTTTCAATATCGCCACAGTCTGTTCATTTGATCCACTGTTTAAAAGTGATACGACTCTGGGTAATTCACCTGCCAAGTAAATGAAAATGAAATCGAGGTCTTTAAGGTGTACAATGTACTAAGGCCTAGTTCATATGTCAAATATAATTAGCACGAATTTAAGTTAATTTGACTTTGTCTGTAAGATGACGATAATAGATTCAATTTAGACAACAAATTAAATTCAGACAATTAAATTGAATAAAATGGGATGGTGGAACTTGGTGTGGACAACTAAGGATGATTCCAGAAACAAGAAAACGACGAATTGATATTACGCTAATGTATTTTCAAATTCATGCATTAAATTTGATGCATCTGAACTACCATGTCTGAACTCACACACATTTCATCCACCTGCCTATCTGGAATTGAATTGTTTTAAACTGAAGCCAGTTTTAATCACTGGTCAATTAACTTGAAATATTGTTAAGAATAATTATTGTTAAAAGCCAAATGCTATATATTAATTAAAAATGCATTTCTTATATCTCTATGCAGGTTACCTCCTCTGAATATCCTTTGTGCACCTGGCTCATCATTGGCCAAAATAACAAGGTTCTTAACTGCCTAAAACAGGGAAGGGCAGGGCTTATTGTCAAACATTAACACAACCCACTGTTGTAAAATGGGGGGATATATTCAGCAACATGGTGAACTATGGACAAGGTTGAGCAAAATATCGTGATTTGTCAGTGACGAGCAGATCAATTATTTGCTGAAGCCAAAGCCTGAGGCAAACAACTGATCTGCGAGAGACTGACAAATCACGATATTTTGCGATAACCGAGCCAATAATTGTTTTCTTATTCGATCACCGAGTTTGTTTTCATTACTTTCGGGAAGAGGTAAGTGTGTGCTGCCTTGCAGGAGTCTGCCATTTTCACCCAAGAGTATGGTTTCAATTACATATGAGCAGAATATTATTTGCAGCAAAACGTTAAGCAATAAACAGTTGGAAAGAATTGCGCATGAACAGACCATTATTTGTAGGCAGTTATTTGCAGGTCATGTGGTTCGCTCTCGGCCAATGAAAAGGACGGAAAAATGCATAAAATGATAATGACAGTTGTTTGTAACCCACAATGTCAACAAATGTGCAGTGTATCAGCCACACCACAAAAACAGACAGTAGGCAGGCAAGTAGTGTAATTAATATATTTTACCTGCCAAGAAGACAGAGTTAATCTTACACATACAGGTCTGAAATCTTAATCTCATGCATACAAATGATTTCTCATAAATTATGTTAAACTCGTAAAATCAGGGTTATGAACTCTGACCAAAATAAATGACTTCAAGTGACTTATTTAAAATAACTATATTAACATGTCTTCATCTTAATACATCTTTACATGCAAAACTCATGATGTCACTACAAGGTATTATAAATACAAAAGTCCTGTGCTACATAATAATGATGTTAAAAAATGGCATGAAGAAGTTTGGGAATTTAATTAAATTTCTACACCAGAATTTCAAGCATGCAATTTATCAAAACTACTTGTTGATCAAACATTTATGATATAGTACCTGTGCTCGTTTTTCTTCATTGTCTTCATTACTGAAAAGTGATGTGAACATCTCATCCACAAGGCCATCAGTAGTGCGGCATCGCTCAGTCTGCAAATATACAGTATAACATGACGGGTTCATTACACTGCACTAATGACTGCAGATAGAAAGATGAGTCAGTCTTGATGTTTAAAACCAAAGTCAGTGAAAATAGGATGAGCTAAAATACCCACTGACTACAGTAGTATAAATGAGTGGGCTACACTTGCCAACTAGCTGACACAAAAGTGTACTGGTATGTACAGTTTTGTACTGTTACTTGACCTAAGAATTGGCTGGTTCCAGAGAGTATGACTATCATGAACCACGATTCTTATTGGAATTACATTGTACCATCACAGATTTAAAGTGGCTCCATTGGATTTTCAGAGGTTATAACTTTAAAGTTTGAACAATAATCACAATACATTAAAAAAATCCAGGATTTACAGCCATACACTTGCTAGAACAGTTTCAGTTCAATTCATTTCAGTTTATTGATTAGCCTCACATATATACACACACACAAATACAATATCAATAAAATATTAAGGAGGCAAGGTAGCTTGAGGGAGCCAAGAAGGCTTATGCAACAAAGTACCTTGGATAATTCTAAATTATGTTTCAAATAACTTGATAAGTCTGTCATTGGCAGGAGAAAAACTAGATCAATGTCCCAGGTGAAGTAAGTTTTCTTAAATAAACTTGGAGTTATATGCATTGGGAACACAATGATGTCACTGCTCCTTTTACTTACTGTACAGTCAATCTGCAGGTTCATTTTTAAAACTTTCCTCTATGGGTACCCAGTTTGAATAAATTCTCTGAGAGCAGTTTTGAGAAATTTTAACTAAACTTTTTGGCTTTTAAAACAAAACAAATCAAATTAAAATTATTATAAAAGGTGGCTGGCACCAGTGTCCAGCACCTATACTTTGACAGATCGATACCACCATTCTTTATCAGTTGATGCTACAATAATCGTATCGAACAAAATAATGCCTAAACAATGGCAAACACGTTATGGCCATTTTCTCAACATAACACAGGTTACCATGGGGACAGTAAAATAATTATGTTTAACTTAATAAGTGGTTATAATTCAATAATGAGGTTGGTGACCCCCATCTATTACATTTACCAGGCTTATGAGAAATATATTTTGATAGTAATATGTTATTTTCATATTTATCAGCAAGCTTAACTGAAAAGTTAACATCAATCCTTTCATTTGATTTTACAGTGTGACCGGGAAAACCGTGAACACCTAAAATATGTCAGGAATGCTTATTGTTTTTAAGCCAATCATGTTTCAGGACTTCGCGCGCCAAAACCGCAAAGTGAATAACCGGCCGGAAAGAATAATCGAAAAGGTCAGATTTTGCTTAAAATGATGTTGCAAGGTAAGAAAGGACATTTCTTTGGCTAGAAATATTGTTTTTCCCTAGTTTTGTTTCAAGCCACCTATTTTCCGCAAAACTCGCTTTACGCAAACATATAGAGCCGTACAGTAACGTAAACACTGAAAACAATTGCGTGCGAAAAGTCTTCCTGTTATATCTTTCTATGTTGATTTCACCTAGTTCATTGATTATTTGAGACCGACAATTTCTATTATGTTTCCACCTTGTAGCGAAAGTACAAGTACGAATAAACCAGCTTGGAAATGTCTATGACATGGGAAGGCCTTACCCTCAAGCGATAAGAGAAAATATTCTAGACCTTCACAATGACGGTCTTTCCGTTCAACAAATCTCTGCAAATGCAAGAGTGAGTGCTGGCTTCGTTCAGAAAGTTTTGAAAGAATACAATGTCAACAATAACTCAGTTCCTCGGAAATTCCTGAGTGGACGAAACGCCATATTGATGAACGATCAAATACGATCTTACCTTGAAACGGAAAAACTCATACAGCCGAGTATGCGCGCCTTCGAACTGCAGCAACGGTTATTACTTGACGGGGTTTGTTTTCTAGGAGAAATTCCTGCGAAAACGACAGTGAATGATTTTCTGTATAAAGATCTAAAAATGACGAAAAAGAAAATCCAACAGATACCTCTGGAGACAATAACAGGACCAAATGTTGACAAGCTTAATCAGTATCTTGAAGAAATCAGCAGAATTGACCCAGTGACTTTGCATTTTTTTGATGAAACAAGCGTTATTAGAACTGAAGGAAACAGAAGACAAGGCAACTCTTATATTGGAACACCTGCACTGGAATATCAAAGATATGCCTCCAATGCAAACTACACAGTCAATTTACTGCAATCAGCTTTGGGTGTCGATCATTACAACATATTGCAAGGGCCCTCAAATGGAAACGAACTACTTTTATTTTTTGACGATGTACTAACGATGCAGAAACCCGATGGGTGTGTTGTTTTGGAGAGAGGCGATACTGTTGTTATGGACAATTGTGGCTTTCACCACGGTCATTTTACGGAAGGACTACTGACAGACATGTTTGACGAATTTGGGGTGCGTTTACTTTTCCAACCTCCTTACTCTCCTCATCCAAACACATGTGAATTCTGCTTTAATGAGTTGAAATGTTTTCTGCGGCGCTTTCCTGTCCTTGCCTTCCAATAAACCCGCATCGCTATTGCGGAGGGTATCTCCTCGATTACTTCCCAGAACTGCATGTCATTTTTCAAGCATTGCGGTTACTTGTAAATATACACATAGTCAACCTCTGGTTTTCAGTCTAGTTATTGGGAAGGTAACAACCAGGTGCAAATATCATGGCTGTGAGAATGGTTTCAGGATACACAAATAGATGGTCCGAGTTTTGAATCGCAGAAAAGTACATAGTTACACGGGACAACAATTCCTCCACCCTGTTACCACATTCTTCGCCAAGGTGCATGACTGGGCTCAAGAAAACCTGTGATCACGCTAGAAAAACAAGAAAAAAGTGTTACCAATTCGCTGGTGTTTTAGCAATATTGACCTTTGTTTATGTTCTTCATGCCGGCTATAAATAGACAAGCTATTATAAATGGACAAAATTGAATTGGCCAAATAAACCTTTACTTCCGAAATTATTCTAGTTGCGTGGTTAACCAGTTGTCTCTGCAAGAACGTGCGTTGGTATATTACCAAATATTTGTTATTGTTGTTTTCTTTTTTTGTGGCATCTCATTTGCTCAACTGAGGTTCGGTTCGCATCTGAAAATACTACATTCACACTGGAGGAATAAAAGACTCGAGTCGATGATTACTTGTAGTTGTTATACTTCGTGTAAGGACTCTGCACTGGTATTTCCTTTGAATTATTTTCACTCACCAAAAGATGTGTATCTTATGGGCAAGGCGATCAAAGAGTCTCACGCTGTCGCACAAGTTGTCTGGCACATGACCCATTCTTGAAGAATTGCTTTTGTGATTTCTTACATTAAATTATTAGGTTCTGGAGTGTATTTGTAAGTGTCATCCCAACCACAGTATGATTGTATACGTATTGCCCTTTCACGACAGTCGCTGATAACAACCCTTGCTCATTTCTCCCCGATATTATATTACCTGTAATGTGAGGCGCTAAAAATAGTAAAGGAATCTAATAAAACGATGACGATACTGACAGCTGTCAACCATACATCAAGACTCCCGCCCTTTGTTTTCCTTCGTTCTGCTTTCGCGCTAAATAGCAGCGTTAATAAAGTAGCAGAATTGGAGCAAAGTTCCCAGGTAAACTAGCCAAAACGCGAGCAAAATGACGGAAATAAGAGAGTGGTTGGTGTCAATGGGAATTCCTGGTATAGAGAGATTGTCTGAGGAGTTTGAGGACCGTGGATTCACCACAAAAAAGTCGCTTCGGTATTTGAAACAAGGAGATTTG
Source organism: Pavona decussata (assembly GCF_977016875.1). Taxonomy (NCBI): domain Eukaryota; kingdom Metazoa; phylum Cnidaria; class Anthozoa; order Scleractinia; family Agariciidae; genus Pavona; species Pavona decussata. The sequence goes on along the minus strand of NW_028145637.1, from coordinate 1,561,449 downwards.
GATATAATATTCTCATCATCTAAGCGTTTGTTGCTGGCCGAGAAGAGAGCGCTAGAATTCGAAATTCGTCGTTTTCAAGAGAATTGTCTTCAGCCGAGGCAGTTGACCTACGAGGATTCCAGCACCAGAGGTCAAGTTGATACAAAACAACCAGATACGCCGATGAGTTTTGTCGTATCGAATCCTGCTGCCGCTCCTGAACAACCAACGACAGATTCTCCGCTCAAACGCTGCAAACTAGAACTTATCGAGAATGTGAGCTTTTTAGAAGCCCAAATTTCCAGTGCGGAAGAGCATTTATCTAAGCTTAAAGAGGAAAATAATTCTCTCCTCACCGTAACGCGAGGAAGAATTTGCAGTAAATGCCATTCTGAAGGCCATAACAAGAACAGTTGTCGAGGTGTGCCTTGTGATTCCCACAAGAAATGCAGACTGAAAGACAAAGATCCTGAACTTAGCAAGGCGATAAACGACACACAGAAAAATCTCGCCTTGTTGAGGAAGAACAAAGAAACGGTGAAACATACACAAGACCAATTTCTAATGCAAATACAGAGATCGCGTGGGAATTTTTTTTCAATTATGAGACCAAGATTGAAGGCTTCGAATCCCATAAAATACATCAACAGGCAGGAACTCGACAAAGACCTACTATACCTTCAAAGAATATTGGAAAATAAAATCCTGCCCGAAAGTGAAGACTGGCGTCTGATTCACTTGCTTGAGACAAGCAAAGCGCAAGTAGCTCCACTGCAGGTCAATATTACGGGCGATCATGCAACGGCAATTTCCACTCCCAGTAGTGCTAGAATGCCTATTTCTGGATCACTCATTGAGCGACGATTTCATCCCTATTTGTGACCCTGAAGCATGTTCGACTTCATCGACTTCGGTTGTGGATTATATCTGATTATAAGAGACTTGGAGCGGGCAAACTGTCTGTGAAACTGTTGCGTTCTTTTAGCTCACTTTCCGGTAGAAAAATGATAAACAAAGGAACACGAACATTTCTCATAGTTCTGCAAGGCTTACATGTAAAAATTGGCTCCGAAATATCGGCTGACTGTTGAGTTATGATACGTTTTCATCTTTCAATAAATCGTTCATGTTTTTTGTTGAATGCACTGGTTTTATTTCATAGTGATAATACAGGTATTAGCGACGGCGCCACATGTTGAAAGCAACAATTGCTTCGGAACGCCAGTGTTCCGGTGAACTGAAATGACAAATACATGCACAGTTCTGTTTCTTTATGAGGTTTATGAGTAGTCTCAGAGCTTAAACGACCAGAATTAGCTCAAATAAAATAAATTACCCACATATAAAGCCAAAACAAATCTGGCCGCGCAAACGACAGTAAACAGTCTGCGGTTTGGCGAATGGATTTCGGACGCGTGATTGGACAGAAATAACATTCCTGACATATTTCAGGTGTTCACGGTTTTCCTGGTCGCACTGTAAATAATGTGAGCTTTAAAAACAACTGATGGAGGGAAATTATTTTCTATAATTCAGTAATCCTTCAGTTAAATGCCTTGGATACTTTGAACAACCTCCAAATTTCAAATTCACTTTGATAATATAAGATGGTCAAACATTTCTTTTCATATTTTCAGTACATAGCATAATTTGTTTGACACCCAATTTTCGATAACTGGCTTTGCAAAACACCTGCAGCCCTTCTCTCAATCCCTTCATCTGCAGGTCGCTAAAATAAAGCTGTCGCATTTAAAACTACGAAAGAGGCAGGATTGTCTCATTAAGTCAGTACAGAACAGTTAATCGTGTGTACCTTCGCTTGAAGCTGAGAGCCAAGTCTTTTGAGGGCCTCTTGAACAGCAGTATTCTGCAAAAGGTTAGCCAATAAACACCAACATGAAAATGCAGCACTTCACATGTATCTTTAACTGAGTCAATTTTACAAACAGGTTAGCATAACATGTGGACAAGTAAGCAGCTGAACATTTCATTTGCAGTTACTTGGACTTTTGATGGCCAGATCTGTTGCCTAACAGGTGGTTTGTTGTTACCGGTATATGGAGTGCCTCAATAATTGGACTAACTTTTCACAGTCTGGGCTTCAAATGCAGTTAAGGAGGTCACTCCAGAAATCACATTTTTTTTTTTTCAATTCAGCAATAAAAAGTACACACTGAGTTTAGTTGCTCACCATTTTTTTTAACCTCTGACCTGAAGTGCATCCAATCCATACAAAAGTCATCTCCAAAGTAGCTAGCCCAAAATTCAAATTGATATTTATGCTATTGAATTTTGTTGGATGAAATGAGGTCATGAAAAGAAGCCAGGCTGCTAAGTGCTATTCAAAATAGCAATGCTCAATTTTGATTTTTGAGATTAATTTTATGTGGATCTGATGCACTTTAGAAGCTGAAACAAGAGTAAGTAACTCAACTCAGTGTGTACTTGTTATTGGTACCTCCTAAAGTTCCCTGTGAGTACAACTGCCTCTAATTTAAACAAATCAACTTCAGTAAATGAATGTTCAATTCACCTTTAAGTGTTGGAACTTCTAATTGGTGATCATTTACAAACTTTCCTACATATTTTTACATATGATATGTCAAAAACGAAGACAAGTGCTTCATCAGGGGTTCCAAACACCAAGAAAATGATGAAAGCATGAGGTTGCAAGCCAGCGAAAGCAGGATTCAAGCTGATTAAATAAGTCCTGGGTGGTAGGTTTGCAGTAACAGGAATAGACCGATAGCCTTCCATTAAGAAAATTCTAATATTGCATAAATAATCGTACCTGTGTTGTATTGAACTGTTTCTCATTAAAATGCAAGTGTTTGATATCAGATGAAACCCTTAAGATCTTGATCTGGTGCTTCATAATCATTGGGAGTCAAGGTTCACCCACTTGACCCAAATGGATGCCATTTTTTGGCTTCTCACTTTATGAATAAATTATTATTAAAAAAAGACCTAGCGCTGACACATGCATGCTATATACTGTCTATTAAATATGTATGATAACTTTCAACTTGTTTAAACAACAAAGACTATTAAGCTTTAAATACTTTAAAAAAAAGCATTAGCCAAATGTCTTGAGTTAAGCATCAACAACAAAAATAGTCAGTGTCAACCCTTAACTCACAATGTCAACTCCTCAGTACACACTTCCTCTATTTGATCAACCCTCTCTTACACTAACACACTAATTAGCTCCGCTTTTTACAGCATTTTTGAGTCTACGTGTACCTAAATTTTCGAAAATGTGGTTGATGAAAACTTGAGTGCTTTTCATGAAACATCATCGAATCACAGGTTTTGTTTAGAATGACGAAAAAGAGAGGAGAAAGGAGAAACATGAGAAAGGAGAGGGGAAAGGACTATGTAACCTTTTGTTTTAATTTATATTGACACCATACTGGCAAGGAAGCATGACCTGACTGGACCTGTTTTCAAAAATCCAGGTAGATGTAATTATGTCACTGAATACCTTAGGTTCAATGTGAAGCAGTGTTCGTGCATCTCGGAATGCATCCTCCAACTTTCCAAGTTTCTCTTGAGCCTGACATCTCCTGAACAATGCTTTTGGGTCATTCGGTAAAAATTTCAATGCTGCCAGAATGAAAACAAAACACAGATGTTTGATGGTTGGCCTCTATTAATCAGAATTCTCCTCAAGGTAGCCAGAATCTTGGTAGTTTAAACAAGTTCATGTTCATGTCCCAAGTAGGCTATTAAACTCATTTTACATACAAATATCATTACCATTACTTCGTAAAAATAACAATTGCCATTCTTACATTCTGTTGCATCAATTGCTGCCTCCCGGTACTTTTCCTACAAGAAAAAAAAATTTTTTATATATATAGAGTTGTCTAAGATACCATTTCAGTTGTATCACATAGCTTAATTGTGTTTGCAATGAAAATTAATGTTATAATTTATTGCTATAGATCTGACCCCCACTGTCATTCAATCGGTAGCTACTACAAAGTGGTGAATAAACAAACATTATTTTGAAAAACATGGCAATTGACTTTTACAACCAAAAAACTTAGTGGAAGTTGGGTGCCTGCTGTATCCAGGAGCTTCCACTATTGGCAACCATCTCCTAGATTGAGACCACTCCCATAGCTGACAAATCCTGGTTAACCAGCCTTGAGCCCCCAGGCCCTCGAGGGAGGACAGGCACTCATCACACTGATAAAACAGTGGAAAAGAGAGAGGGGGAAGAACAGTTTTTTTAACTGCCGCCAAAAAACCGCCACACCAACGCTGGCTAAGACTATGCAGCAAAAACATTGTATATTCCGTGAGCACATGGACTCCTGGCCCTGATGCACCCAAAAAGACACCAGTTGCTGGTCATGGAGCAACACTTGTACTTTTTGTTGTTAACTCCATTAAATTGCATTTAACTACATTAAAATGTACAGAATCCTGCTATGGTTTGCATCATTAATATTAACTACCAACTGCAGGAACAAAAAGCCAATACTTACGAGCTTCAAATAACAAGCAGCCCTGTTCTTTAAAATCACTCCTTGTTCTTTCAGTTTTTCCTTATCTTTCTCATCTTGAGAAAACAATTTTAATGCTTGAGTGTAGCAAGCTGCTGCCAAATCATACTTTTCATCTTTAAAATGTGCATTTCCTTCTGATTTAAGATCAGCAGCACCTTTTTGATCCTGCTCCTGTTTTCACAGAAAGAGATCACATTAACTTCATCAACAAGTGCTAATAGACACACTTTTAAAACTTAACCTAACCTAACAATGAAAACAGTGAATCATGCATGGGAATAAAAATAACTGTTGAAAAGACAACAACAACAACTTTATTTAATTTACTTTAACATACTGCCTTCATGAAGAGTAATTTAGGTATTAAATAATATTATTTCAGGTGTCTGACTATCTGGCACCCATAGCACAAGGATTTTAACAGCTAAACAACTTCGGACCACCAAACTGACTGAAATATATTTTCTTATAGACAAACTGAATTTTTTTTTCTTCTTTTGGGTTTTCTAACATGGGAAGGAGGGAGGGGGGAAGATGGGGGATCTTCACAGTAATGGGTGTCTTATTACAATTTTCCTAACCTTCAAATGGAAAGCTTCTTAGGGCCCAATTACACGGTGAATTTCAGCCTCAGGTTTACATTTTTTTTATGACTACCGACTATAGTTACGATGAATTCCAGCCCAGGTGCATTATGATAAAATGAAAATATGTTGGGCGGTAAAGTCATGTTGATTCTGTATACCCAAGTTAGCCCAGGATGAAATATGATTGCAAGCTTTCACCCTGGGTTGAGTTCCAACCCAGGCTGGAATTTTCTCCAAAGAGTTTACTCAAACTAGTCAAAATAGAGCTGTAACCAGGATAAGACATATTAAGTAAAAATCGTTCTCTGGTTAAAATTTTTAAAAAACATGAGCTTTCGGCTATCAGTCTATAGCCTTTAACGGATGAAAAAATTTTAGCACCCTTTCTGTATATATTTTCGTTTACGCGCTACATTTTTTCATTCGTTAATGGTTATAGACTGATAGCCGAAAGCTCATGTTTTTTTAAAATTTTAACCAGAGAACGATTAATTTACCTAATAATTACAAATTACTTTCAAAGAGGATTTGTTAACAAAGCTGGGTTGAAATCTCAGCCACCTGAGCGAACAGAAATTTCAGCCCAGGCTGAAATTTGCCATGTAATTGAACCCTTAAATATCCAGGCTGCATTTTATGTAGGTTACGCCAAGGATCTTCAGTGTGGGTTTCCAAATCCCTCAGCGTACTGGTGCACGATCATGGTCTTTAGCATAAATAAGTGTGAGACAGAGGTAATCCCTGGCTTTTAATTTCCTCATTAGCATTGGGGTTATGAAAAATTACCTAGGCTTTTGAAAACTTCCACCATTCAAATGATGTGTTTTTGTACAAAAAATACAGGATTACTTTCCCTCAGTAGGAATATTAGAATCTACTGGCGGTCAGCATAGGTCCCTTGGTGTGGAACTTCGAAACTCTTTATCTTCGGAATGTTGTACACGGGATGCACCCTTGCCCTTAACAGAGCTCTCGAGCTGCAAAATAATTAACTTGTGAATTAAGTTAATCATTTTGCAGCTCAGGCCAATCACATTCCGCCAGAAACTACAAAAATCCACATGACAGGTTGCCACCACATTGAGAACAAAGCTCTCGCAAAGAAAACTTAACGTTTAAAAGCTTAGTCACACAACTATAAATCTAAACATCTAGATACAACTCACCAATCATTTCTGCACGTGAGGGTAGCTACTTCGACTACGTACTTATCTGTTCTACTTTTATAAAGAGTAACTTTTAGCTCAAAGATAAAAAGCTAGTAAAATACCTTCTCCATTTACTTCTTAATATATCTGTTATGTTCCTTCAGCCATATCTCTCGTGTAAATCTCAATTTTTTACTCAGTAGACTTCAGCAATAGCCGCAAATCTCCAGCTCCATCGACTCAGCTTTTCTTGAGCCTGTAGGGCATTCGTTACGTACAGCGGAAAACTAGTTAAATTATGCGCAAGACGTTTGTTTACATCAAATCAAAAATGGCCGAGGGGCTGGTCGATGATGGAAAATGATGATGGAGAGTTCTTTTGCGTCAAAAGAATTCACAAGAACTGTTAGTTCGCCGTTGCCATTCACAAATGAAATTACGCGTGTTCCCCTGCAAAGAATCCGGTGCGGGAAACTTGACATTCGAAACGAAGAGCGATGGTTGGAGTACGAACCACTGTCGACACAATTGAAGTTTCTTCACAAGGATCGAAAACACTTTGACCACTCGTATTGTACTTTCCTGAACTGTAAGAACATTTCCGCTGCAGATCTTCGTGTCAGTGCCAAGTTCGGGTACCTCGATGCAATGACAGGGACCTTGATTATCGAGTGTCAAAAACTCATCGATGTCGCTAGCCCCCACCACAGTGTAAGTGCAACCGTTGCGTCATCGAGAAGCTACGTCGTTGAAGCAACTTTTCATGTCAACTACACAGGTCAAGTCAGAGATGTTCTTCGGTCTTTACGGAACGCAAAGCAAGTAGAATTAGCAACGGATGTGGAAACACCATCAGAGGATGAAGGGCAAAAAACAGCTGCCTTGGGCGTTCCGGTACTGCCTATGGAAGAGAAGAAATTAAGGGAGGGCCTTCCTGATTGGACCCCCTACATTCCCCATCGTGTCTACACTCCAGCTGTTCGCAGAATTATCGAATTGATTATAACGCTCTACACGATATTTTCTATTTTATGGGCTTTGTGGCAACTGTATCGGCATGTTGATTTCATGAGAGCCTATATTCAGCCCTTCATTGATGCTTTAAAATATCATGTAGAGCTTATGGATAAGTGCATTCAGTTTTTAAACAGCTTGTTTGAAGAGATGACAAATCAGTGGCTTGCCTATGTAAAACCAGGGTATGTCATCCTATCTTCCTTTGCTTCTCCATTGATAGCTGTTGGGCAAGAGTTGTGGTCAGTTCTCTCCAGCATTTCATTAGCTATTGCAGTTGTTTTTCAGCCCCTGTGCCACATTTTTGGACCTCTTTTTAACTTTATTTACTTGCTGTTTATCAAGACACCTTATACCATTTTCCAGCCAGCCTTCTCAATGGGAGCAAAGTGTTGGTCACTGTTTTACGATGGTGTGTTTTGCCATGTTGTTGTGGTGCAGTTTAGCCATATCAAACGAGGTTGTGGTTGGTTGGTTGAAATCCTCGAGAAAAGCATGAAATTTGATCCTCTAAAAGCACAGCTTATTCTTATGAGGTCAAACGTCATTAACAGTGGGAAAGCCCTCAGTCTTGGTCTGGTTTACATTTTTAAAAGTATTGAACGGCGGGTTTGGTTAATGATTGCACAGCCAGTTGATGACAAAGATGACTAAATAAGTGATTTTGTGACCTAGTCCATTATGGTAATGCACCAGATAGCTTGCAAAAATATATCATGGATGATTTTGCATTTCTAAATGCTTGTTGTTAGCAGGAGTTGTTTTTTAACATCCCTGGATATTTCAAGTGTTTCTTTACAAGCTGAACACTGGGTAAAAATAAATTATAGGCTTCATAAAGATTGTTATGTCTTGATACCAAGACTCATCATGCGCTATATAAACCATCTCACTCTCAAAGCAAAGCATGTCATTTTGTGTGGACTGAACAGTCTCATAAAGAGCTTGTGTTGCAGCATGACTAGAAAGAAGCTGACATGTGCATGATTAAGAATGCATGAATAAATATTGAATTAATGCTAGAAAAAGAAATAATCAAAATTGGGAGATTCATGGCATTTGTGAGACACTCCTTGGGAGTGTTTTCTAAAGCATGTGACATTGAACATTGCTGATCTTATGAATCAACAAGATTAGAACATGAGATTGGTACAAATCAAAACAGGTGACATTTATGTCTAAAGAAGTACAGTACATGTACATGTTTGACATTAGAAAAAAATTAATTCTTTAGGGTTATAGGTAACACAGTAGCCATGCTCTAAGTGTTCTACCCTTAAGGGTTCACTACAATAATATTCCTTTTCTCCTTCATACAGTGGAACCTTGATTTAACAAAGGGACTAGGGTAATTGTTTCTTTATTTTGAGGGCTCACTATATAGAGGTTCTTTTCTACACATTTTAAAAGGTCTGGCTGTAGAATATTGTTCGTTATACCAAGGATTTTGTTACATAGAGGTTAAATCGAGGTTCCACTGTACTAAACTGTTTGATTTAATAGTTACTGAAAGGAATTAATTAGAGGAGCAAACTACTCCCACACTTATATTTCAAATTTTATACCACTTTTACTTTAAAATAATACTTACTATTCATATTGAATTGCCACTATTATTATTAATTTTATTGAATGTGCCAGGATTGTGGTGCTATTATTTTGTTAGCAAACAGAAAGTTATTTTGAAATTTTTACTAAGTTATGGGCAAATATACAGTAAATTAATAGGTTCAGATTGATCGCCAAAGTTAATAAATTATTTCACTTTGATACTATTTATTGCAAATATTAAAGATTGTTCAGTAGATTTTGCAAGGATATTTATGAAAAAATTACTGTATGTGTGAATGACTGTAATAATATCAACAAGCTGATGCATGATAAATTATTAATGTACAGAATGTAGAGATTGATATACATATATGACCGAAAACCAGCATGGTATGTCTTTGCTTGGTAATCTTGCTTAATATTTATTAAATGACATTGCACTGAGAGTCTGAGACTATTTTAGATTTACTTTTGTTTGTCATTTGTGTTGTAGGTGAATAGCTAATATTTTTTATTGGTTTCCTAAGTGTATGTTCCCATCATTCAGCTTGTGAGCATTGACTAGAACGGAAGGGCTTTTAGTGCTACCCACAGTACTGCAAGCAAATTTTTGAAGGCCCTACTGACAAATTTTGTCGGGGGTACAGGCAGGACAAAAATTGGCCAAATGATCAAATTTCTGACATCTTGTCAAATATCATCCAGCTTGGAGTTGACATCAGCATGCAGTGAATATGTCTGTGATCCTGGTGCCTCTGTCTTCTACAGTGCCCAGTTCCATGAAATACGTAACCTGATTTCAAGTCTTCATGCTTTCATACGCAGTACATGCAGCTGATTCCCATCTCTGTAAAAACAATAAGCATGAATAGCTGGGTTTGATCATACTCCATAATTTTCACCGCCAAAATGAAATGTTTTGGAGTGTATGTAATACAATCACCGCTATTTTTAAGTGTTGGCAGATTTGAAAGATAAGTTAACGGGCCCGGAAATTACCGGGACTTTTGAGAAACGGGCCTCAGGGCTAAGTTGCTCAAAGCATGGTTAGCGTTAACCCTAACTGGATAGGTTGTCATGGTATTTAACCCGAGCAACTGGGCCCTGGGCCCAGTTGCTCTGGTTAAATACCATGACAACCTATCCAGTTAGGCCCTGGGCCCAGTTGCTCGAAGCATGGTTAGCGCCAACCTGGGTTAAATACCGTAACAACCTGGACCCAGTTGTTCAAAGCCCAATTAAGCTAATCCTGGGGTAGCGTGAAATTTGATTCGAGTTTAATTACTAACCAATAAAGACTTCAAAAAGATTTTTCTCTCTCAGTTTTGAGGAAGACTTTTCTTTACCTTCAGCTTAAAATTACCTTTTAAACCCATTTTTAACAAGTGAGATAAAAACCTCGGTTAACTTTTAATTGTGGATTAGCCTGCGTAGCAGTGGTTTCCATTTCCTTCAAGCCAAGCGGGGCAAGCGCGCGTTGGCATTGGGCAAAAAGGAGCAAAAAAGTAGGAGCGGGGGGGAGGGGCTCCTCCATCCTCCATAGCTCTCTCTCTATATATATATAGAGAGAGTGATGGAACCAAAACTCACTGGAATAGCGCTAAATCGCCCTAAAAACCACATAGGAGGCAAGAAATACACAAGAGAAGTAAAATGGGTGATTTTTATTTAAAAATTCGTTCATATTTTTAGCCTCTAAAATAAACCGTTTTTCTCCCATACAAATCCTTAATATATTTTTCAACCGTAGCGTAACTAGCGCTCATATTTCGAGCTTGGGCTACCTGTGGTACAACAAAGGTCTGAAAGCGGGTGTGGAAAATGACACGTTTTGGTCTGAAATAGGGTCAGGATTTGGAGAACCGGGCGGTTCACCCCCACTGAGAATTTCCAGGAGTCCCTTCTTCCCCCCCTCTCTCTTCCCGGTGACTTCCGGTGGGTAGGGGACATAATAATTACTACATATGAAGTACCTACCAATCTAACATGGCGAGCGTGTTTCGTCCTTCGTTTTCATTGTTACGGCTTTGTGGATCGACTTCTGCAAGTAAGTGAATAGCAAAATATTTCTTTTTGTTTTCAGGTGATCGCTTTGATGACTGCAAAAAAATTGTTGAGCAAATGCGCAACCATTTAGCTATTAACCTGGCTTACATCCAGCTGCCAGATTTACGAAGCTTTCCTGTTCAGTTGTCCTGTTGGCTCAGAATACCCGGCCCATTTCGAAGGGCACAAATCTCTTGCTCCTTCAGTCCTGTAGTCTTTTTGTTATTTTGTCTAAGCTATTAAAACCTGTGCCCTTTAGTCCCGCAGTCCTGCAGTCCTCCAGTCGATGATCCATATAAACGGTTTATTATTACAACATTGATTCTTTAAATATTTTAAAACATGAAAATGACTTTGAAGCGTTTGTTCCAAATTATCTACTGAAACAATGCTCGAACACAGTTTACATTAAGATTCTTTCAAAAATATAATGAAATGACTTTGATCATAGCTTATTGGTACAGTAAAATAATGTTATGATATAGCGTTAGAAAGTTCAAACGCTGCTCAAAACCTGAAAATGACTTTGTGGCATTTGTTCCAAATTACCTAATGTATAATTGGAAAAGGCAGTTACATGTATGGGCGAGATGAAAGAATTAGCAGGGAAAATGGCGGAACGATGATCTGATAACTACACTCCACAATAAAGACAAACTTATTCGGTGGATGATGAGGGAAGGATTACTGGTCAAGTCTTGAGTGTGTTCTACATGAATGTGTGGAGATGACATGAAACTTGAAAGTTTTGATGATCGTTCGGATGGTTTTAAATGGTTGTGCAGAAGGCAAGTTAATGGCAAAAAGCACAAGGTGGAGATGTCAATAAGAGCAGGAAGTTGGTTCCAACAGAGCAAGATGACGTTGGAGGAGTTCCTAAAATACACTTAGTGGTGATGGCACAATTTGGATCAGGCCCAAATACCTGTAAGACACAAACTTGTACTGGCAACAGATACGGGCATGGATTATTAGACATAAGACATAAGACATAAAATATTTATTTATCCACGGTGGAAATTAAAGCTAAAAAGCTTATGGGACTGTGCCAAAAAGAAAAAGATAAAAATACAAAACTAAAAAACTGTCAAAATTTCCTGACCCTTGCTTTACAACTTGATCCATTAATCTCATTGGGACAGTAAGCTGTTTTTGTCAAGAGGTCTGTGATTTCTTGTTAGTGGAAGATAGTGAGAGCATAGGTGGAGAGGGCAAAAGCATGTGAAAGGGCAATAGGTATTCAGCTGGATAGGAAAAAGCAGGAAATGTTTTCTTATAGCAGTGGACAAAAGGGATGGAAGGGATGATGAATGGTTCACTAAGTCACTTGAAACAGTTATAGTTAATGGCTAAATGACTCTTGAAGAAGTTAAAATGGATGAAGTGAACGGGCAAATGGCTAAGGAGTATTTATTGGTGAACGTCTTGAATCTTTCGAACGACTGGTGGTGAAGGTTTTACAAGTTTCGAATGGTTCAATGAAACAGAAAGTTAGAAAAATCGTCAAACGCTTTATTTTCTTACAGAAAGAATCACAGTAGTCACCCCAGGGCTCAAAATAATAAATTATTTTTGGACAGTTGCTGGTCATGTTGACCAGCCAAACAAATCTTAGCTCTGTCATGTCTTGTTTCTGATCAGTCAAAATATTGAAATAAAGCCTCGTATGCTCAGAAACTCGTTGCTAAAGAGTATAAATGTTTTGATCGCTAAAAGTATCATTTATGTTCGCTATTTTCATTTCCACAGGCAATGGCCTCTGCGTTCTATTCGACATAAAACTTGTAATGCGGGCTGGCAGTGAGAATGACAATCAAACCTCAATACATTAGTGCTAGCAGAAATGCTCATAAAACCATGATGTGATGTTAGTCTGCACATAGTTTTAAATAAATTCACGACTAACATGTGGAAGCAATTTTAGTTGTAAGCACTTTGAGTTTCTACCAAACACTAATAGGGCATCAAGGGTCATACTACAAGTGAGGGAACTTTGCTTTTGCTGAGCATGTAGGAAAAAAGAAATGCCAACAGCTTCATGCCAAGTGTCCAGAAGATAGGATTTGTGTCGTTGGCTTCTGGATATCTTTCGTGTATCATGCAATACTGGTATTCCATTTCAAGTCAACAGAATAACCTAAACAACTATCGAGGTAAGATTACACATAACAGTAGAACCGATGTTGTTCGTCTGCAAAGCTTAGCAGCTTGGCCTTTCAATCAGGGTGTGTCGGAAGTTTAACATGAACTCATTGTTCACCGAGCTTCCTTTAAGATGCCCTCTTCTAAAAATTCTTCTTCTTCAAGACTGCCAAGAAATTAGCAAGAAAGCCCTCATCATTTCCCATTTCAAAACACATGGATCCCTCAAAACTTTCAATGTCGCCTACGACAGAGAAGCCCGTTCTATGCAGTGCCTGAATGAATTACTAAATAAATTAAAAATGTACTAATGGCCAAATACTGTTAGCCTGCGAACGCAGACGTATTTCCGGCTGTCGAGATTCTCTCCGCCGAAAAATAACGTCGTTATTTTTCAGCGGAGAGAATCTCGACAGCCGGAAATACGTCTGCGTTCGCAGGCTAAATACTGTTCACGAAAGTTGCTTTACACAAGAAGACTTCGAGAAATTGGTGAGAAAATCCCAGATGCCATAGCAAGAATAAAAGATATCAATATATATTTTGTTTCAATCTGTAAATGTGGCCCAGCGCAACCCTGGAACTCTGTTTGACAAGTAGCACCACGATTTAGGTGGTCATTTTGTCAGCACATATGGGAGACATTCAATTGCAAAATGGGGAAAAATTGAAACATTGTTGACATAACATTCAAAGCATTTACATGTATTCTTTACTAATGATTTTGCAGATGCTAAAACACCCTACGAACACAGAATTTTCTTTCTTTCTTTTTTTATAAACCACTTTGGAGTGTTATTTTTCCCAGCCCACCGAAATTGAAATTGTTGCATGTTCATAGCAGACGCTGATCTATGCGATATTCATTGTTGTCTATTCAGTGTATTTACAGACGTAGATGTTTCTGTTTTATTTTAGCAAACTGCTAAACCACCTTGGCATTCACAAAGCCACAGAATGTGACCGTCTCAACTGTATTACCGGTTTATATCCTAATCTGTTTTATGATTTAACTGTTTATAATTTCCAGAATTAATGTGAATAAATGTATTTTTCTTTGAAAGCCGTGTATGCAACCGGTCAAAATGACTGCCACACCGACATTTTGTCCAGACATATTGTCATCTTGACTGAACATTGTTCGATGACTGGCCATTATTTTGAGCCCTGCACCCACCGAAGCATGACATATTGAACACCCCACAATTTGTAAATGAAAGTGTGCTCTGGTGTTGATGTTTGCAATGCAGGACTCTGTGGGTTGCATTGGAACATGACTGAAGGGCTGAATGAGCAGTATTTTTACGTTTTTACCAGTGTTTTACCGACAACTGCATAATTTACTGCAGGACTATGTGAGGGGCATTTGAATATGACTGGAGGACTGGAGTAGCAGTGTTTTAACTTATTCATAAGAAGCCTAATCTATATCTTCCTTTGTATCAGCTAGTGAAATAAACCTCAGTTTGTGACTACTCGATTTCCTAGAATTTTGTGTGTGCATGCATTGTTAAGGCAATGAGGAACTAACTGGTATCTGTTTTTTTTTTAACTGATATCAATAATTATAATAACATTGCTTCTGGCTAAGTACTGTAATTAGAAATGTCTGTTTTCTCTAAAAAAGAAGATGCCCTTTAGAGACCACCATACAGTATAGGATCTTTGTACTATAGAACAATAAATTATTATTCTTTGAAAAGGCCAAAAAATTGAGCAAATTTTACAAAAAGGTTTAATTTGTAACTACAGTGCAACGAACTCAACCGGGGCCACACAAACATATTGATCAGCCAATCACAGCTCATGTTTACAACAAAGGAGTCTGGCTTTGGTAGTTTGTAAACCAGCCAAAAACAAGAACATTTCTTTAAATTTCAAAGTGTCTGTTTTTTTAGTGGCACCGGATGAGTTTGTTGCACTGTAAGAGTACACATGTATAGTTAATATGTAATTTCCTGATGAGTATTTTGATTATGCTGATGAGCCACTACAGTGGAACCCGGTTAATACAGACTCAAAGAGGACTTGTCAAAGTGTCTGTTTTATCCTGGTGTCTGCGTTAGGTGGGTTCTCAGAATGAATGGACCATTCGGCAAATGTTTTATCGATACAAAGACTAAAGCAGACATTTTTACAGCAATAAAATGTGTTTAATTTCCACTTAACTGTATAGTAACTGTAACCCTACCCTTGTTTGTCATAGTTTGGGGCTAAAATTACATTTTTGTTTTTGAAACACAACAATGGAATTAAAATCCTATCAGCATCAGCTCTGAGGGGAGGCTGATGTTGATAGCAGCAAGCAAAGGATGTCAAAGAGGAAGAAGGCTACAAGCAATGACTAAAGCAAAACCCAACCTTCAGGTTGTAACGAGGGTCTTAACTCTTTAAAATTGACTTTTATAGCTTCTTTGAGATGTCTAGAGGTCGCTGGTGACAGTTGGCAGTACAACCATTCACAAAGTTTTCATTCATCTGGTAAGACTTAAATTTTGATTGAAGGACAGAGAGGGTTGGTATTGTGATTAAATGGCAGCACAATACGTTAGGCTTGAGATGCAGTTGTGGTTCCTCTCCTTACCCAACAGTTGGCTGTCTGTTAGCATTATATCATTTTTTGATCGTTATAACTTGCTTTAGGTCACTTACATGTATCATAAATTTCATTCAATTGGTACAATGCCACTTAAAGGGTGGTGCCTACTAAAACCAAAGTATTTTTGCACAGTTGATGACTATGCAGAAAAAGCAGATATTAGCAAGGGGTATTGGAATCCAAAAAGAAAATTGGAGGTAACTACACATTTTTTAGAGATAATTAATGAACAATAATTCTAAAAAGCACTGATATACAAAACAATGTATGGATTTTTTTTCCCAAGTTGAAGCTTAATTATCTCTGAAAAATGCATGGTTATCCCAATTTTCTTTTTGGATTCCCATAACCCTTGCCAAGATCTGCTTTTCCCACATAGTTTTAAATTGCGCAAAAAATATCTCCGTTTTAACAGGCACCACTGTCAAGAAACCTGACTTTCTCTGACCATTGTGAGATGCGCAGTAGCAAAAGAAGGCACCATCCTTAATGTATTTGGTAAAAGTCAGTATAGACAAAGAAGACTTTTATCAATGCTTAATTAGCAATGACACATATTTAACCTTTTTTTGTAAAAATCTTATGGTAGGAAGTGTGGCTCCCTAACCATTATACAAAGGCATTGTGATCTTCCACTGAAAACATATCTTTTAATTTTATATTTGTTATTTTAAAGAGCGTCTTGTTATTCTCTTTCCTCAGCACTAATGTTAGGGGGAAGAAAAAGAAGCGAGTGGAGAAAAGATAGAGTTCCAGCACATACCAGGGTATTATTGACATAAACATTTCTGTAGTCATTTTCAAAATAACACCTACCCTCCCCATGGTCTTGGGTATACAAGACTACCCTCCTTCCTTGAGACAACTCAAGCTAGCCTTGATATGATAATTGCATGACAGAGGCAAAGTTGACTCTGCTTAATTATTATTGATAATGATTCTGAAATATTTAAATCCTCACTTTCCCTTATTGTATATATTTGTTTAATTCAACTAAGTATGTTCAAACTAGTTTGAAACCTTGCCTCCTTTACTTCATTTTTTGGCTTCAGTAACTGTTTTTAGAAAACAAATGCAATGGCCAGGATCTCTCCTAAAAAGTAGACAAAATTAAATATGCATACACTCTGAAACAAGTTTTTCTATTACAGTGTTATTATAAACAGAGCCCTTGTGGTCACAATAGCCTCATTTAGAGTATACTGTGGAAGGCCATGTACTGCATCTGTAAAGAACACCTTTCCTTATTTAAATGAAACAAAATAAACATTTGAAGAGAGCCTCCACTCTTACAACAAACTGTTGTTTAATTGTTGGAAATAGTGTCTAAGTTTCTAAGCTTAAAAACTGGAGATAAATGTTTTAGTATTCTAAAATAAATTGTATTGGCTTTTATTATTGCCTGTACATGTTTTCGCCTTTCAATTTTCTGTGCGTAGGCATTTTCGATGCTGTGACATCATACCACTACCCAATAATTCTGCACAAAATGCCTTGTGCTTGCTGACAATAGTGGCAACCGTATGACGTCAGGTGCTTGGGAAATTTAATTGCAAAAATGGGTGATAATCATATCCATTTTTTAAAGCAATAAAGTGTTATATCTACTTCTTTAGCTAAGCTTTGATATTTGGAAATTATTGTCTACAATTTAATAACTTCAATTTGTTGCAAGAGTGCGTCGATCCATTTAATAAAGAGGAGGATGTATGTACCTTGATAGGTTTGGTATTGGATGAAAGCCTGAAGAAACATTTAATCCATTCTAGTTCCATTTATTCATGAAGTCCCATATGATGTGACAGTTCCCGAGTTGATAACAGTTTTGATAATTTGAATTTTAACTTTAAAAGGATTTCTTTGTTACTTTTTCAGCTCAGGCTTGATAAACCCGAGAAGATCAAAGTAAGGAAAGCATTTGGTGGACATAAAAAAATCAAAGGCATCAAACTTAAACATGGTGTTTATGTCTGGAATTCACTAGGTATAGTTTTTTTATACACTTTTTTGATACAAATAAACAGCAATTACAGTAATATCAATCAGCGCGGCCTCATTACTTAACTATATAATTATAAGTGCAATCATTAATGGTTTATGTTAACAGGGATAAAACAGGGGATGTTTAGCAATAGTTTTTACAACAGTAATTACTTGAAACGAAACATATAAACAAAAGAAAAGTCACCTCCAAACAGATAACATGTTCTGCATCAAATTACCTAAACATAACAAATTTGTGACAATCTTGAAAATTTGATGTATTTTCACAAATTTCTTTCATTTTCCTGTTCACTGTACACCTTTACTTGACCTGATTGAAAATACAAGGACTAGGATGCTGGAATTCCATTGAAATGCTATATTCAAACAGCTCTCATGTAAAAATTACATCCTGACCATTTTTCTGTTAACTCTCAAGGCAAGGCAGTTTTGGCTTCTTGTATCTAAGCTGTTTTTGGTAGCGCTAAGACTAGGTGGAAAGGAAATTTACCTAACAGTTCTGCACACACTGGTGAAAGTTAAAGATATGTTCAAGTATTAGTTTAGACACAAGAAGGAATATCGTCAGTCCTCCAGTGTCACGCCAGATGAGTTAATGACATCATCTGCTTACATGCAAATTGCTGTGATGCATTTGTCAGGTAAAAGTAGATTTATTCATTAAATTATTTATTGGCACTCAAATTGGAAGCAATATTTCGCACTTGGTAAAAATTTCCTTGTCTTGTTGAAAAATGAATAAAAAATTTTACTTGATTCAAGTACAGTGGAGTGACACATTCAAGTTTTCCCTGTTTAGAGCCTCCTGTTTTTGTGGGGATAGATTTTGTGCGATAATTGAAGAATGAAAGGGTTAGTGTGCACTAACTCACGAAATTAAAAGTTGCTGAGAGTAGATAAAAAGAAAAAAAAATAGAAATTCATCTGCTCCAAGGTTCGGTGAACTCATTGCTATTTGCATATCTTTGTTTGTTTACACAGATGTTGAATTTGAGTGCCCTATTTTAAATGTGGTACACAATACAGCCAATGATAACTTCAACAAAAATGGTGTTATGGTCAAAGGAACTATTGTTCAAGTAGATTCTAATCCCTTCAAGACCTGGTTAGTGTTGAATTTGAAGTATTTGTAACTCCCATTAATAATTTAGGGCTTTCACGTACATGTAATCTGTGTGCTATTGCATAATCTGAAAGATTCTTTCACTAGTTTTTAGTTCTAGTTTGGTTAGTTTACACTTTAAGTGACGTCTGGCACGTGCATTTCTACACAAGAGATCCGGCAACGAGACGCATTCAGGACAGTTTATTTGTGCGTCGTGTAGTCCCCTACATTCAAAAGTTTCTTATTATATAATGCCAGTATTTCAGGCTAACTTACTTCCAAGTGAAAGTTGTTGTTAGGTATAAAGATAAACGGGCGAGAACTATCTTAGCACTGACATTACAGCAAAAGGCAATTTATTTTGGGCCAACTGTTCTTTTTTCTTAATATTCACCTAAACACCCAAACATTTCAACCGTTTGATACCTTTTGAGTACATTAAGGAAGTTTAAATTCTCCATAATATCCTTTGAACGGAAAGAAGACACTTGGCTTCTTTCCGCTCAAAGGAAATACTAGCCTCCTTTGCAGTCGTTTTTAGGGGACTCGTATTACCTTCCCCCCACAAAACCGACTAAAAACGACTGCGTGGGAGGCTAAGGAAATACGAGATGCTAGATTTAATGGTGTTTGCATGATCAATGTTTTGACGATCAGTTTTCAGTTTTTCTACCACCAAAGCCTGAAATTGGTGTCATACTTATGGAAATTAGTGCAGCGGAGTGACTATATTCTGCGCGTTATAAAATGTTTTTGAATCCATTTTTTGTGAAACCAATAGCTTTATTTACAGGAACAGTAAAACGTAGTTACAATATTGCAAAACTTTCAAGTTTACAAACTTAAACATTAACGAAAATTACATCATTGCGACAGAAGGTAACCGAATGGAAAGCAATATTAATCCATTAAACTAAAGCACTCGGAATTTCTTTTTCCGAGTCTGCCTGTGTCATTACTGAATAATACATCATTCTTATCTAAACTAAAGTTGTTCGTAAATCTTATGCGACATTAGAAAAAGGATCATTCACTATTGACTCGGGCCTGTTATAAGTCAGTCAACAAGCACTGACCGATAAACCTGACCAAAAATGTTTTGCCCCTGAAACTGAAAAACAACAGGTAACAACAATTTGTTTCGTAGACTTCATTATAGGTGCTCCACTGAGAACATTTTGATCAATCTATTTCAGGTATTCAACAAGTGTATCTTAACTTAAGTCAATCTCATATTTTCCTTGTGCATGCAAAGATACTTCGAAAAAAAGTTGACATAAACACTGTATGCTATTACTGTAAGGCTATAAAACAGCATCCCAGCCCTATGAATTTATACCAGACACCCCCATCCTCAAGATTCAATTTATCCAGTCCGTGACTTGTGTGAAGCTGATACGCAAAACACTGACTTGTGTGTGGTGAAGTATGGTACGCAAGAAGCATTATCAGATAGGGATGTGTATTACCTTACAACTACAGTTTGAATAAAGAAAAAAAATAATAACAAATAGTGGCAAGCTTAGCCTTCATCGTACACACTTTCATATATTACTAAATTGTGCTCTATCCCGAAGCATTCGTCTTGCATCGTCACATCTTCTGGACTGAAAACTTTACAATTGCAAACCCTCCGTACTTTAAAGTTTCTGACATAACAAGGCCAAGTTGTCTTCAATGGTGACTACAATAGGAAGCTAAGTGCCATGTTTATTCATTAGAATAGTTAGCGCACGTTCAAAATAATCCTTCCAGGTCACCTTGGTCAGTCACTGAGCACAATAGTTGTCATAAGAAGTTGTTATAAGAACCGGTAACATCGACATATTGAGCTCCCAGCTTTTGTTGTCGAATAGCCAGGGCACGTTCATGATACTCCTTCGCCTGCTCCAGGTCTCCTTGGTCACTGAGAACACAAGCCAAGTTGCAATAAGAAGTGAAGACATCGACATGTTGAGCTCCCAGCTTTTGTAGGCGAATAACCAGGGCACGCTCATGATACTCCTTCGCCTGCTCCAGGTCTCCTTGCTTACGGAGTACAGTGGCCAAGTTGTCATAGGAAGTGGCGACATCAACATGTCGAGCTCCCAGCTTTTGTAGTCGAATGGCCAGGGCACGCTCAAAATACTCCTTCGCATGCTCCAGATCACCTTGGTCTTCTAGTACAATGGCCAAGTTGTTATAAGAAGTGGCGACACCGACATGTTGAGCTCCCAGCTTTTGTAGTCGAATAGCCAGGGCACGCTCATGATACTCCATCGCCTGCTCCAGGTCTCCTTGGGCACGGAGTACAGAAGCCAAATTGTTGTAAGAGCGGGCGACATTGACATGTTGAGCTCCCAGCGTTTGTAGTAGAATAGCCAGCGCACGCTCATAATATTCCTTCGCTTGCTCCAGGTCTCCTTGCTCATGAACTACAGTAGCCAAGTTGTTATAAGAACTGGCGATATCAACATGTTGAGCTCCCAGCGTTTGTAGTTGAATAGCCAGGGCACGTTCATGATACTCCTTCGCCTGCTCCCGGTCTCCTTGGTCACCGAGTATAATAGCCAAGTTGTTATAAGAACTGGCGAAATCGACATGCTGAGGTCCCAGCTTTTGTAGTCGAATAGCCAGGGCACGCTCATGATACTCCTTCGCCTGCTCCAGGTCACCTTGGTTACAAAGTACAATAGCCAAGTTATTAAAAGAACTGGCGACGTCGACATGCTGAGGTCCCAGCTTTTGCAGTCGAATAGCCAGGGCACGCTCATAATACTCCTTCGCCTGCTCCAGGTCTCCTTGGTTACTAAGTATAATAGCCAAGTTGTTATAAGAACTGGCGACATTGACATGTTGAGGTCCCAGCTTCTGGAGCTGAATAGCTAGGGCACGCTCATAATACTCCTTCGCTTTCTCCAGGTCACCTTGCTCTTTGAGTACAACGGCCAAGTTGTTATAGGAAGTGGCGACATCAACATGATGAGCTCCCAGCTTTTGTAGGCGAATAGCCAGGGCACGCTCATGATTCTCCTTCGCCTGCTCCAGGTCTCCTTGGTGCCTGAATACAGTAGCCAAGTTGTTATAAGAACTGGCGACATCGGCATGTTGAGGTCCCAGCTCCTGGAGCTGAAAAGCCAGGGTACGCTCATGACACTGTTGGGCATTGTGAAACTCACCCAGTGCACCATGAACAATGCCAAGTAGAGAATTGGCTACTAAAGCATTTTCATCTCTAACGACGCCATCATGCTGAAGTAGTTTTAAAGCTACATTCAGGAACCCTTTTGCTGTGTTAAACTCGCAATGGTTGATACATATCTTGCTAAACCTAATGAAATAATCTGGATAGTGTCCAGTATTAAAAGTCAAGTTTTCGACGACTTGGATTATGTCGTCTCTGTTATATGCAGCTTGAATTTCTGTGCTTAAGGACTTTAATTGAGGAACCACAGGGCTGCTGTTACCAATACAATCTAAGTCATCTAACAGTTGATCATTTATGAAGTGATAAAATGATGTAATGGCCCCGCGACAGATTTTGAGATTTTCACAATCCGAAGAGTTTTTAGTTTCAGCTTTTATCGCATTGTGCACAACTTGATGTACGCGAATGTAGACATCACTATCGTCCTCTTCAAATAACAGCAGTTGGCTTCTTTGAACCCGCATTCGAATCATATCGTCATCCTTCAATTCCTTATCTGTATTCCGAATGTATTTTATTACAATTTCAAGGTTTAACGGTTGTTGTGAACAGAGCGAAAGAAAACTGAATGTGTGTTTTAAAACTTTGTCCGATGACATCGCATTTTTCACGGCAAATGTAATTGCTGCGGTCATGGATTTTGGATAGCTTAGGTTTGTCTCGGAAAGAAGGCTCTCAGTGTCAGCACGCTGGCCTTTGTGTAGTTTTTCCAGGTAATCTTTCCAGCCATAGTTTGAAGATGCTTTGTTCTCACGAAGTTGTTTGACAAATGTGGCGGCACTTGCTAAGGCAAGAGGTTGATAGTCTAATGTCCGCGCGACTTCTTTTCCCATCTCACTGTCAGTGATACCAGAAAGCGTGGCTAATAAGGCCGTGGCATCAGCAAGCTCCATACCCTTGCTCACTGAGATGTGGCTGATGAAAGAGTTTGTTAAAGGGATGGAAGCAGTGTCCTGTGTTGTGATCAGCATTTGTCCTCCTAACCACTGCTCATTCCCAGGCTCTGGCAAATGAACACTTACTTGAGGTATGCTGGTAACGTTGTCAACTACCAGTAGCCACGACGTGTAGAGCTCAACTTTTGTGCTAACTAACGTCTTGAGGTTTGCAATCTTCTCCAATATCTCTGAATCCTTAGAACTGAGGGTGTTTGTAATTGCATATTCTGAACACTTCAACAGTCGAGCGAAAGAGACAAACGATTGTAGCAGTGAGTGAACACTTTCAGCATTAAGAGTCATTACAAATGCAGTGTTTGTGACTTCTTTGGAAAATCTCTTTGCGACGAGCCCGGCCAACTGAGATTTGCCACTTCCAGGATTCCCTGAGATGTACAGGTAACTCAAGCGGTTTTTGCTGCCTTCTTTGAGTTCTTTTAGCTGTTGTGTTATTTTAGTCACCTCATCATCTCGACCGGCAACGTCGTGTGAAGGCTTGGGAGGGAGAATGCAAAATGAGGAAACTTCATTCCGAAGCTGATTTTCAAGGACTTGTCTTTCATCTTCTTTTTCTTGAAGTTCGGCTACTTTTTCTTGAATTTCTTCTTCTTTCTCTTGTAGATCCTGATGGAGATCGTCAACTTTTTTCAAGATCTTTGCCAACTCCTCCGTTGGAAAATTTCTCTGGCTTCTGATTTCCTGAGTTTGCAAGGTGGAGAGCCCGAGTGCTTGGAATGCAACATCGACTCTGGTTACGGCATTATGAAACTCTGGGTCTGAGAGATGGCCTCGTGGAATGTAAGCAAATTCCTCATTGCGAAATTTCCTGAGGTCATCTATATTTGACTTGACGAGTGCGTTAAGACTGTTCCCGATGCAATCCGAGTACAGGATGGCGTAAAAGAGCATAGTGCAATCCCACTCAGCTCGATTTCCGTTTATCATGATCGCTAAAAGTTTCGCATTTCTTCTTTGGTTCCGCGGAGATTCCCCATTATAGAAATCCAATCCATTCCTTGGCTCGTCCTTCCATTCACCTAATGTAGCCTTGTAGCGGTTGTCCCATTCCTGTTTGAAGATTGTTCGGAGACCTTCGGCTAGTACATCGTGGTGACACAGCAAATCCTGAAGTAGTTCAGTTGTTCATCGCTGAATTTTGTTGTAGCGGCCATATTCAGCTTGTGGACTTAAGGTTCTATAAAAATAACAATTCGCTGTTAGCAAACCCTTGGTGGACTTACCGTGGCTTAGTTTTCAAGTTCTAACGTCCCGTACACACGTGTACGGTTAGGTTGCTAAAGGCGATCTTTTGTGTATGTGGACAGTGTAAACGTATCTTGATGACGTTACAACACCTGGTATCGCGAATGATCAGACTGTCAGATCCTGCGAAACGAAAGGGGAAGCAAAATAGCTGTTGTGGATGTAAAATCAGTGTTGCTCGAAGTAACAGGATGATATATCGCAACTGGGAAAATCTACTGGATGAGCGTAATTAGCTTCAAATGAAATGAACACCTGAAAATAATTTTACGGCAAAAGTTCCTAATCTCCATAGTCACATAAAACCTCATTTCGCTTGTTGTGTTACGTCACGTGCGCCTGACGCTATTCAATTCAGTTCTAGACCACTGCTTTCGTTTTCTAAACACCCTCCGCCTGACGCTATTCAATTCAGTTCTGGACCATTGCTTTCGTTTTCTAAACACCCCAACATTTAATAGATTGAGACCTACTTAGTAAAACAGTACGTATTAATTTGAGAGGATGTTTTCCATTCATCAACCAAAGGTTAAATACAATGAGTAAAAGATGATGTGCTACACTTTTAAAATAGCTTCATTTGAATGGTAATCAACAATTCACACCAGGCAAGATTTCATCCACATACAATACGTCGAAGTTTAAACCAAATTTCACAACCCGTTCTGATTCAATTCGACTGTAAAGTACAATCCAATACAATAAAGTGTACCATCATGCTATACAGAAGTGGACGGATGAATCAAAGGAAACGATTTGTTCAGTTTTCGGTCCGGACCGTTTCAGTCTGAAGCAGTACGATTGATATAGTCAACCTTCAATAAACAAATGCAAATTTCTAACTTGCGTGTGAACGGAGAAGGTAGGAATGTTTTTAGTTTGCATGGAATGACAGCCATAAAAGCGAAATCAAAGTCAGTAATAGAGCATACTCACCCTTTGCTAAGTTCCCACTTAACTTAGAGTAAAGTAAACCTGCAAGCAGCAGTTATCAGTATTACACAGAAACGCACTCTTGTATTGAAAGACTTTCACTTTCGACTTGCAATCATGACGTGTTTGTCTATTTCCAGTCGTCACGGGTTCGGGTCACGCAATTTTTATCTTGACATCTCAACGCTTCACCGCGACTGCATTTAGCTAATTCTCTCAATGGTTCAGCACCTGACTACATCAAGAACTTGCTGCAGTATACAACATTCTCCTGTACTGTCCAATCGCAATGTTTTTTTGGCTACTCTAACTGCTTGTTACTCGGGCCGTAAGGCGGACCGAGTGAAGGTTTCGGTAGCATCAAATTCTTTTTTCTTTTTTGGGGTCGCGATAGGCCGAGAGATAAGACTTCGGGCCACGAGTTATTGTTCTCGGTCTCGTTTTTTGTACTCGGCTGGTACGAGTTACGTTTTCTGTCGTGTTATCAAATTCTTTAAATTCTCGGTCGCGTTCTTTGTTTTCGGGCCGTGAGGAGTGTGTACAATATGCGAGCCAGACGTGCGAGGCATGCGAGGCATGAACAACCCCAACATAAACTGCTAACCGTTAAGCTAACTGGGGAGCTATGTAAGCTAACCTAAGTGCTATTTAAGCTAACTGGAGTGCTCTTTAGGCTAACCGGAGTGTTTTTTAGGCTAACCTGAGTGCCTCAAGGTTAGTTTTGTTTAACCGAAAATTTGGCAACTAAATCAGTCTATGTCCTCGCGGGCCAAGATAGATAAAGATGTCTCACGTTTACTATAGAAAAACAATCAATATAGAAACGGTTTCTGTCTTCAAATGAAAGGTGAATAACAAATGCTTTCCCCTGAATTTCATTTAAAAATATAAACAGCGAAACAGTGAAAAACGTACAAGGATATAAACGTACGCGTGATGCGTAACGTTACTCTAGATCGGGGGGGGGGGGGGAGGGGGGGGGGACGGGTTCTCAACAGATGCTTGGGTAGGGAGGTGCGGCCCGGGCGTTCAAACCCTGACCTTGGTGCCAGTTGCTAGCTTTCATCTAGTGACTTCTTATAGTTATTGGCTTTGCGTTTATTTTGGTGTTTTATTTATTGTTCGTTTTATGATATTTAAGACACAATTCTCTGATTTCCCTATCCCGTTTAAGACAGAATTCAAAATTTTCAGGCCCTTTCTAAGACATTTAACCCAAAATCACACCCTGTTTAAGACTAGAATCAATAAAGCCCGGGGATTATAAAAAGCATTCGTATGACAAATGTCATATTCTCCTGTATTTCATTCTGACTGCAAGAAATGCAATTCTATCTGGTGGTTACTTATTGCCTCACTATATCTCTGTGTCTATCTATTTGGTAGCCTGCGAGCAAGCTCTCTTGGGGGGGGGGGGGGGGCGGGAGGGGGAAAGAGGATCCACCCCCAAGAGAGCTTGCTCGCAGGCTATCTATTTGGGGGAATTGGCGATGCTGGAGGTTATCACTGTTAAACGATTGTAGGCTTTACGCACCACACAGTCAAATATGGCCCGAGTATAAGCTGGAAACAGCTTCTTGTTTGAAAATGTATTGGGAGCTTTTTGCTGTGATAGCACCAAGCCTTTGGAACATCCTTCCATTAGAACAGACATTGGGCAACTCAATTGACGCACCAATACCCACTGACATTCAATCCATGTCTGATGCCGTTCTGAATTATTTTGTTGTGGTTTTCCTTAAAACTGAGAGTTTACAACAAGTTGGTCCAAGTTTCAAATAAAGCTGGATCATTGTATAATGCAATTTCAGGCATTTCATTGGCTTAGTGTTATGGTATATTTAACAATTAGACGGCGAGCTCGAGGTTTCTATCGGCTGATAGTTGGCGAGGGGCGAAGCCCCGAGCCAACTGTCAAACGCGATAGAAACCGAGAGCGAGCCGTCTAATTGTTTTAGCATACCTCAGTGATCGATCTATGAAGCAAAAAAATCTTTTTATTTTATAAATTTTGATATATTGGTGCAATGATGCATGCTAAATCGCGCGCGCTCTGACAAACTGCCGTCTATCGATCGATAGACGGCGCCTGTGTAGCCAATCAGATTGCGCGTTACGCGATAGTCGGTCACTGAGGTATGCTAAGAGCCGTTATATCATGCCCGAGAAATAGTGACTATTTTAATTGTATTCTGCATGTTCTTGCAAAACCAAATCAGCTAGATCTATCAATATTTCTCGATTGTTTTTAACAAAACAATTATTGCACTCAAGCTTGTTGGATATGAGATGATTATAGCCAACTCCGGGCTATGCACCTCGTTGGCTATCTATCATCTCATATCCAACGCGCGCTTGTGGAATAATTGTTAAATATAATTTTTTTTTTTTTGGAAATTGTCTTCTGCCATGAATTGCTTTGCTTGGATTTCTAAATAATCATTAGTATCTGTAACTAGAGTGTATTTCCCTGAAATCGGGCACCTTTTAGTTTTGAAATGTGCTTGTTGCTTATTGTTAACTTGTTAGCTGGCCAATTAATATCGCGGAGTATATATCTGCAGTAGTTGTGAAGTACTCTGACTCAGAGGCAAAAGCGGTTCAATGTAATTCTGAATGATATTAGTTAAAATCTCAGATTTCCCAGTCAAATATGCACAGTTGTTGCAAACGTTTGCCGACCAAAGTGTTAATATGTTTGATGGCTAGTTATTGCTTAATGAGACAAAACGAGAGATCCAGCCAGTCTAACGTTCTACATTTTTGTTTCTCTAG
Organism: Pavona decussata; assembly: GCF_977016875.1. Lineage (NCBI taxonomy): Eukaryota > Metazoa > Cnidaria > Anthozoa > Scleractinia > Agariciidae > Pavona > Pavona decussata. Next base: position 1,533,661 of record NW_028145637.1, on the reverse strand, counting down.
GTACACTGCTTACTATAATAAAGAAGAGAAGACAGATGCGGTAGGAATGCTACTCTTACATTACACACCAAATGACCGGACCCTCAGGAAATTTTTTTAGTTTTGTTTCTTCTAAAAATCATGAGCTTTCCTGAAGTGAAGTTGAGGAAAATGCAAAGATCTTGATAAAGCGAAACCGCCTTGTATTTCGTGGTGGCAACAAGAGAAACAAGTTTGAAAACGAGATACCATTTATACGCAAAACAAAGCACAAGAAAACCTTTTGTTAAGTCTTCATGTGAGAAGAATTACTTACAGTACTGATACTTTACACATAAAAGGTCGTTAGTTTGACAACGCTTAAAAGTTGTCTACGTTTGGCTTAAAAATAGTGCATAATTGTAACCCATTATAGGGAGCGAGGTATGTCTGACCTCAGTTAATTAAGTAACAGACTATGGAGCGGTAGGCCTGGGTTCGATTCCCAGCCGTACCATCACTCAGGGTCTTTAAAGAACTGAGGAGAAAGTGCTGCCTTTGTTCTGACATCTGCAAATGGTTATACTAGACTGTCTAGTCTTTACGGTGAGATCGAAAAACCGTAAGCCCCATCTCACAGTACTTTCACATAATCTGACTCTATGCGACGTAACAAATCTCTGGCAGTGACCACCCCTAGTGTCTATCTCACATTTACATGACATTCGATTGCTGGACTCGGCGTCATATGTGGGTTGAGTTTGTTGTTGGTTCTCGTCCTTTCTCCGACAGGTTTTTCTCCGGGTACTATCGTTTTCCCCTCTCCTCAAAAAACAACATTTGCAAATTCCATTTCGATCCGGAATCTCAGGGCCACAGGTTTGTCAGTCGTAACAGAGTGTTAAGTGTCACCCTCGTTAAACAACGTTGATTGATTGATTTTAAGTTGAATACTTATCACTTTGCGTCAACTGTGTTTTCATTGAACTAGGCAAACTGTTCGTTGGAACAGCTTCTACCTTACATGGACACTGGAAAACTTTATGGTAAGCAATGGTGCCTCGTTGACTAACGTTCCCTTACTGAATATGTATCATGGCATGCTTAATGTTCCTAAGTTGTTTTTCTTCATCTGTTGCAGCTAAGATAACCACGCGCCCAGGACAAGTTGGCGCCTGTAATGGCTATATTCTGGAAGGGGACGAGTTACAGACTTTCTTAAATGATCGCCATGATTTGAAATTATCGCAAGAAAGCAGATCGGCGGGCAATGATCAAACTTCAATGCTTAACTCTTGATTTGGCTGAAGCATATAAACACCTCACGGTTGATTTAGTAGTTTTTGTAAACCAGTTTTTGGTGTGACTGCAGCGCTTCAAATCAATCACCATGAACTGAACGTGTCGTTTTTGCTCGACAACCAAAGGAGAACAAAATCTACAGGTATTACCAGCCATGATGTGATTCCCAGGCCTGGCACCTGTTGAATGCCATTGTGTCGAGTTCTAATTGGTTTATGGTGTTAGATGTTTGATGTGTTTGGCTACATGGTATTCCTACAGCAGTTAGTAGGCACCGAGCCTCTGGGACGGTGGAGAAACGACGAAGTGATGGATCGTTTTGAACTTTACCTACGTCTGAAGGAGCACGCTCTTCCTAAAGAATGGGTAGCCTGTTTTACAGCCGAGGTTTGCTGTTAGTTCGCGCAGAAAAACTTGATCAAAACCTGTTTTGTGATATGGACGAAAAGCATCATTTCCACTCAGACGAATGATTCATACGTGTAGTTTCAGTTGTTCCACCGACATAAGACAGAATTTTTGCAACATCTAAAATGCTGTAAACCTTTATCACCAGGCAAAAATATTTTGCATTGTAAAATAAACAAAACGGCGACAGTTGGTCTACGTCATATCTTTATGATTTTGGTGTATGAATGGGGTAAACTGACGATCGTGTATAATAATGTTTGATTGACTGTTTGATTGACTGACTGACTCACTGACTGACTCACTGACTGACTGACTGACTGACTGACTGACTGACGCACTGACTGACTGACTGACTCACTGACTGACTGACTGACTGACTGACTGACTGACTGACTCACTGACTGACTGACTCACTGACTGACTGACTCACTGACTCACTGACTGATTGACTCACTGACTGACTGACTGACTGACTGACTCACTGACTGACTCACTGACTGACTGACTGACTGACTGACTGACTCACCGACTCACTGACTGACTCACTGACTCACTGACTGACTGACTCACTGACTGACTGACTGACTGACTGACTGCCTGACTGACTGACTGACTGACTGACTGACTGACTGACTGACTGACTCACTGACTGACTGACTCACTGACTGACTCACTGACTGACTGACTCACTGACTGACTGACTGACTCACTGACTGACTGACTGACTGACTCACTGACTCACCGACTCACTGACTGACTGACTGACTCACTGACTCACTGACTGACTGACTGACTGACTGAAAAAAATCAGTCGAATGAAAGCGTTCGTTGACTCCGTGGGGATTAAGAGTGCCTATTTGGAAGGTGAATTTTTGTTCTAAAGTTTTGCGTGTTTGAGTGGTTACGCAGGCTAAAGTGTCGAGCGACTTGTTTGGATACAACCTTGTCATTTCTTTCAACGTCTCGCATATGTTCGCGAAATCGGTAGGCTAGTGTCCTTCCTGTCTCCCAATGTAAAGCTGTTTGTATAAAGTGCATTATATGCAATAATTAACATCAGCGGAGGTACATGTACAACGATCAGTGATTCTAATACATCGCATGGGTCCCGAAATTTTGTCGACGTTGTGAAAGAAAGGGCAAGTTTTGCACCGTGCGCGCGCATTTAACTGGCCTGCCCAACAAGTGTTTTAAGAGTGCTAGACGAGGAAAAGCGAAAGTTCTGTGTAGTACCCAACAAACCGGGCACCCAATACCCGTGCTGCATAGATGTAGAGTAAGTGGATAGTAGGGCTGGGATACAATCGGAAACCTACAAACTAAGTTACTTAAAATCTACGTGCGGATAATTGACGTATTTAGTGGAGATAATCACCTAAGCGTTTAATCACAAGCTCAGCACGTTAGAGGCGGGGAGAGGCATTTGATTGTAACGGGGCGTTAACTTTGTACCTGGAAAAGCCATGTTCATAAATACAACAGAGGCACTACATTTATTGAACTCTGCACGTTCATTTGCTTCATTGCGAGGTACAGAAGCTCATTTTTTCAATTTTTACATTTCATTTAGTTGTTCTCCAATCGTGTAGTGATGTCCAGTTACAAAGATAAACTCTGAAGCCTTCTCTCTTCTTTAAGGTATATCCACGATGATTCCCAAATGACGTCGGAGCGGTTGTGGTACCTAGACACGTTTTGGCTCAAAACGTCATTTTTCAGTTAATTATTTTGAACCTTTCAAAATGTAAAGCTAAAGGTTAAAAATATATATGAAAATTTGTTCGAGCAGCACTTCGATCTGCATTATAACCTATTTTATCTTTTCTGGAATAGAATGCCATTCCCTGGCGAATTTCCGAGCTGCTGACTTGACAAAAAAAACTTTGCTGTCCTTTTTTTGTCTTAGCTAGGCCTTATTTATTTCGCACTCTAACCGTCTTATTTCAAAAACATAAAATATATCCTTTCCCACGAAAATTCGAAGAACTTCCTTACTACAGAAACTAGTTCGCTCGTTGTCAAAATTTATGTTTTTGTTTGTTCATTGACAGCGATGGTATATATTACCGTTGCTGATTATTCTGAACAGATCAAGATCACAACCCGAGGCGATAAACGACCTGCGACCAGATATCCCACAGAAACGAAAGGCGATTGCCCCGCTAATAATTTAGAAAGGTGAAACTTGAAAGCAAGTCAAGCATCCCCCGCCCCCTGCGCGCTCATAAAAATGTTATATCGCTAGGCGCTGGGGGTAATAGCACAAACCACCCTCTCCCGCTAATGCAAGTTAAATGAGGGATCTTAAAGCCAGCAGTGAAATGCACTACGAGTGGCCTCTTCATTGTCCCCGTCGCGTCGCGTCTGTTCGTGGGAAGTATTTTTGCGCGCGCTCGCGTCAGGGCGCCCTGCACGCGTGTTTCCCTCGCGCTACTTAGCAGTGAAAGGGACAGCCTACAGAAAAGGCTTATTATTTTTATTTTTTATTATTATTTTTTTTTTTGCGTTTTTCAGGCGAGCGGAGGCAAGCGCGGAGCGTGAGTCACGCGCGATGGGAGGTTTTTTTCGCGCCCCGCTCGCCTAGAAAAAGAAAAAAACAAAACAAATACAAACATGCCTGTTCTGCAGGTTATCGAGGGGATAGCTTTAGGGTGCGCGGACCGATCGCTGGCAATTCATGCCCTGGTGTTCATCCGCTACATCTTGGATTGGCAAGTCCTACCAGCTGTCGTTTCTAATACGGGATGACGGCTTTAATTGAGGAAGGAATATTTCATCTTCATTCGCCCAAAAATTAGTACTTCACTGCTGTTGGTAACAATGCAAATTGACAAAATCTAAATGATATTCTCTTTTAATAACCAATCTTAGTCCTTAGAAAGGTGGTAGAAATAACTTGATTTACTGATAATATTTCTTATCACGCTATAAATTTACGAAAATAGCATTTTTAACAACTTAGATGTTAACATTGTAACCGAACATAGTGTTTAACAAGAACTGTTTGCCACCGCTTTCATAAAAATATCTTATGTAACTGACGAATTATTACACGGGAATGCCATAAAACGATCAATACTCTGCAGTTGTCATAACATTTGAATTTTTTTTCAACCCAACATTTGGGAGGCCGGTTCTAGCAGCCGGAAAATTAGAACTTTATTTACGAACATGTTCAAGGCAGCTTCGCTCTTGTATCTATAAAATTTATGAACGTCATTATTGGTGCGAAACTGAACATTCAAAACGACTTACTACAAAATTTTGTATTCCTTAAATTTAACCTATCATCATAACAACCTAGGCTTGCAATGACTGCTTCACCGAGATGTCCTTAAATATAGTCTATCGCATAATAACGAGAGAGCTATTTTTCATGACAAGTATTGTCAAAATAAGTAGCAACCTCAAAAGTGACAACTATACGTCGAGGTTTGTCAGCAGCGGGGGGGGGGAGACACAACGCCGTGAAAGGTGTGCGTGATATTCTATAATAATAGACTAAAAGGGCACAAACCCAATTATTAATTAGACAGCTTCCGACAATTTCCTCAAAAGGGCCTCTTTTATTTTGAGGAAATAAGTCATCTTTTGTGTGATAGTTTTAACTGGTGATGACTGGTGAAACATGTTTCATTTTCAGAAAATTTAATTTTTCAGTTGCCTTTGTCTGAAAGTTTCGTCTATTCTGTCGATATTTCGATTTTTTTCCCCAGATTTCTAAATTCGCGAAAATTTATAAATATCATACTATCAATTGTAAAAAAAAAGTTACCTTGAAAATTTTGTTACGATTGCTAAAGCGTTAGCAATTTCCAGTCAGCAACGGAACAAAAGGTTGTGAGCTTAAGCTGTGAGCATTTCCCAAGATTGGGCACAAAAAATGCAGCAACAATGTGGGGTGCTCACCATTTGTAGGAAACATCCGGTTGGTGTAGCCGTTGCATATTGGTAAGGGATTTTCCGAATTTCACCGACCAACCGGATGAGATTGCGCTTACCATTTATCTATCAGGCTTTAACTCCATAAGTCGGTACCTTGGTCTCCTGCATCAGTAACTAAGGTTACATCGGTCACTAAAAACACGCAAGCCACCGCTTACAAAGAGGCAGATATTAAAAGTTGAATTTTGATGGACATCAATCAAAGAAAAGCCGTTGAATTTATTTTGAATTCTGACAGGAATCAACGCAACAAAACAAAACAAAACAAAATACAATTTCACTCGCTAAGAGAAGGTAAAACTTTATCAAAATTGACTTACTGGTAAAAAATGTCGTTTAAAATACGCCGTATTTTTAAAAAAATAAAAATTCACTGCACGTGATAATTCAGTGGAGATGTTTTATGTTTTTGAATACAGTCGTCTTTTTGAAACTGTAACTTCCTTAGAATTAAGTTGTTTGATAAAGTGTTACGTTCTCTTAATTGACAATTTTTTTGCCATGTTGCTTAAAATCCTGGCAGAGTTGAAAATAATTTCCAAGGCTTTTCGATAATTGGCGTCCACCAAAATTCATCTTCATCCGCTTTGTTAAACCACTGTAATGCCACTGACCAGTATGTAGCGAGGTCTTAGTCCTCGATTAGTTCACAACATTAACCAGTCTCAACACATACGCTAGCCATTATAGAACAAACGTGTTTAGTTGTATGTTTTGATTACAGATACAATACACCTCCTACAAATCGCACAAACTCTTTCATCCAGCCGCATCTGTAAGGCACACTGATAACAAAACCTGTGTCCGCACACCAATGTTGCATCTTTTGGTCGATCCATACAAATATCGCACACACCAGACATTGCCGGGGGTGGGGTGGGGTCTTCTCCATCTCCAGTAGTCTCCTCTGTGATAACATTGCTGGAATACGAAGAGCTAAACTGTTCCAGTTCACGAACTTTCGTCTCTAGGTGTGAGTACGACAAGCTTTCGTTCTCTGCGTTCGTGTCGTGCTCTTGGTCGTAGTAACTGTCTTCGATAAATTCCTCTTCTTGATTATACGAATAATAATCATCATCCTCGTTGAGCTGCTCGTATTCTTGTGCTTGTAGCTCGTCTGCTATGATTCCATCGTTTATGGTTTGCAGCATTTTCTCCACAGCAGCTTTCGACTCCTCCTCTACGATCAGCGGTCCTTTCTGCGTGGTCCATGCTTGGGGCACATTAGGAGCATCTTTGGGCTGCCATGCTTTGAATGCCTTGGTACCTTGCACAGCAGACCCTAGCGATGGCCAGGCTTCCTCAAAACTATTCTTTTCGACAGACAAGGTACTGTTATCATGATGTTGCCGAGCATTCACGAGAGCATTGGAATAGGATCTAACGTTTGTCTCTACTGTTGTTTCAGCTTTGCAGTGCACAGCTTCGTTAAAAAATTCCTCGGGTTCTGAACTTTTTTTCCGCTCTAAAATAGCGGCGTAAGAATTGGGATCTTTCGTCTGTTCTTCAGGGACGCTATCTGGAGTCACGACTTTCCGCGGAGGGCGCTCGAGATATCTACACGAAGGATGCCGCAGGGGACAGTGATCTCCGCGATGGCAAACACCCCAGATCATAAACGTTGGACAAATGTTGTCGCCAGGTTGCGCTAAAATGGCCCGACGCCTCTCTTCCTCAGCAGCTTCTTCCAGTTCCTGCTTTGAAGCCTTTTGTTCTATTTTTTCCCTCCATTTCCGGCCGAATAGACCACCAACAAGAGACTTATTTGGACCAACGTTGTCATCATACCGCTGGCTACCATCCTGGTAACTTAGATGTAGGAATGGCTTGTCAGGCATGCGCACTGGATATTTCGGATTCGCAATCCTTTCTCGAACTTCAGGGTCGATAAAGAATTGGCCCTGCGGACTCCCTTGTCGATCCATCGTCTGTGCGGAACGTTTCTTATCCGCTTTATGAGTAGTGGAGGTATTCTCTTCCTCTGGATTTGCCACCGAGATGTGAACTATTGGGAACAAACAAATGTAAAATATATTAACTATGACTCAAAAGCGTCTGGGAGTCAAGACCTCATGGTAATTAGGCATTGAATTTTCACAGATTCGATTTCAAACACTGGAGATGTTTTTATCAGCTCCAAAACAAATGCAAAAACATCAGGTTACAAGTTCTCTTTTCCTTATTTTTTTACGTTGAAAATAATGAAGAGACACGGAATCTCTTCAGGATCCAATTTCAGATTCTCCTGCCAGACAAATCACAGCTACTTATTTTCTACAAGTGAATATTTTATCAACATTTCTTGTGAAGGAAAACGAAAATGTAACCACTTTGAATTTCATTTTTTCATAAACGTATTAACAGCAATCACAAAGATGGAAGTATACTGAAATAATGGTAATAGGACTGAGCGGAGTCCAATTCGGTCTGTAATCATACGAGTGATTAACAAAATCGTGGTCGTCCGATTTGTTTACAGCACGAGTATGATCACAGACCAAATTGGGCGACAAGAAGTCCTGTTATCAATTAATCATAACTCCAACAAAATTTCAGAAAAAAAGCCAACAATTAAACTTTTTGGTGAATACACAAAGGACAATAGTTGAGTTAAGTTTCTAGATCGGTTTAATTACAGCACGCGCAAATGATGAGTACTGTCCAATTACACCGGGCATGATGCGTAAACTGTCCAATTAATGCTCAAATAGGGCCTGCTGATAACCAATCAGATTCGAGAATTTTGTTATAGTTATGATTAAACCAAGTGAAACAACAAAAACTCAGACTTTAGATGGATATTAACAACGCTGCAAGCCGTATAAAGTATAGGTTGAAACTGTAATATAAACTGTAAAATAATAATACAAGGTGGATAAAATAAAGACACACAATAGAAATACATCTAACAAGAAACGAGATAAGCGATTACTTACATTGTATGGCCACGGAAAAACTAGGATTAACAAGAAACTACCACTGAAAAGCTTAACTGCGCTTAGCACGACTGCAAAAAAAGCTTGTTTTGCTGTGAAACTGACATATACTACAGGTGTAATGAGTCAGCCAGGGAATGTGATACTTTGTCCTAAAGAACCTAGCATATCATTCAAGAGACCTTTTAGCTTAGATTCTAGTACGAGTACGAGCATGACTACGAGTTTTTCCTCTAGACAAGGAGCGCGCGAGTGAACCAGTGTCATTTTGGCGGGAAAACGAGATAGCCGTCGTCATTTTAGTACGAGATTTTGTGAAGGGCTTTGCTATCATTATTCAAAACAACTGCATCAAGTTCGTCGCTCACAAAGAGTAAAATGAAGTTTCTTGGGATATCTCTCTTCTTAGTATTTCTCTAAAAACTTGAAGCCAAAACTCATATTCGTGGTCGCAATTCGCACAAAGGTAACATCCACGAAGGATGGAAAGGAGGCTAGGGGAGAAGATTTTTCTTCTCATGCCGTTCTGGCTCTAAATTTGTGCAAACAATACCACCATAATTCGGCAGGCTGTACAGGCGATAATAAGCAAGAATTAGCTTTACGAAAACTCCCGACCATTATACGAGGACGTATTGATTTTTGACGACTAGCTTACGACATACCTGTGGATGGCTCCACTGAGTTCTCGGTTTTGCTTTCTTCATAATCCTTTAGCTTTTCTGGCTCACCCGATGTGGTCCTGTTGGCGGTTGAGGAACGTCGCTTGTTTTCCAGGAACTCACTCCCTTTCTCAGCATTATTCACCTTGCGATCGTAAGACTTTCGTCTTGTTTGTTTGTCACTTGGATGATAGCGGTTGTCTTCCAGAAGCTCATTCCTTTCCGCATCGTTACTTGAGCTGCAATCAAGAGACTTTCGTCTTCCTTTGTTGTCGATAGGACGTCGCTGGTTTTCCACGAGCTCACTCCCTCTGGGATCGTCTTCCCAGTTGCGATGGGAAGATCGTCGTCTTGTTCGGTTGTAACTCGGATAATGTCGATGGTTTTCCTGATGCTCATTTTCTCTTAGAACGTCATTTGAGGCGCGACGGCAAGGACTTTGCTTTCTTTGATTGTCGATCGGATGCCGATGGTTTCCCTTTTGCTCATTGCCATTGGTATCGTTTTCCGAGGTATGTTTGAAAGACCTTCGTCTTCTTCGGAAGTCGTTCGGATGTCGACGGTTTTCTCTATGCGCATTGTCATTGGTATCATTTTCCGAGGTGTGTTCGAAAGATCTTCGCCTTCTTCGGTGGTCGTTCGGATGTCGATCACTTTCCGGAAGCTCACTTTCTCTGAGGTCGTTCTCCGAGGTGCAAATAAATGATCTTCGTTTTGTTTGGGTGTCGGTCGAATTTTCCAGGGAATCACGCTCCCCTGGATCCTTCTGCAAACTGCGATCAATAGATCTTCGTCTTGCGCGATCAACAGTAACACAATGCCGATGATTTTCGGGGTGTTCAGTTTCTCTTGGAGCCTTCTCCGAACTGCGATCAAATGAACTTCCTCTTAGAGTCGTGCACCTCCGTCGATGATCGGGGACGTTTGTGTCGTGGTTCGCCTTGTTCCACTGTCTTTTGGTGATATCACTAGAGAGCTTCTTTCCAGTGCAGTTCTCTTTATACCCCGCCTTGTCATCACCTTGGTATTTTATCTCTTTACGTTCTCTTACATTTGCCGATTGTTTCGTGATTGCTTTGTGACAGGTTTCCCGAGGTACAGTTCCGTTATTCCCAAAAGCCCCTGAATTATCAGATGTATCAGATGCTTTATTCTGAACGTTCCGTGGGCTCTTGACCTTTCGTTGTTTTTTATCCCGGTGTGCAGCGTTTTCATCAATCGCATTCTCAACGAGTTTTCTCACTTCTTTCACTGTCCAGGAAGCATCAGGATTTTCTCCCTTTCGAGTGACGGACCTTGAGGTAACATCATTGTAAGCCCTCTTGTCACCCTTAGCTTCGTCAAGTGTGCCACCTGGCTTAGCGTTGTTATTGACATAATTACCTTTATGTCGCATCTCAACATCACCTTCATGGCCTGTGCGTGCCCCATCACAGCATTCCTTTGCTTTCTTTCCGTCCTTTGATTGTTCATTTTCCTCCCAATTCTGAGTGATATTCTTCTTTTTCCGTCTGCGCCGTTTCTTAGTCACATTTTGCAGTAAAGTCTTTGTTGATTCTCCAGGTAAAGACTCCTCTTTCACCGTTAAATTTACGCGCTTGGTATCTGTCATGAATTGGAGACAGAAGTGTTACTACAATTGCTATACCCAGGCTCATAAAAATGTGATGCCGTATTTATACGATTAACCGCCCACCCTGAAAGTCCAAAAAGTTAACAAGCGCCCACCCCCACCTCCTTGTTTGTCAACAACCTTCACATCTGTAGCTCCCCGAGGTAGCATTTTCATGAAGTTCACTTCCCGTAGATTTTCTTTGATAAATTTCTCCTATACTTTGTTCACTCTTTTAACCAGCAGTCACATGCAAAACGGAGGCATATTTCAGTCATTCGAGCTGTTTCAAGCTCAGTCAATTTGTGACCACTAGTGAGGTATAGTAGTCATGTTGAGAATTTGCAACCTCATTCTAGCAACTCTGTTGAAAATGTGACCTTACAATACTCAGTCCACTCGTGTAAATGCAACCCTATCCAGTGACACATCCCTGTAAGCCTACTGCTAGAATCCCTCCCCCCCCCACCCCACCCATATCCCCAGGGTTTCAATCCCCATGAGTCACTTAAGACTTAGGGTGCGTTCAATTGGCCCTATTCCAGAATAGGAATACATACAACGATGGCAAGAAATCCCTCATAAGAGGTTTTAGGAGTTACTGGAGAACAAAACGGCTCTTAAATTCTCATGCATCAGCGATAGTTTGCAGAATTGGCCTCCCAAATTTCTTAAAACAGCTATTCTGCATATTGTTATTCCGGAATAAGGTCAATCGAACGCAACCTAAGAGAGGTCATCCTTTGACACCAAAAACCTCTCTCATTACTTCTTACCGTGGAGGTCTCTCTTTGCAATTTTCTGTTGACAAGTATACATAAGCAACAGCAGAACACCAACGGCAAAAATAAGCTTCACAACAGGGAACACTCCCACAAAGATATCCAGATCTTGGGCAATACCACTGAAAAAAATAATAAAATAGAATTCTACAGCTTTGTTTTGTTTAGTTTTTTTCTTTTCAATATTCAGCAGATCAGTCAGCAATATAGGACTGCAGCAAATGAAACCTCTGAGAAAGGAATCACAGAATACTCCATAGTGCTCAGAAAACATACATTCAGAAGATCAATTTGCAAACTGCATAGAAAGTTCTGTAAATACACCATATCTTACTAATGCATATCCATAACTTGGGCTGGGTTACACAAGCAAAATTTGATCCAGTAATTTACTATGTATGTTTATTTACTTAAAAAATACAGATAGAAGAAGGCATCAACCAGAAAAGCCGTCCTATGCTGTGTGAAAGTAGCATGTGAGGTGGGGGGAATTCTGGAGGATATTATTAAAAAATCCTTCAGCAATTGCGTAATTTCAAATGCATTAGATGGGATTGAGGATGATGTTAGATACACCGAGGAAGGAAGACAACAAGTTTGAGATGGAGAGCAAAGGCAGTGACAGCAATGGCAAGTTAACTTTTCAGTTGAAAACTCTTTAACAAATGGATCGGTTAATTATTATAAATAAAGCTTAATGTCAACTTGTTTTCCTTGTGCTTTATATAATTTACTTTGGATACAGAGTACAAAATTTACATGACCAATTTCTATTTGCTCTCGATACCTGTGAGAAAAAAAATTGTTCAAATTCTAGTCTATAAGCCAAACCCTGCCCATGGGAGAAAAAAATCCATATCAAATAATAAGTTGAAATGTCTGAAGAAAAAAAACTCGGCCCAAAGAAAAGTAAATAAATCAGAGGATCATGGTACTAACTAAGCAAGAGGCTAACACGATAGATATACAGCTTTCTCTGGACTAGGATATAACCTTGCTGCCACACAAAAGAAACAAGAGGCTTTAATAGTATTTATAAACACCTTGCACTAACTTGCCCCCAACTATTGTAAATTCATTCCTCATAGCACTGGTCATGTTGTCCGGTCAAACTCATTATTGCTCAGACAAGGCCTGTTTTTTACCGGGATAAATATTCAAACAATTTTGAGTAGCCACTTCTCATTCAAAAAATGATACTTACATGAAACAAGATACAAACACCAATAAAAGCCCCTGAGAAGAAATTTGAAAGTTCAAGTTTGCGATAAAATTTATAAATTGAAGGGGTGCGCGGAACAAGGCCCTTAGTGACGTTTGATGTAAGATCAAATTCTCCTTTTGTTCCACAAGTGAATACAAGGCAATTTGGAAGGAGAATCTATCAAAAGATCAGAAGTCACTTACGGCTTTTTTCCAGGCACCCCTTCAATTACAGTCAACTTTCGCCTTGCGGATTACAGACACCCCAATAACGTGGACAGCAGTTAAATCCTCAGCAAAAATAGAGTACAAATGTTTGACTGAAATAAATTCCTGCTGTTACGGACTCTCGCTATTAAGGACAGTAACTCACGGTACCAAGCGTGTCTGCAATAAAGGGAGTTGACTGTATTAGGTTAGCTACTTTAATTTTCAGTAGCTGTATTTGGTCATGTTCAAAGCATGGGACGATGTGCCAAGATAGAATGCAAATGCTCAATTTTAAATCAGAAAATCACTCTACATCACATTTTGGCATTGCTTCTACAATTGAGCCTCAAAAGTACCAAATTTATGGGAGTTGAAAGTTTCTATCGGTTTTTTAGCACATATAAAACCTTATAAAAGGGTAAACAAACAATAATGATTCCTTGAAATCAGAATCCACAGTTAAAGATGTACTATATACATCCTTAAATAGTAATGTCCAAGCAACAACCATGGACGATAATCCTGCTGGTATACGTTGGATCAATAATGTTGTTGATCTGATCGGCTTAACAAATACAAATGATTTGTCCTGCTCAGAGACCTGTACAATACAGAATTACATTTTAGAGGGTACTATATTTTGGCTGGCCAAACCAGCCTTCTTTAGGTACAATGAAGAAGACTGGTTTGGCCAGCCAAAATATAGTACACTCAAAAACGTAATCCTACATTGTATCGGTTTCTGCTTCTCTTATCATTAAACGGTAAGTCTTCGGAAGATCTGGAGAACTGTTTCTTGTAAATCTATTCATGGTCTGTTGCATCTGGGACGATGGTTACTGTCCTGACTTTCTGCAATTTGGAACTTGAAAGGCAAATGCGTTTCACCTCTTCTTTAGTGGTAAAGTCTGCGAAGTCTGGAGAAAATCACTATGTGAATAGCTGGGAAGCCTGTTATAAACCAATCGTAAATACACAGGTTGTGCCTGAAGAGTCATCTTGATTTGGGCTTTCATCATGTCATTAACATTTCCAACCAACACCAAAACACACTATTTTCAGAATTTACAATAATTAAATGGAATCTATATACTAAAATAAACTATGCAAAGGAAAGTGTCTCAGACTTTACAAGGATGTTAAATAATGGGAACCTATCTCATTTAGAGTTGAGCCACTGTAATGTTACACACTAGACTCATTGTTCAGTCTGATCCCTATTTGGTGGCATTTTTCCAGATTGAAGCTAACTTTGAGTTGTGCACAAAATAGCTGAGAAAACAACGAAAACAAAATAGGTCACGATATGTCACACTCGCATCAACTGCATGCAAATCTCAGCGGAAGTACCATTGTTTTATACGAATTTAATGCTGTTGATGATCACTTTGAAATCCTTTGATGTAAAATGTAATTTAATGAGGTGCATAGTATAAAAACAAGTCATTTTCAGTAGCTTCCATGGTTCTGTGGTATGCAGTTCCTTAGTTTTGCAGTACACCCTTCGTGACATGTAACGCAATCCAGACAGCCTGTCAACTCAAATACTGAAATTGCAGGTTGGCCTCAGTGCTTGGCATAAATCAGGTAGAAATTTTTCAAACTAGACTACTCACCACTCCCAGGGGGGGGGGGGGGTACTCCCAAAAAAGTAGGGTAGGGGTCTGCGGCCCGCTTCCCAAAACCCTTACCCTATTTATGACCAAAATCTGCGATTTTCCCTACCCTATTTATGACCTGACCAAAAATTTGATACCCTGTTTATAACCTGATAGTGTCTGGTCGACCAGACTCCCCTGGAGCCCAGCGCGTGACTGGAGCGCCTGACAAGCCGTTGCGGCACATACACAGTTGCCGTAAACATCATAATGAAGAAGTAGTTTCTTCTAAAAAAAAACGAATTCAAGACTAGAGTGCAAAAATCGATAACCTATTTATTACCAAAATGGAGGCAAAATAGCTAAAATCGATACCCTATTTATGACCAAAGTGGCTGAAAAAACATACCCTCTGGTGCTGCACATACCTATATAGCCCATATAAGGGAGTACCCCCCCCCCGGGACCACTCCCTACCACCACAACATAACTGTACCCAAACTTTACTGGCACTTATCCACAGACAGTTCAAGTGACCAGACTTACGAAGACAGAAAAAGTCATTGTTTTCATGGCTTCCTTTGAAAATTATGCAGCAGAATAAATGGAAAGATTTCCACACAGCCCCATACATTAAAAATACACGTACCACCGTCACATGACCCCTCTTTGGCAAAATGTATACATAATTAATATAAGTTTAAAGTATGAGGCTTTGTGGAAATCTTGCCGAATATTAATCAGTTAAAATTTTTTGAACGCGCAAAAACCGTTATCGAGGTAAAATATATGATAGAAAGTATGCACGTTCGGGAATGCTGTGAATAGCTATACGACTAAATATGGGTTGGTTTGGCTTCCATCCGTCAAGGTGGTCTGCAAGGTGCAAACGAGCTAAGCTTGTGGTCAGACTTGTGTTAATGCCTTCCAGTTCTCAGTTTGTAATAGGGCATGGTGTTAGTCTTACTATTTTTGCCCTTCTCAGCACCATTCCTATGTAGGTATTAATTTGACTGTTAATGAAAATGCAATGTTGATTTAATTAATGGAGTTAACATAGACAAAACATACCAAATTAAAATAAATATGACTTCAGCGTAAGACGTACTGAAGAATATCAAGTGCACTACGTTCACCTCACTCAGCTGGAATTTGCAGAATTAAGGAATTCAAATCCATTCCAGTTGCATACAGGGGTCAACTTACCTGCTAAAATACAGTTTTTCCTTGTAGGCTATCTACTATGACCGAAAAGAAAGTAGTCTGATCTACTGAACAACATTTTGCACAAACTGATCACTGAATGGAACGAACTCCCTAAAAACTCCCCGGGCATCCGTTGTTTTGAGGCAACACGAAGGGTCACTCGTTCCCAGACTCTCTCGCTTCTTCGCAGAAAACAAAACAATCTTATCATTATTAAATCGTAAACGTGGCATCAAAAACCGTAATTTGTTTCGAAAACAAAACGTCATCTAAACGGTAAATATAGCATCAAAGCAAAGCTCGATATTGACTTCCACGCTCTGAAAACTTCGCGATTCTTTTGTTAGGAGCTGCTGTCTCTTGCTGTAACAGTAAGCCTCCAGTAATCCTTCAATCCCTCAATGCTTCAATCTCGTCGTCGTGGGGCAGAAGAATGACTTGATAATATTGTTCTGTTGTCTTAAATTGTTGTCATAGTCCAAACGTTTACCGATCAACATAAATTTAACCTTTTTAACATTCAAGAACACATTAGTTTATCCTTGTGGAGAGTGAAATTGTAGCTTTTCGTAAACTTTTTGATAGTTCAACCGACAAGCACTGCAAAATTCTTCCGATTTCATAAAAAAAACCCCTGAAGATCGTAACATACTATTAGAGATCATAATTTAATATGCAAAACCTACATCTGATAATTGCGAGACAATAGTTTCCAATGTTGTCATATCATATTCAGTAAACTACATTTACAGTTAAAATTAGCGTAGTATTTAGCTCCTATGTACCTTCCAAACGTCTCGATCGGCCACATGCCCATACTTCGCTGTGTTCTATGTGTACGAGTGGCGAGTGATCTGAGCCGTATCACATGCAAACCTTCCCAAAAATTTGCATTCCACGTGTCACTGCGGGTTCAATTTGTTTTGTTGGGTTCTTTGGGGGGAGGCGACTGCTGTGTCATGACAGGAGCCAAATTAAAAATCCACCAATTAATCCTACCAGTACTGTCATAGCCTAAGGCTGGACCCAAAAAAATGTCCAACATACAAGAAGGTTACCAAGAAACGGTTCATTCTCCTTGGCATAAAATTCCACCCTAAAACGGCCACCATAAAATTATTTGTGACCCGACGTTAACTGGCCCCAAAATTCAGGCTATGTCTACACTATGCTGGATAGCATTTAACGCCGTTGTCGAAAATACTCCGGCCTGGTGTGAACAGAAGTGGCCCAAACTTGATGACTGTGGCTTGACGTTACAAACGTGATGGCGTGAAAACGCTCCAAAAAGGGAAACATCCAATTTCCGGTTGCAGTCTGTGGCTCAAAAACCGGCGTTTGACGACATTGTCTACAATGCGTGATGGAAACATGTTTTTACCAAAATATTTGTGCGCTCGTTGAGGTGTCATGGAAATCGAGCCAGGCATTGTTGATTGCAAAACTCCTGTCCACCAAAGTGCGTACTAAAACTCAATTTTTAAGATAACAGTACAAACCTGTGAAAGACCAGTGTAGGTACTTTTGCGCAAAACTGATGTGATAAGAAATGAGGGGTTGCTGTTGTTTGTGAGTACATCAAAGAAGAAAAATGAGTTTGGACCGTGACAAAAAGAATGATTGTTTGGGACAATTCTTTTATTTGAAGGGTCCTGGTAGTCTTTCAAGGTATACTGAATAGCTAAATCAATAGATTCTACTGAGAAGGGGATGGGGGGAGGGGGGGGGGGGTGAGGAGGGTGTTAGTAAAAAGGTTTTACTAAGTACTAAGACTAGTGATTTCATTAACAAACGATAAAGTGCTACGAGCGCGAAAGTCACTAGGCTTGTGCGGATCCAACAGAGTACATAGGAATTTTACTTGACTGTAGTCATAAGTTCCAATAGAAGAGACAATTGGCCGGAAGGGTAGAACAAAAAGTGTGCCTCGTACCTTGGCCAACTACTTTAAACCCGGCAGTATAGCGATCGCCCAGATCGTCCAAAACAACCACAGGTAAAATCTCCAAAATTCCAAAATACAGCACAGATATTACTTTCGAAACATTTACGTTTTGGACAGGCATGCAGCCACCGTTTTCATTTTTCGGAAATTTTATCTCTTCTGTGTCAGTCATACGTGAGCAAACATAGAGTCCCTCGACAGTTTGTGAATGATGACGAGTAGCCTCTTATGTGTTTAAGCACACTGTGCAACGTATCGCAACTGTTTGGGAAACTCAACTTTGGGCAGGCGGTTAAAATTGTTAACATAAGCTAAATTTAAAGTCTAATGTGTTTCCAGAACCTTATTTCCAGGTGGAAATACCATCACAGATTTACAAAATTATGGCCAAAGAATTAGTTGAGATGACGCCAGCTTGATTCATATGAAACCGCTGCGTTATCTTCTAAAATTTCAGGAAATTTTGGTCTTAAATTATATGGACGGTCTTAAATAGAAAATGTTAGGAGCGGGATGATTACCCTGAAAGGGGATCAGTTTGATGGTCCACAATTTAATGTCTATTTCTATAATTCTCGACCAAAACGTTCTGAAGTTTTTCAGGGTCTTCGACACTTCAAATTTTAGCGATTGAAATAATCGACAAAAGCTCAAAGGTACGAGTGAGTTGAATTTGTAATTTTGTCCTCGTTTTTAGCTCCATGCTGCATTCCACAAAGCCTACAGTATTGAACCCCATGTATTAGTATTCATTCACAGGCAACACAATATGTTACTTTGACTACAGCCACCCGCAAATACCAGCCAAACCACGACAGTTAAAAGCTGCATTTAATTTCACGCTGCATATGCAGACCGTACAGGGACTATTTCAAAATAGTTTCAATATTCTAGACCTGTGAAGGCCTGTGAAATTAGAGGGAAAGTCAAGTCACATCGCGTTCATCTGTATTGAAAGTAATGGCTCTCATGCTACTGGTTTTATTGATAGCAGCATATTGCGGACAAGGTATCTATGTAAATGCACCGTGTAAAATTTCTAGATACAGCATCAGCGGAGAATAATCGACATTTTTCTGTAGAAAATGGGAAACGATGTCTTAAATTCAGTTCAATCCCAAACTTTGTAATTTTTCTCTTTTAAGGCATTACTCAGATCTTAATTGTAGGTATATTAGTACCACATTTGCATGACGAGCTTGCTACCTGTAAATAAATATAAACTTCTCTTGAAACATCGCTGAAAATTTTGCAATTTTTAAGGGCATTCTACGGGAACATTAAAAAAAGAGTTAAAAAGTTCATTATTTTTTTGGCTTTTAAAAAGGAAAATTTGCAGTGTAAGCTTAACTGTTTGATCTGTTCGAATTTTTTAGCTAAAAATTTCAATTGCGGAAAATTTTATTTAACGGATACTTATTCCCTGAATTTATGAGCTGCCGTTGGCCTTTTTTCGCAGTTTTAGCGACGTATTTTAGATTAGTTTTTCTGCGTTGCGAAAGTTTGAGGGGACCTTTCGCAAAAGAAAAACGCTTGTGTTTTCTACAAATTTTAAACCGCGTTTCTATAACACTACTTATTATGCTTAGAAATGTTAAAGATGATAAGAGCTTTGTATCTGTCAAATTTCAGTTCAGTGTCATTCGCTTTGTTAACGTTACCTCGAATAAACTATTGTTCCTCTTAAAAGCCCTTAGGCCAGGCCTTAAACTACTTGAGCCGTCCATTTTTCCTCTAGGTTCTTCCCTAATGTAGTTATTCAGTTGTTCTGGTCTCCGAGTTAATTTTTGGTATATTGTCCATTATTGATTGGCTTTAATTTACATGTGTATGTTTTATTGTCCTTATTCCGGGGTAAGGCTGAGTATACAGAACGATAACAAGAATTTCCTTAATCAAATGGGAGAATTTAGATCCACTTAATTGCACCATGCATCGTGCATTTTCTGTTTCGGGATAACAATTTTAACACAAACCTGTTAAACTTTTGTTTTATCATGTTTAATTTAGTTTGGAACTGATGAACAACCTTGGCAATGTGGTGTCGGATTTATTACTCTGTTCAATTTCTTTAGTAATATGCTTTCATGAAAGAGTTCTAGTTGAGGAGCTGTTGGCACATTATCACACGGGACTGAGGCCTATCATCGCAAATAGTTCCCAACCTACATCGGTCAATATCAGTATCAGACTGGTGCAGATATTTGATATGGTGAGTACGATAGTTACGTACAGCGTGCAGAGAGCCACGTTTTAACTGGGGTGTAGAGGGCCCCTTTAAGTTGCGGTTTTCTGAAACATCCACAATGTGTTTTAGCCTAGCCTCTAATTATACTTACTGACGGTCAGCGGAGGTCTCATATTAGTAATGAGGAGGTGTTTCTCTTTGGATAATTTTAGACATCGATAATGGTGCGTTTATTAAAATACCTAGCACTATTTATTGTTTGGTGAGTTTCGCTACTTCGCAGCAAAAAGGTAGAATACGAGAACGATGCGGTGAAGAAAAAATCATTTCATTACCCACTTTGTAAATCACCTCATTACACGCCTTAAAGTTTTATGTTTTGTTCAACTGATTGTTGGAAAAAAGTCACAATCAAGCTGTGGGGAAAAATAAACGAGTGCTAAATATATGGCCAAAGATGATTTGATCTAAAACGAACTGAAAAAATTGAATTCAATCAGTCCAGGTGTAAATTATCAGTCAGGAATGCACTCACTCTTTGGTAGGAAAACAGAAGACATCGTACAATTTTACATATCTTTTGCCATATTCAGACGAATATTATTAAGGTAGACATTAACTGATCAGACGTCAAAGTTCGCGTAGCTGAACTGTGCTGTTTTTTAATTATTCAGGACGTCAAGAAACAAGTTATCATCACCAGTGTCTGGCTAAAACAGGTCAGTGCTAAACCTTGGCTGGAAAATATAACCATAAACGTTATTCTTACTGCAAATGTGTGGGCATTACTTTCATTACTCAGAATCTATACTTCCCATTTAGTGCACTTCTTCTATGTAGGCCTGGTTTGACCCCGCATTACAATGGAACAAGTCTAAACATGGCTGGATTGACGAGATCAGCTTGTCCCCCGATGATGTTTGGGTGCCGGATACTGTTCTTTTTAACAAGTAAGTTGACATATGAATAGAAGCTAGGCTTTCTCACAAAAACAAGAAAAAATGAACAGATTGCGAAACTCGTAAACCTGCAAAGAAGTCGTCCTCTCGTAGTATAGAAATAAGCTTAGAAACTACTGCCCCTGGAAAAGTGAATAATTGGTAATCAATTAGGTCTAATTACCGCAGAGTGCTTTTCCACGGCGTTTCAGATGCGCAAAATAAATTTCATGCATTCAAAACTTTCCGTTTTTGTTGAGCACTCGGATGCGTTTTCAAAACGAAGTTTGCGTCTCTAAAAGAGCTAAGAGATTAATGTCTGCACAAGGTTCCGAAAATTTTTTCAAACGTTTCTCGTGTACTATTAGCAAAAACAACGGACCATAACATATTACAGGTTCCCGGGTCGCTTGTATTGTGATCGTGACATTTTTCTGCAGTCAGGTATAACCGTCTGAATTCGTCTGCAAATGGCGGGGTGCACTCACAACGTTTGTTCCTCTCTTTTATAGAAAACTACCCTGCCATTTGAAAACGGATTTATTGCTAACGTGTATTTTCCCCTTGAGTATATCATTGATATAACTGTTACAATCTTTCATCCTTGTAGTGCCGAGGCCAGTAAAATGGGCAAGCCTGTGGGTATGTACAATCCTCTTCTGGTCACATCCCATGGTACAGTCCGCTGGCTCGCACCCATCATCCTCAAGAGTTCCTGCAAACTCAGTGTTCGTTATTTTCCATTTGACGAGCAGTTTTGCAGGCTCAAGTTTGCATCGTGGACTTATAGTAAGAGCAGATTGCTTTTGCATCCAGAAGAAACTGAGATACTACAGAATTATACAGGTAAAATTGAAGGTGAATCGGAAAGAATTATCCTCTTATGCATTTGCTTCTCTTGTTTCAAGTTTGTTTCTTCAATTTCCTAAAGCATTGCCTCTCTTCTTCTGGTTAATTTTTTCCGGAAATATGGAAAGCCTGAACAAAGCCTGATTTTTCTCAGGCTTTCTTTTTGCAGCTGCTTAAGTTGTGTATATAAATGCGATGATCATTCACTTGTTCATTCGATATGGAAATAACTTGAATAGTAAATCAAATTTCCTAAAGACTCCAAACGAGATGTATTAACGGCATTTTTTAGCCAGTGGTCCAAAATTCGCGAAGGGAACACGGCGACCTCGACCTCTTGTGTATGGGCCCTTTAACTCAGTTTCAAGATTGGGGCCTTATGTCCAATCTGTACAATATGTAAACCAACCATTTTTTGGCAGATGATGAGACATTTACACTACTATTTTACTAATAATGCAGGCTTTTCTCTGTAGAGAGCGGAGAATGGTACCTGGAGAGTGTTTACCCTTTGAGATCATCAAGCAAAGCAACGCACTCAAACACAGAACAAAAGTCAGCGGTGACGTATGTTATACACATACGTCGAAAGGTCTTCTATTATTTTGTTTACCTCATCGCTCCATGCATGGTGACGTCATTTATGACATTAATCCTGTTCACCCTACCCCCTGAGAGTGGTGAACGTATGGTGGTCGGCGTGACTATTCTGCTGTCACTGACTGTGTTCTATCTGTTGGCTTCCACGCACATTCCTGAAACGTCAGAGGTGGTGCCCTTGATTGGCAGGTACAAAGTGATTTGAGGTTGCTAATCTGATTATTGGTCATAATCAGGTTGACTTTGGGTTAAAAAAAATAAAATAAAAAAATCTTTGAAGAGTGAAAGAAGTATCTCTGTGCAATTCGTTATTGATGAGAGTTAAAATACTGAGGCTAGATTCCCGAAGCCATCCTATATTGAGATCCTAAGTATTGTTTCTTGACAAAAGTCTGTTTTTGGACTAACAATAGCCTATTGTTTCGAAAAACACTTTCGTTAAGCCAGCAAAAATGAAATAATTTTTATGAAAATTGCCTTTTTTTATAGTAAACAATTTTTTGGATGAAACTTCATGCATCTTAAGTACAGAACCCGCTAGTGGGTGTGATATAAGAAAGAGTAGTTAAAGAAGTGAGAGCTTCGTAAACTTGACCCCTAAATTTTGGTGTTTAAGATGGACTCTTGTCAGCGAACTGCTGTTTTAGATGGAACCTTCTCTAGTTTGTCTCGTCAATAGGACCACTGATGGTTCATAAAACATTTGAGTTGGATTCAGTAATGAGGTTTTAAGATTGGAAATAGTACGACAGTAGCTTTTGTCTAAACATGAACTCTCGTGTCCGTAGGTGGTCCTGAGGATGGTTTCCCTTGAGTTGTTCATTTGTATTTAAGACGGGACTGTGAACTAATATGCCATTCCAACAAGTACTCCCCCCCCCCCCCGTTATGTTTGCAATATGCCACGGTGTGTTTTCTGTGATTCTGGTGCAGATTGTGCATAAAGTAGCCAAGACTCTCGTGTGAGTGTTTCAAACCGGATATGAGGGCAAGCACAAGCGCGAGATTCGTGTGAAGGGAGATATAGACTGAAAACATGGATCTATTTGTCATTTGTTTCTTAATAGGAATTTATTTTTGGGGGGAAAATAAATAGCTAAAAATTACTGCCACTCGATTTGAAAAAATTGAGAAGTACTGTACAAACCATTTAGAATATTTGCTTTCACAAGGAAACAGCCAGGACCAACCAGTCATTTTACGTTTTCGGCCAAATCATGTTATCGTTAAATACTCACAAAAAGCGTTTCAAAGCTGAAAAGAATCTGGAACACTGTTATCCAAAATATTAAAACAAGTGGCTTCATTCACTGTTGAAAAAGCTAACATTATAAGCTTGGTGACAGTTAACGTTTCGGCTTCACTCGTATGACGTTACGTTTCAACAGCGTCACCATATTCATGGTTTTACTGCAAGGATGAAAAGGTTCATGGGAATTTTTGTTTTTCCATTACAGATACTACTCACTGACCATCATTGAAATCGCATGCGCACTAGCCCTGACGTGCTGGGTGTTACGGTTTCATCATTACAACACATCTGTGGGAAAAGTTCCAAACTGGGTCAGGGTATGAACACTTTTTTTTGTGCTGTTGTTGTTAATTTTGTTGTTGATTTAAAACTTGAAATTTGCTGTGACTGTTTTGTACCTTTTCCCTTCTATAGGACGAAAGTTCCAAATCAAAAACAGTGTCAAATTTCATTTCGCTAACTTCTGAAAATCTTTATTGATTCAAGAAGAGTTCACCTCAGTAACACACAATGGGGTCCCTTAGACCAGCATGTTCGCCCTTTTTTAGTTTTGGAATCAAAATCAGTGAAACCGACTTAGACAGGGTAAACAATTTTAAGTTGGGTATCCTGTAGTCCCTATGGACGATCGGAAACACTATCTTGGAGAGATCACCATATGTACATGGGCGAGTGCGAAAGGTTTTGCCAACATCATCCATTCCTGTCTCACATTAAACAATACCATACCATACAATGGTTAAGTATTGTTTGATTAACGTGCCGTTGTCGTTGTGGAGTAAGTTGTAAATTATATCTAGGTAAGCTTAACCGGCGTAATGCTTGCATCATTGAAACAGGATTTGTTGAGACCGCAGACGCGTCCAGATCACCTAAAATGTGTACCAGTCGTTAAACCTCTTCCGGCTTGGCGCTTGCTTATCCCCTCTCGGATTTGAACATACACGTCAAATTTATACACACAGCACCAGACGCCGTTCTCTGTGGCTGCTCTTGAAAAAACATAAAATATCACGGCCTCTTCAGATGCAACGGTGCACGCACGTTCAATACCCTTTCTAATATTATATATTTTATTGATAATCTGCTAATAATTTTAGCCAGGGCTTTATTTAAACTAGCTCAGCGAATCAGATGAACCTGAATAAATATTGTCCAAATAAACAAATAATAAAAATATTACAAGTTAGGCAACATGAATAGCTTCACTCATATCCCTGTGACAAACTGTTTTTATAGTTTCACATCACTGAGACTTGTGTTTGGCTTTCAGGTTTACATTCTTGGCTATATCGCCAAAGCGGTGCGATATAAAGTCCCGGATAGAAGTTCCACGGAGAATGGTGGATTTGAAGAGGGAGGTGAGTGCAGTGAAAATGCAACTGAAACCAAGCATATTCCCTTTGAATCTTCTCTTTATAAAAGAAAGATCGTGACAACTCCCAGAATAATGGCCCAAAAGTGCAGGATTCAAGGGCTCGATATCGAAGACATGATATTATTGCAATTCTCCATGGTTCTGCAAGTTAAAATAGACCTTTTTGGCTATAGGCGTCAAGCAAAATTATTTGGGGCTTAGCCATCGAGTCGTTTTTAGAGCTTCAGGGCTGCAAAGTATTTCAATTTGCCACCCAATATCAATCGCGTCTATTATAAACAGCTTTCTCAAGCTTCATTAAGGTGGGGCTCTACCTGAATGTGAGTGAAATTTGAAGAGGTTTTAAGAATGGATAGAAAAAAGAAAATGATTTTTGGAACACTAACGGACAGTCGATAACCACGCAAGAGCACCCCAGGTTGCTAGTGGACTAACTTGGTATCCGTCTATTTATTATTAACTACAAATTCTAATTTTAAAACTTCACTAAATCTTCAACATTTCTTATTTCTTTTAATTTTACCAATCCTTCAAGAAAAATTATTTCCTTCCAAATATACCTAAAAATCACCCAAAAATTCATAAAACGCCCCAAATCATTGATTTGTGTTATGAATGGAGGGTTTTTGTTTTGCTTGAAATGCAAACAAGATATTTCCATTTGACCGATTTTAAGCGACGTGAAAACGGCTTTCAAGTGAACCCCCACCTTAAGACGAACATTTTCAAGAAAATCCTTGATGTAATCGACATCAACCCAAAAGATGTCAAGAAATCCACGCGTTCAAGACTTCTGTCAGAGTTGTGAACGAAAAAAACGAAAACAAACTTCGCACCAAAACGAGGCCGTGCCTCGTGCACGTGTAAGAAAATGTGTCCCACATGGGAGGCAAGACGCTGTCGCGTCCTATATATAATGTTTTCAGCATCATCAGGTTTTCGGAGCTCCCTCGGCGGGTGGACCGGTGAGGGTGGGTGAGACTCTG
Source organism: Pavona decussata (assembly GCF_977016875.1). Taxonomy (NCBI): domain Eukaryota; kingdom Metazoa; phylum Cnidaria; class Anthozoa; order Scleractinia; family Agariciidae; genus Pavona; species Pavona decussata. Next base: position 1,507,700 of record NW_028145637.1, on the reverse strand, counting down.
CGCCCAGTAACTCTACCCCAATGAGGGGGGTAAGGGGGAGCAGAGACGGGGGAGCATTTTGCTCAAATTATTTTTAATTTTTTTTATTGTTATATTAACATGTTAAAAGGTGCGTTTTAACTTGTATCTACTTCAGATGGATTTATCTGCCACAAAACAGAGATCACAAGTGATTATGGAGATTCATTCTTCTTCTTTTTGTTTTATTCATTCTTATTGTTACTCTGTGCTGGTTAAAACTCTCTATGCGACGTGTCAGCCAGTACAATGTTTTATCAGGCCTATCCTCATCCCTGGTCAATTCTTTCTTTAGACTCCAGAGGTGCTATTGTAAGTGATAGCAATGGCGGTTCGTTTGCCCGTCGACGCCTTCCAAGGGAACCTAGCGGCATCACCATGATGGCGGAGCAAGTGTTGAGGAAGCAAGAGGAGGATAACATCCAAGAAGAATGGCAGCTGGCCGCGCGTGTTGTCAACCGCCTTTTCCTGATTTGCTACCTGGTCGCCGTTGTCCTCTCCATATTTGGCATCTTTCTGCAGGTTCCCGGAGTCCTAGTTTCCAGGCCCTCACCACCGACCTCAGATGAGGAGTAGTCTTGTGCCCAGTCGTTCTCCTCTGGTATAAGCCGTGTACAATCTCTACGGACCGTACGAAAACACGACGGCGACGGCAATGAGGACGTCAAAAAACAAAAAAAAAAAAGTTTTAACGAACTAAGGAATGGCTCGGACGCTCGACGATGAATTTTTCTTTCTGTTTCTGGACCGTTCTGGGCGCGGTTGCTACTAACCATGTTCCTGGATAATTCGTTCACGTTGTGCACGTTGAACAGGTTGGAATAAAAATGGAATTAATCGCAAAGTAGATCAGATGCCACGAGTACTCAGTTTTAAGTAACATTTTGTCGGCGTTGCGGTCGTGTTTTCGTAACGCCCCTATAAAGCAAGCACAAGAATATAAATTTGCATTATTCCAAATTGTTCAACGTGCAACAACGTGACCTAACTCTTTAGGAGCTGAATTGAGGAAGAAGGTGAAAAAATTCGCCATCGTGTGCTCACGTTCTCCACCAAGTTTTGAATTGATTATTTCAGGCTTTTGCTTTGCCGAGGACGTTAAAGAAATGTATTGAAATGTATAACGTAAATGCAGAGGCATTGCTTTTTGACGTTCTTGTTACTATTACCGTCGTGGTTACTTAGTGATCGTTGGAGATCTTGTTACATGATAACCACGCACGCAAATTACGGATCCGAACTTGCTTACAGTGTAATTAAGGCCGCTAAGTAACTAATCTAAACTAATCCTGGTAATAAATATAAGAAATGGAGAAAAGGAGTAGATTTCTATTTTAATATAAACGTGCTCTTCAAAATGCCCCCACCTCCCTCCGCTCCAAAAAAATCAACAGCAACAACAACAGCACTCGCAATTTAGACTGAGTGAAAGCTTTATCTGGGGGCATTAGGATACAGTGAAACATAAGTTTTTTTATGGTGAAATTAAGTCAATAGGTTTGTGAAACTCGATGCAGTTTGTCCTCGGATGTTTGGTTCAAAGTTGACGTTCAGTTTCGGAGTTCTTAGTGTTTTCATATTTTATAAAGCGAATCTTAAAGTAAAAAAAATTAACGTTCGATAAATATTCCGTCCTATCATTACAGTTAACTGTCTCTCCTTAAAATAATTGTTTCTCCAACGTAACGAGGTTTTCGAGTAAATATGGCACCTCAGAAATAACCATGATTTCTAGGGTCACCTCAGTACTCAAGATCGACGTGAAAATTTTTCAGGTCTTTGAAATCTCCAAGCTAAGGAAAAGACCCCTTCACAAACCCAGAAATTACGTTATTTCAAATATCTGGAGGAGAAATTAATTTTAAAAATAGACAACTTCTGGTCTCAACCACAATTTGTTATAAACGCTTAAAGCTAAAATTAGCAGTGTTTTTGACAGGTTATACTGTTGCATGAAATCTATTATGTCGAGAAAACAACCATAACTTGTCTGCCAAAGATTAGCAATTTGTTTGATACGATTATTGTTGTATCAACTGATAAAGAGTAATGGTATATTGATCCATCAAGTGCTACAAAGCGGTCAGTCCCAGCCACCTTGATAACAACAAACTCACACAATGGCTGTGCACCACCCAAACGAGATACGATAACAATGAAAATATAAAAAAATGTGCCCTTTAAACCTTTAACACTCATTAAGACCGTCCTGAACGCAATAAACTTTATCGCAAAGAAGCAATTTTTCTTTCCAGTTCACAAATATCGACAGACCCATTGTTTTGGTGACTTCTGCTTCTTCCACTGACTTCAGATTCGGTTGCCATCAGTCCACTTTTATACTGCACCAAGGCCTGGTCTTCTTCTCCTCGCTTCACATTAAATAAGAATCGCTTTAAGAATCTTCCCAATGGCCCAAGCTTCTTGCCAAACTTTACCAACGCAAGCAAAGTCAACATTTCCGTCAATAAAGCAAGCAGTGAGAATACAGTGACTGCGAAGACCGTCCAGAAAAGACCAACGAAGTCACTTGATTCCAGTTCTCGGGGCTTGATATCGCTGCAGACTGATTTAGGAAACCATCGATTGACGATCGATTGGACGGTACCATTTTCTTGATGTGCTAAGACCGATAGAGAAATGTCTTGCAACCACGGAGAGTTTTTACGGACAGCAAAACCGTAACCAGACTCGAAGGAGTGATCTTTTACCAGTTTAAAACTGCAAGTCTTGTCTGTGTTTGCGATTTGACTAAGGGACAAGTAGTCTCCAATCAGGCCTTGGATCTTTCTGGAAAAAAAATGACAGTACAGTGTATTATTTTTGTTGCGGGGTATGTTTCCATGCAAAATTGGGATCGAGGTTGGAAGGTAACAGAAACACTCGTCTTAGTTTTTACCTCTAGAAAATTTCAAATATGCACCGACCTACAATGGAGGACAAAAATCCTTGAAACGGTTATGGAAAACTTTCCTTCCACATCCTTAACTTATCAAATAATCAGATGTAGCATAATATGCACTTCTTTAACCACGTGGATACCGCAAATGGCCCTCCCCCCCACTTCCTCCAAACAATGTTGGCATGAAGAAACACTTTTACGACAGGATAAAATGTACAGGACTGCACAAACTGCAATGTTCATTGCTTGGGGGCGACGGGGAAAGGGGAGAAATTAAGGCAAATCGTGTTAACTGTCCTAAGAGGTTTGTCCCCCATTGTAGCTTCTGTAAATGTACTTCCCTTTTCCCGTTTTTAACGCTCTCAATGTGAATCTGTGTTCCATTCCTAATACAAAGAAGCCAAGGGCTTCCTCTCCAATACAAATATATGTATTTGTTACGAAAATTTCCCACAGTTTATTGATTTTCAGTGAAGTCCCAGCATATTCCTATAGGATTGTCTAGAACTCGTAGTCACTGAATCTGTACCTGTAGGAACATTCTGGAACGTTTTAGGTCATGTAGAACACCTATAAACTTAAAGTATAGATTTCTATTGCACTGCAAACACTGGAAAAGAAGAGTGCATGTAAATGTCAAGAGGTGAAGTACTGTAACTCGAGAAGTTGATGTAGTTGAATTTAAAGCAGTATCTTGATGTTACCAGCGATTTTTTGTCGGGGAACAATCAATCTGCTTTACAGCGTTACTCACAGCAATAATTGAAAGGACTACTACTGTTGGTCCATATTACAACCAACATGTCTCCAGGACGGACAAAGGAGACTTTGATACCCAAGAGTAAATTTACAACATGTCACTGTCTGTTCTACTTGAAAAATATATTTTCAAAATTCGTGCCAATTCTAAATGGAAAGTTTCTGAATACTAAAATTAGCTAAATAAAATAAAATAAATTAAAATAAAATAAAATAAAATAAAATAAAATATATCTCGGAATGCGAAAATAACAAACTGATTTTACCTACCCTTCTCGCATGCGTTCAACTCCAGTTTCTAAGCTCGGCACACTGTTTTCTCGAAGATTGACCTCGTAAATGTTTCGGAACGAAGACTTAATATGACGTTTAAAATAATCTTCTTCGTTTGAACCTCGCACAGCAGCCACCCTGAAGACAGGGGGATCAGATGTGAGCTGACGAGGAAATGACAAGAAACTAATGAATAATTTATTCTTCTCCTTTCCCTGTTAAATTCTCCCTTCACACCAAGAAAGCCTGTTTGTTTCACGTCGCACGTAAGTCCTCTCTCTATGTATTTTAATGAACTGCTCGAAGGTCAATACCTGAGCAAAATCTAGATGCCATTTATACGTTTCATGTTTAACAACAAGGCAACAAGGCAACAACAACAACAACAACAACAACGACAACAACAAGGAAAATACCCATTTCTGGATTCAACAGCCTTCTATTAGAACTGCTTACTGTTCTCAACAAACAAAATGATCAATGGTAAATTATTTACCACTAGAGATCTAGACATAAAAAAACTAGACTACATTACTTACCTTTGGGTCATCGATTCCAGTTACAGGAAGAGCGACATTTTCTTCTAGTAAGAACGCCATCAGATTTGCACAGTAGGTGTTAATCATGATAAGAGCTAGAAACGAGTATGCATAAGACACTAGCCTTGAGCTGGTACTCAGTGGAGTCATTTGAGCTCCTATGTCTTTTCCAAATGCCATACCACCAACATAACTGATGGAGTCTGGAAAGGTATAATTGGACCATTTAGTGACCTGGACGTTCGCACGCAGAAATTTTGTTTTGTACATTTGAGTTTACAATTTTGATAAATTTTCTTTTGCGCAGGCGAATAACACTGCCAGAGATAATGGCTTCTACAAGTTAGTTCCATCACTGAGATATGTTATGAAAATTTATAATTTGGATCATTTTTATGGATGATCAACGATACAAAACCGCCATTAAAAAATATGAAACTACTAGCAATTGAAAATAGTTGGAAAAATCTTACTAAAACCATCATTTCTTCTAAAAATTACCCTCTTAGCGCAATATAAAAGATACAAACCATTTCTGACCCCCCTACCCTTTTCGATGTTGTCACCTCGTCCTGTTTGTTTGAAAGTCATCGGAAATTGTGGGGGGATAAAGCGTTGGTGAAATAAATTGGAGAACGCTCCTTGTACTGAGTGTCTTAATGCAATTGCTTGCAGCGCTGTTTCAAGAAGTTAGGGTCAACAGGACGATGAAAGCAATTACCAAAAAATAACTTAGGCCACTATATATGCTATATCTAAAAAACTACCCGAAAGGTCCCTAATGACCTTGGGCGCTATTGTTCACTCTTCCCAACTGTGATTGTGAGATGACTGAAAGATGGTCCCTATAATTAAAAAGGCTTCACACAAATCTATTGCCCTTGCATGCCACAATGACGTAAATTGTAGAAATAGCTGATTCTTGTCTTTATCATAGACGGAGAACGGCAAATGATGTGGAGAGGAGAGGTAGGGCAAGGAAGAGAGGAAATACTGAAAGATAACCCACACCATGTACAAAAACAAAATACAAAACTTAACACTAGTCATCTCCTTAGCATGCCAGAGCTTAATACGTAACTGCTCCAAACGTTCGCCTTTCTTTCTGTTTACTCTCCCTTCTCTCTCTACTTTTGTATCAGTCGAGTAACCACTGGTGACAAACACGTACCCAGTAATGTAAATCCTTCCTTGCCACTTTCCTCAAGCCTGTGATAGTGGCCCTGTCGGCTTTTTCTGTCCAACCACCAGATTATAATGAAGACAATATAGGAAGTTCCCATCAGACTTAGCCATAACTGCTCGCTAAAGGGACGAAGCCAGGAATCTCGAGAGAAAACTGAAATATTGTAATGAGATTAAGTTTCATGAGAATAATAATAATAATAATAATAATAATAATAATAATAATAATAATAATAATAGTAATAATAATAATAATAATAATAATAATAATAATAATAATAATAATAATAATAATAATAATAATAATAATAATAAAGGCGAACAGGATCGACGCCACCATCGTGGACGAGGAGAATAAGAAAGTATCGGTGATAGAGATGAGCTGCCCTTGGGTTGAAAACAGGGAGGAGAAAGATGCCGAGAAGACAACAAAGTACGGGCCATTACGCTGGGAGCTCGAGCAGAGATATCCTGAATATCGTGTGAGACAGTTCAATATTATTGTGGATGTACTCGGAGGTTATTCAAGAGATGTCAGGAAGGCACTTAAAGAGCTAGTGGGAGATAAAAGCGACACAATAGCTCTGCAGATACAGAAATCAGTTATCACAAGCTCACTCAACATTGCCAGGCGCTTTAAGCTTTTGAAATAATGGACATTAGGCGTTTTATTATTCTTTTATTTTTATTTATTTTTTAAGTGTTTTCATCGCGATGAACAGAACTTTTAGTATTTAGATTGAGGATTTTATGGATGGTAAATAGTTTTAGAATTTAATTACTAGGATTTTTATGATTAGAAGTTCGGAGTTTAATTGTATGGACTTTGGTCGTTACATTGATTGGCTACGGTTGGCCGCCCAATCATTGTTTAGGTAATCTGGGCATCCAGAAGTTTTTACTGCCATAATAATAATAATGATGATGATGATGATGATGATGATAAAAAACAACAACACAATAAATTCATTTATTTAAGGACAACACAATAAATTCATTTATTTAAGGAATGCCAAGTGGCTAATGAGCTGTAGTGCGTGTGACCTCACTGTGAGCGTCGTTACTGAATAAATACGATTCTGGTGTTGTTGAAGCAATTTTCGTATCAACTGATGAGCTATTACACCAACTAGAAGCTAGTAATTTTGTGCACTCGTGCTTACTTCACAATCTATCAAGCCACATCTGAGCTATTTTTATGACGTTCACCAGCCGTTTTAGTAACTTCTGAATTTGGCACCAGAGCATACGGAGACGTTTGCAAGATTACAGTTAGTTCAGGTATGTAACGAGGCATACCCTTTTAGGTGTTAAAATCATATGCTCTGCAGGCTCAGTGTTGCAATTCACCTTTACTACAGTCAATAACAGGAAAAACCGTTTACCGTTGGTTGATCGTTTCAATGTTACGTACTAAGAATTTTCTGCTAAAGCAAAGTAGCAGTATGAGTTAACCATTTTGTAACACTTTCTCTTCCCTAACTCCCACACATTAAGAAGATGAAGAATGTTTCAAAAAAGTGAATGTGAATGACCTACCTCTGAGCGTATCGCTTTTCTTAATCAAGATCCCGAGTTCCAACAATAGAGTTGGATGCGCAAAACTGATCACTTCTGGTCTTTTGGTGTTCAGTCCCATTTCCAGTGAAAGCATCGCCCTACCTTCAATTAATTCCTGGACTATGCCATTCCATTGACCAGTGCGGTCATCAAGTACTCCATATTGGCCATCGGGATTAAAGTAAAGACGGGCCTCAAAATTTAAATCCCTTTGGAGAAACTCCAGGAAATCCAGTGAAGCACCGTAGCAACAAAATTTCGTTTCTATCAAAGCATTCGAAATGTTAACACGTATATTTTCATAGCAAGGCACAAGGCTACCAAGACATTCCTTTCCATCAATTGACTTCTTCTTGTACACAAACGGTGGATATTCATTCACCGCAACATGGACGATAGGCCGTGGAAGTTCCAACACTGGCTTTATGGATTTTCCGCTTGGTGATGTTTACGTTTCCAAAGCAAGTCCAGTGGATGCACCCATTCCAACAAGCAACCAGTTCTTCTCATCTAAAGCGTCTTTCTTCATATTCCAAATTGTGAAAGTAGAATATTTACTTTTAGTTTGGTGTTGATCAAACAGCAGAGTTTTTCCTGACAGCGATTTCTGTGCCATGCGCCTATAGTCGTTGGAATATTGAACAACGAAGGAGAGTGATTATATAACGATAACTTTATAGTTACACGCACACACAAGCTCTTCTAGCTATACAAGGGAAATCCTCATAACACTAACGCAATAAGAAGGGTGAAGACAAAGTAAGTAGGAAAAAATACTTTTTCATTGCTCTTTCCTTCAATCTCCCCCGGCCCAACTAACACTTATAAGAAGAATCTCGTTCAATCTATAGTCATCTATGAGTAGAGACTAAACTAAATTCGGCCCTCCACCTCTCTTTGGCTATGGGCTCCTCTGTGTCTCGCTTTTGTGCTTCGTGGAGTAATTGTTTAATATCTTTGGTTGTAAATAAATATTACAGACTGTTAGGACAAATTGATTTTACGTCATACTTGCCTCCTCGCAATCTTCCATATTTTCTTGGAGTGCGTTCCTCTTTCACAACCGTTCAATTCTTTGCTCTCACCATAGAACTCTTGAACGGTTTCTTCAAAGGACAATTGGAACAATAGCAGAGAGTCTTGGAGAGCGTCCCCATAGAAACTGTAGTCATAACATTGTTCTGGTTTTTTGAGGCTTATCTTTAACAGTCCTTCAGGTAGATTGCGCGAGTCTGTGGCTAAGCTAGTTGTAATTTCCGTTACAATCCAAACAGTCTTATACTGTCTCACACCGAACTCTTGAATCATCTCAAAGAATTGCCCCTGTAGTCGGCCCAACCTGCCATGCATAACAATAACATCACTGTCATGCCTGAGCGTATTCTCCAGTTCAGTTTTTGTATCCTTTCCAATCGTTTCATCCATTAACCAGGTTATTTTAAGGATTTTCCATTTCTCTTGCAGAGCAAACCTTCGCATCTGGTCGGCGAAAGTCTTTCCCTCGTTGTTTGCAGATAATATCAAGCAAATAGTTTGCCATCGGTGTTTCTTGATAATTCTCCAAGCTGAGGTTACATACAAGTAAAGAGAAGGAAATGCGACTCTTGTGAATTCTCCGGGATTTTCCTTAAAACGAAAACACGAACATCACGTTATCTGCCCAAGAACGTCATTATTGCAGATGCAATCATTCGATTCAGTTTAAAGCCTTGAAACGAAATATCCTTTATATTTATATCCAACTTTCCAATTAAAGTCCTATAGAATCTTGGCAAGAAATTGAGAATTCAATAAAGAAAGGTCAACTCCTTTTTTGGGTTATTAATTAAGGCCATCTCGTCGTCTTACATTCGTTAGAAGCAGTTACCAAAACAGATTCTTTGTTAGATCCTGTACAAAGCTTCGACAGATTGGTTGCATAAATTTAGTTTAGTCTATAAGTTTAGTGAGGCAGCAAAACAGTTTCCCCTGTAAGCAAAAGACAATTTCGTTCACTTATTTGTAGTACTACAAACCTCAAAATTATATTAACTTACGGTAGTGTACATGGAAGCTTGTAAAAAAAAAAAAATCAGTAAGTCTCTTGCTGCTACGAAAATACATTGGAAATTATTCAGATAAGCTACTTTGCACCAAAGAAAAATAGTTCCTTGAATGAGGAAATAAAAATAAATTCACTTACATTGCGTTCGTAAAAGAAATGCATTAATTTTACCTGAGTGTGGAGAATCTCGTCATCTTGGAGAAGGCCAATTGTTAGAATGTTAACATTTTCCAACAGGGAAGAGAAAGCCAACCTTTCCTTCGTGATGCCGACAAATATTGCTCCGTGTACTGTTGTAAAGCGGTTTTGTATAAATGACAGAGCTCCAAGAACTCCTCCTTGAGAGCGATCTATTTCGGTGCGATTGGCTTTTAACCATCTAAAGTTTATTTCTTCAGATTTACGTGGGAAGATGTCTTTGTGAAGCATCTGGTGTAAATCATTAGGAGCGAATTCGTCGATAAATATTAACACAGTAACATTGTACCTAGCTTGAGAGTAGCACATAGCCAGTACGTAACTAAGGAAGACAAGCTTCATAAGAAACTCCGACGCCTCTGCCACAAACATGGCGTCCCGATACTTACTTCCAAAGATTGCTGGCTAAAAGACAACGGGTGGCTTTAAACTTGTGTTTTTAACCTTGTGCTTGCTTTTCACTTACTAACAATTCAGTTTCCTCCGTTTCGTGAACTGTCTCTTTCCAATAAATACCTCCACTTTTAGTTATAAATAAATTGCCTCGCAGACTAGAGACAGATTCTAGTGAATATAGTTTTTGTATGTTGCAAAGGCAAACCCGGACAATAGAAAAATAAAATCGCGGCTAGTGATCCAAAATGTTTTTGGAACCTACAAAGGACATGAAAACCTAATGAGGACTTCAAGTTATTCCTTGCTTATTTGATAACGAAAAACCTTTGAAAGTTGATTTACCACCTGTTCCCTGACAATAAATATACCAACAAATTTCCTTTTTTAAGATTTGTAAATTAAAACCTTTGTTTCATATGTGTGCATATGTATGCAAATATGGGGTTATCATTGGTCGCACTGTAAATTTAAGAAATCATACGGCTGTCAACTGAAAGTAAACTTGTTAAGTTTTCAAAGCTGACGGGGCAGGATACTGCCCGGCTACTCATCAAAAGTATATTCTCTATGATATTTAACGAGCACAGAAAAATCTACACAATACTAATCTTAAGGCTACTGACTTACACGACAGCTTCATGTATCACGTCACCCACTCAAAATTTACCCCAACCTTTGCTTGCCTGTAGTTCTCAGAAAACGCAGGCAGTTCGTAAGCTTTGTTTAGTAACTCCTTTCATATCTGCTGCTTTGTTTGCTATCAAGACAAAATAAGGGGACAGAGAGTGAGACCCCCAGTATAGCCCTTGGGGCAATATGTGAATTTCACCCAAGCTATTTTTAGACGTCGTGAAAACGGAAGTCTGTTTCCCGAGACGTCCGCACGTATCAAGATGTCTGTAAATGCCACTTAGGGAAGCCATACTGAATATTCAACAGTCGCCATTTCACAATGCGAAGATGGTACGCTCCAATCACTTCCTTTGACATCATACTTACCGTTTGTGGACGTCTCGGGAAACTGACTTCGGTTTAGACGATGTCTAAAAATAAATTAAGTGAAATTCACATATCCCAACCAACGCCCCTGGTTTCCCTCTCTGTCCCCTTATTTTCTGTTGTTGTTATTTATTGTCAAGCTAGTCAGCCTTTCATGTCCCTTCCTTGTTAAAAGAAAATGTGCTACAAAAAAATTATTTGAGCGAAAAACGACCAAAGAAAGGTGCAAGCTGGGCATTTATTGAACTGCCGTTTAGGTTTGCTTTTACATATCCAAGTGTGAGTGATTGCATTACTTGGCGCCAACTGGCGACCTCATTTTAATAATTCACCAGAAATCTTATGCAATTTCAGCATTTGGTCGGAATGCTTTGAGACTGAGATACTGGTATACATGTAGAACTCCCTAAAAGAAGTTTTATTACCCTTTTGTTCACATAAAAACAATAGACAGATTATCAAATACCTAAACAAACTGGTGTTAACCGTTGAAAATGACGTTACAGTTCCTGTCAACCGCCTGTCGGCTTATAAGCCATTCGGAAGGAATGTAAACGTAACACGGTGGCCTAGCAAGGACTTACGACCGCGTGGTATAAAGTAGAGATTGTTTGGCACTCGTTTAAAAGTGCGTTACTACAAGTCAATGCCTCGCCAGTACTTACATAGATGTCCATTTGCTTCCCAAGTCCGACAAAAGTCACAACATTGCGATGAAGAAATGCTATCTTTGTCATATATAAGTGAGGTTGAGATGGTGGAGCAGGCTGCATCTTGGGATAACTTTTAACAAGAAAACAACGACAGAAACAACAACAACAACGAGAGCTGCAACAACAACAACAACATTAAGGTGGTTATCTTTTAAATTATGCCAAAATGAGAACGATCGAATAAGTTGGGCCAGAGATACATACAAAACACCGGGGAACTTTTTTGGTGAAGGCCGTATTCTTTTCCCACTTTATTACGGACCACTCAGTATTGCTTGTTAAAATTTTCCCATCGCAGGCAATGTTTACGCAATGGCTTAGACGGACGACTGAAACGGAATTGAGCAGGAAAAAAAAAAAAAAAAAAAAAAAAACGAACCGCGGTTCCAGTTGCTATTTTTCTCAATCAAAGACTCCCAAAATTTTGAATAGTGCGCATGCCCGGAATCAAACTTCGCAGCTCCCGAAATGCCCTTTAATTTCTAGACTGGAAAGCGCGTTCTAGTTGATTTGGTCTGAATTTACCAAGTTGACGAGCAGAAAGTGTCTTTTGCTTCTCGAAGAGGTTTATTGGAGTGAATTGGTTAATAATATTTTACAAAATATTTGTTTCGTCGCATACCGAGTAGTCTGAAGTCTGCTTAAGAAATTAATGACATCCATAATTACATGCACCACTCTAGCAAAGAGTCGTCTACTGACTATTTGAAATAGGTAAACAGGATGCGATAAGCTTGCTACTCTCTGCTAAAGCATTAAAAGCAAATGGAAATGTTAAACCGTAGTATTCTTGACAGGACATGGTAGAGTCGCCAATAAAACTTAATCAGCTAAGTAAATAACTAAAGCTGTAATCTCGTTTGTCTCTCCTTGGTTTCCGTTTCAAAAAAGGTGAGGAATTGGGCACGGCAAATACATTTAACCGGACACTTAAAAAAAAAAAAAACGAAGACTTTTCTTGTGGTAAAGGAAGCACTGACAAGCTAGAGGTTTCGGGAGTTGAATTCTTTCGTTTCATAAAAGGATTTTAGCCGTCAAATGCTTTCATCGCCTCTTAATTTGGGCCAAGAAACAAACAAACAGCAAGAGCCACAAAAATAACAAACAAACAAACAAGCTATTATTAGTGATTTATAGCCATTATTTTCAGAATTGCCTATTAAGTACCATCTGAAACCAGACTTTTGTATTACTAATAGAAAGTCTATTTTTGAAAATTAAATTGCATTCTTCTCAATCAGGTTATATCTTCGAACTCCTGTTGACAAGCTTAAAAATAACTTTTAGCCTTTTTTGTTTGTTTTTAGTAAACCCTTCGAGTACAACGGATGTTAACTGTATATCAGTACTGATGATATGGCGTGAAACAAAATCAATAAAAGGGAATGTATACTCCGGAATAAGATTTCGGCCATGCGCCAATGAAAATGTCCTGTCACTTGATAACTATATTCAGTGCTCTTGACATGAGATTGCCCAAGGTCGTGAATTTCTGTAATTGTCTTGAATTGATCCTGATGCATATGCAACAAGGTACCTCTTGTTCTAGTCGACAAGTAGTGCGTATCGAAGTTCTAGCTTCTTCCAAAGAGTCGCTCAATTGATCATGGATAAAGCTTTGCTTGGGGACTAGTTGCCACTGCTTATCGGAGCTACAAAGACGCGCTGCTCAGTTTTGGCCGCGGTTTTGATCTGCTGTTGCTTGGGATTTGAACTGTTGGTTTGCGGTTGCAGAGCCAAAATTTCAAGATGATATAGCGATATGAGTCAGTGATGACCTTCTAACAATATTGTTGACTTGTGTTGTTGGTGTTTTGCTTCGAGTTCAAAACAATCAAGCGTTCAAGACTTTACAGGATCATTGGGTTAACCAGTCAGTGAAAGCTTTTTTGCATATCAAGGTAACAAATATCCGGCAGAAGTTTGAAAGTCGTTTATATACAATTTAATTCCACGTCAGTATTTCTTGCCACAGCGATGAAAAAAAATTAAGCGATCGACGTCATATAAACAATCTGAGGCATTACGCGGCAGGAAAACGTGGGTGAAAAAAATACAAACACAGGTGCGAAGTATTGCGAACTAAACTCAATGGCTGAAAAAACTCGACACAAGTCGATTCAGGGAGACGTGTCGATTTTCATTTCTACTCCTTCGCCATCTTCTCGCCGGCGATCCACTTCGTTGGCCAGACAGAGGTCACGCTCGCTTACAGAGGAAGACACGAACCGCCTTTCCATTCGTCGCCAAACAGGTAAGGTAGCTAACAACACGTAGCAACACTGAGGCCCAATTTAAACGACACATTTCAGTTGAGACAGATGTAACTCAGGCCCAAACTACTAGCAAAAATTGAAATAAATCAGTTCAAGAATCACATAAACAACACGATAGTGACACACAGTGAGCTTGTAGGGCCAATATAGAGTGTAGATATTGTTATCAGTTATCAAGCTTAATTGATTCAATAACGCAACTAAAATTTTGCCGGCGATGTATACTCCATTAGGCTTTGTCTACTTAGTTTGTTTGTTCGTCTTGTTAAGGCATGCTTCTGTGTAATTTCTAAACAGAGGTTTATGTTACATGAAATTTTCGTTAATACCAGCTATAATGACTATCATTTTGGAGAAAGTAATACAGGTGTAATACGATGACACTACTAGCTACTACTGTACCGAGTTTGACTGTACTGGTTTACAGCGGTTACACATAACATAGGTTGATCAGATTAAAACGGACAAAAGACTCGTTTGTAATCTGTCGAGGCATATACATGTATACAAAACTGTCACGAGTAATTCTAGAAGTCCATGATTTTGACATCTAAACATTTATTTTCCAAATATCCTGTGCAATAAGTTTGTCACGGAGGATGCTCGCACAGACGTCAACAAGAATACCCGGCGTATTTTATGCGAAAAATATCGGAGTCTACTGGAGCAAGTCTTGGATATGCAATTACTTGACAAGGGGGACTGGTGTGATTGCCTTAGGGCTTTATACGGCTAACAGTAACGTAAAATTTGTGCGTGTCTGCGAAGATACCTCTGCATGCTGTGAATTTTGTATCATAAACAGATCAACATAGCATGACAGTATTTACGTCAAGGAATGTGTAACAACAAGTGACCATAACTATAGTTTCCCTTTCATATCAAACATCCTGAAGCCATTTTAGCCGGAAACAGGATTGAATGATTTATAGAAGGACTGGAAAAACGTTCGGCCGTGAAGTGAGTGAAGGCCAAGGTTACAACATAACTCGAATTGATCAGAGAAGAAAACTGGCAGAAAATCAGATAGTTAGAAGTAGGCCGTTTATCCTGGCTAAAGGGTGGCTCTAATCTGATCTCTGTAAAGCCTAGGGGCCAAGGGCGAACTAGTCTAGGCGGCAGCACAATCGGTGCTGGCCGGCCGGCACACACTCAGTGAAAATATACACGGTCCCCGTGTGATAGACTGTTTTTCCACTCGGTCGAAGTAAACGTGTAATAGACAGACGAATAACGCCAACCCTTTCAGTTCTCATAACGGTCCATTACCCATACATTAATTATTTTTATTTCATTGCCCATACAAGTCATACAATAAATGGTAAGAGAGCGGTTCCGTGCTTGTTGAACAAATACATGTAACAGGAAAAACGTCACGGTTACGTCACTCTCAGGTCCCGGAAATGTGAATAGTTCAAAATGGCGAAAACCTGCGTTAGGGAAACTTTTCTGTGTATATAGGAATCCTTTGGCGTTCTTACGAAAACCAGCGATTTTATTTTACTTTTTATCGCGCGCTATTTTGGTAGCCTCGATTTCAAAAACTACCGGGTTGCATTGTGGGAACTAAGAAGATAAACACTGTGAAATACCGTATTTTTATGCGGATTTTTGATTTCAGAATGAACGCTATTTTGATCGTCTAATATGTGATAAATCTGATATGATAACTCTTTTCGGTGACCGTGAAAATCATAAAAAATCTCTATTATCTATCAACAAAGAAAAGAGTAAAAAACGAGAGACGAACGGGAAAATTTCGCCATTGTGTCATGAAACATGTCGAAAGCACCTTATTC
Organism: Pavona decussata; assembly: GCF_977016875.1. Taxonomy (NCBI): domain Eukaryota; kingdom Metazoa; phylum Cnidaria; class Anthozoa; order Scleractinia; family Agariciidae; genus Pavona; species Pavona decussata. The sequence continues at coordinate 1,492,039 of NW_028145637.1, read as the reverse complement.
TCCGAGGAGACATGTTCGAGGTAAGCTTTATTATACTTGTGTGTGACAAGATTTTTCGCTATACTGCGCGAATCACAGCAATTGTCTTCATTGTTTTTAAGCCTGAGATATTAAAAAGTTTAATTACTGGGGAAATTAGACTTGGCTGAAGTTTTAAATCTGTTATGTCACGTGTACTAAACTAATCTTCTCAAAAGGATTGAAAATCAAATTATAGATCATACTTATTCTACTTTGCGCCCGCTTTTTTCACCTAAAATTACTTAATTTAGGAATTTTTTTCTCGGCTTAACACTGCGTTACGAATGAATCGTTGGCCTATCACCAACACTGTATACAAATTCTATTTTGACCCCACTTGGAGGTCATCCATTAAACATGCGAGATCGACATCCCTATAATTATCATTCGGACGATCGTTTCGTCACTAGTAATCATTTATTCATAATTTCAGTTGGCAATGATTCGGCCTTATAATTTATTTTTTGCCAATTTTGTTGTTGATTTGTCGGTTGGAGCGAAGTTCATCCAGGTTTGAACGCGTTGTTCGCTCGTCCGTGAAAGAAGCGGCACGATTCCCTCAGGGCCCTCGATTTGAGGTAAACGTGACGGTAAACGTTTAAATTTGTCGTCTCCTAAAGTTATGAATCTTTTCAGTATTTTCAACGATTCCCTCGACAAGGAAAGCGGTTAAGAAACGTGTAGACAACCATTTACTGCTGTGTTTTCGTGGGATTCTCATTTTCTTTCTGTCATGTTTCAGCTTTTTGAGAGGGATTTCTCTAAAATTAGGCTTCCAGTGGCTACGATTTCTCCTTCATGCTGCTAGCATTTTGAATTGCAGATTTGCATTTGATGTTGCCATAAGTAGAGCTATTTGGCAGTTTTTAAGGATTTTTATCTACCTAACTTAAATTGTGACTAGCAAGCAATGAAGATTATATTATACACTGCTGTAGTTCTTAAGATGTTACGTTGAAAAACCCTTGGAAAATTATTACGATTTAGTTTTCGTCGTCTTTTTAAAATGTAACCTCAATACATTTTAATTAAAATTGCACCAGTGAAACTGAATTAAAATCTTCACTAATTGTTGTTTTGTAAACACTTCATATACAGTATATCACTTTTTGACACCAGTTAGTGGTAATGAGGATTAAGACGTTAATTTGCATCATGCAGTTGAGTTTACTATTTTTACAGAAAAGGTTTTTCAATACATAATATTGTACATGGAAATTTCGTATACCTTAAGATTTCAATTTGCAGTATGGCATGGATCAGTTTCAAGAATTTCGCTGAAAAAGCAAAATTATCTGTCGCTAAATTGCCTTTGTATTTTTTACTATGTACCTTCAGGTGCGCCTCCAGTTTAGCAGATGTATTGCCTCTCAATATACCCAAAACCCAATATTGAATTAAAGCTATTCAAATATTTCATTGATATTTTAAGAAAAAAAATTCCTGAGTAAGCTGTTTTCTGCAGTAGTTGAAACTTGAAGGTCCAGATTGTTTTGCAAAAGTTACAAATCAATGTGATTTTTGGAAACTTTTTTTTTCTGAAGCCATGATCCCAAAGGCTAAAAAATTTGTGAGGGTTTTCCTTAATTCAACTGGGTTCAAAAGTGGATTCCCAGGAAAACACAAAAATTTCCGAGAACGTCTACAGCTCATGTTGATTTTGTTTACAATCACACATGTTTCGCCTTAACACAAAATCTCGAACAGGGATTTCTTCGCTATGAAATCACTGATTTCCTCTTTTTAGGTAGCCGAGTATTCCTTTAGTTAGAAGTTTTTCTTTTGATTTACAGCATTGAAAACCTGTGTTTTCCTTCCAAGAACCACAAATTGCCACCTTGAAAATCCACGGCAGCCATTTTGAATTGAATACAAGGATTTTCCGTACAAATAAAGCCGACTAAGATCTTGTTAACCCGTCGTGGTGAACTCGACCCAACTTCGGGTAAATTCTGCAATTCCGAAAGCTTCTGATTTACGGATTTACGCACAGCATGATAGCATAGTAGCTACTGACCTTCCCAGAAGGCAGTAGCCACCAAAATGGTCATTTGTGCAGTAACATCTTATAGCATCTTATGAGTAGTTTTACTGCAAATGTGAAGTAGTTTTACTTGACTGTCATGTAACCATGTGTCTTGGGAAGTTCAACTGGCTTTCATTGTGGCCACTTTTGCCGGTGGACCACTGTAAGCTAGTAATTTCTAGAATAAACCTTGCTGACAGTCATATTGAATTAATGAATACCTATTGATGGTACATACATGCACTCTAACAACAACAGCAACAATTTGTTTACAAATTTAGATTATTATTATAAAGGGCTTGTCCCACAAATAGCCACAAAGCTAGTCGAGGCGGAACAAGACAAAAAAAAAAAATTACAGCAAATTACAAACATTCTGGAAAAATGGAAAACTTAAAACTGTTTCAACTGTTAAAACTGTTTGAATCTGTTTTTAAACCAGGGTTGCAACTACAGCTGCCCCACAGGACTCCTAGATCACTAAACGGCAGTGCCACATCTTTGTCGTCTTTGGACACTCCTCCGGCAGGCTCACGCTCTCCTTCTTCTCCTCCTCGTAACAGTAGATCATTTGGTAAGAAAGGATTTATGGAAGCTCTTAATTCTTTTGTTACTGCACTGTGAATTTAACGATATATAAAGATAGGAAAACTTAAAAGTGTAATAATATTTCCATATTATACTGTAGGATCCGGTATAAGAATGTTAAGTAGTGTTCTGGATAGACCAGTTCATAACTGAGTGGTAGAGAAATACTTCATTTAATTTATGGTTTTGCAGGTAATACTTGTAGACATAATTTTTTTAAATACTCATTGCTTTCATTTTACTCTATCTTGAGAGGTTTGTAAAATAATGTAATTAGCTCATAAAATAATTATTTTGTACATACAGTGTATATCCTATAAGGTGTTTATATTACATTTTGTAGACCCATACTTATTGCCAGTGGTCACTTTGATAGCCTCAGGGATGTTTTGCTAATTTAAGCTGAAGTGAGATTGAATCACACCTTAGTAAATATTAATACAGTATACTTATAAATAATATAAATAATAAATAATATTACTTAACTTAAGGCTGGTTTCCATATGATCGCGGATCGCACACCATTACAGAAGATAGAACCATGTTCTGTCTCCTGTGTGTACACTGTATTAGACAGTTCTGAATTTGCTACAGCTGTAGTCTCAAAAACAGAAGGCATACAAAAGCCACAATTGAGACAAATGTACCTGGATGTTTCCTTTATAAGTACTTTATACATGTACAGTACAATTTTGTCAATTTTTTGCCTTTAAATATTTGTAAATAAATAAATAAATAAATAAATAAATAAATGTAACTTGTGTTGACCATAGACATAAGTCATGTTGCTAATAAAAGGGTGTCCTTAAGAAAAAAACATGAATAAATAAGATGTTAATCTTTTATGTGAGTTGCTCTGCAGAGTATTAAAATGAGTCAATCCAAATGGATAACAATCAATGAAAATCAACCATGTTCAAGGTCACAAATTGCTCCTCATTTGTTTTGTCATTGATTTTACCAATTACAATATTCTTAATAATTTACATGTATGTGATTTTCTTGATTCCAAAAAAATCAACATTTAATACACCTGAAAAAGAGGTTGCGCAAAATTAATACCAAATCATATAACAAAACAACTGGAATTTGGAAGTACAAGAAGACATGTTGGTGCTTTGAGTCAATAACTTCAACATTTATGACGCAACCTCATAAAAGCAAAAAGGGACACCCTGAGAATAAATAATAATAATCAACACACTCCTCTGTTTAATAAATATTTGTAATTCTATTTAGTTAATTGGTGACAGGTGCCCACAGCTCAGGGTTAACGTAAATGATAAAACACTGACAAAATTATGAAATTTAGTACACTTTTGCTCTAATTTTTCACACAATTCCAAAAATTAAAACTCGCGAAATTTGACTCCCAAATTTTCTTGAAATTGAGTATGTGCGAAAAGGAGTACGAATATAAGGAATGTGACATAACTTTTATATATTAAAATTATCATTGATTGATACATGTACAGCAGTTGATATTGATTGTCATGTGTTATTGATTTATTAATTTCATTGTAACCCCAGTTGTATGCCAAACCCAAAACAGACTGTACATGTAAGTTGATCTTTGCATGGCTTACCATGATCACTGTATGTGTGTAATTCATAAACTTGAAATAAGCCTTCTTCAGGTATTTTACAAATTCAGGTGTCCCCTTAGATCAGTGTTAACGTTTTTTTCTTAAGTATGCTTGAAGTAAACATAACAAATTGGCTTTAAGACAATACATGTAAAAATTTGAGAAAGTGTCAAAACAAACTTGACTGTCTTATTTTCAAAATGCTTTTTATCAAAGAACTGAAACCAACATAAACAGTGTGATTCCATCCACACTTATAAAATTATTTGTTTAGATCAGTTCTTAACAAGCCTCATTATTGTTTTATTGTTTCATTGTTTTATGTCCTATTTTAACTTTATAAATTTATCATTGACATGTTTCATCACATTTTAGTGTTCATAACATTCTTACCAATGTTAACTGTTGTTATATATTTATTTATGCTAAATTTTGTATTTTACTTGCACTTGAAAATGACCTTGGAGAGGTCGAAACATCGTGATTTTCTACATTAACCTCTATCACATGTAAGTGTTATGAATAAATACCTGAGTTAGTTTAAACTTAAAAAAATGGTTTGTTCTTCTTCAGGTATCCAAAGATTATTTGGTAAGAACAAAGAGAATCATGGTACACATAGTGGAAAAGAAGATTCAGAGGTACAAGCTTAAGTGAACATATGAGACAATAATTATGTTTAATTATCAGAATTATATTATATATAATAATATAAATAGACACTCAGAAATAGTAGAAATTGAAAAATAATTTCATGGTTTAAGCCTGGTTTACACGTACGACCCAAGCATAAGCATAAGCACAAGCAGAAGCAGAAGCACAAGAAAAGCAAACTGAAAAACAGTGACAAGTTGTCAGCCTACCATATTGAGGGGGGGGGGGGGGGGGAGGGAGGAGAGAAATCCAAGAGCAGTGTGTCGTTATTGTGGCAGTTTATTTTGTCCATTAATAGTTATGTAATAGTTACTAAAATAATAAAACAAATTAAACCTGATGTGGAACTAGCAATGAAAAAAACTGACCTTACAACCCTGAATTATCATCTGCATAAATTATGGTTATTGAATACAGTGTAAGCTCTCGTAAGCGGACACCCAGAGGATGCAAAAAAGGTGTCTGTCCCTGGAGCTGACCATTTATGAGAATATTTCTCCTAAGCCACCACTACAGGTATAAGAGATAGATGGCCACTTATGGGGGGTTGATTGCACAGGGGGAGGGGGAGGGGGATTTGGTAGTTTGCTTGTCTACAAGTGAACGCGCTTGGAAGGCAAATTTTTTTATAGGTTTTGTCCACGGCAGATTCGTTTTCCAAATTATCGGTAGGCTAAAAGTTTCCACTGTCCACGAGCCGTGTTTAGCCGCACCAGTTGTTGTCTCTATAAGTAACGTTTGAGATGATATCATGGTTTGCTTTTGCGGGTTGTAACAAGCCCAAAATAGATCAAGGCAGTCGGGATAAACAACTTGCGTATCGTACTGGCTAGCTGGTTTCGCTTTTGTTTGGTGAAGTTTGTAAATGCACGACATCTATGGATCTTTTGAAAAGTTATGAAATTGACGAATGCAGTTCACAGGAACTGGTGGAAATGTTGTTCAAAGAATCCCTCCTTGGTAGTCATGACTGTGCTGTGGCGAATTTTTCAATTCGATTATCAAATCCCGCGGGAGCATCAGAGACAAATCCCGCCATGTGCAAGGTGTTTTGCAAGCCTTAGTTGTGGTTTGCCAGGCTTGAAATTTGGTATGTAACGATTAACTTGACAATTTCAAGGCAATGATTCAATAAAAGTACGATTAACATAGATTTTCAACGGTTAACACCGACTGCTCTTAAAAATAATAGATAGTCTTTACCTTTTAATAGAACTGCCGTTAATCGTTGAAATGGCTACATGTCTTCCTGTTAATCGTGTAGAATGCTAGTATTTTGCGTTATCAAGAGTGATATGTCGACAAACAGGACAAAGCTGGATTTTACGCCAGGAAATGGACACATTTTCTCTTGGAGAATGTAACTGTTTACATTTCGGACATTCCTGTCACGTACGTAGTAGTTTGTAACAGAATCAAATAAAAGCGTGACAGCATTCTTTTCGTTGCTCCCGCAGAAAACACCGCTTTCGTGTGCCGTGTTTCAAAGACAACGAGTGTATATTGAATACAAGTATTTAATCCTCAGTGCATAATTGTCCTTTTGGTCATCCAGTGTCTATAATGTTACCGATATATCTTTACAAGATGGTAAAATTTCTCAATGGCATTACTGTAATACGAAACACAAAGCGGCGTGAAAAAAATACTGGACAATGGTTTTCAATCGAATTGCAGTTCACATGCAACAGTTTGGACAAATCTGAGCTACATCGAAAAACGGGCTGAAATTCGACATAAGTCGGTTATGCTCCCAGCCCTTCAATTATGATTGTTTTGTTTTATTGCCTTATGCAATGTCGCAATAATGGCGTTAATTGTAACATTGCTTATTAGTGTCTGCTGGTTTAAAGCACTATTACACAACTATTTTACATAACTGTAAAATCACTGGGACTAACAGTGATGTGAGGTCGATTGATTGTAATAAGGCTAATGGGATTTCCTCTCGGGTGTCCACTTACTGGAGCTTAAAAACAAAGTTTGTATGGTAGTTCAAACAGAATTTTTTTAAGGCGGTCGTACATGCAAGTGGAGCTGTTCGTTTACGAGAGCGTCCATTAAGAGAACTTCCACTGTAACAATTAGTAATGGTTAATTTTCTAATTAGAACTGACAGTAATGGACCGCAAACAACACTTGAGGTCACTATTCTTGCTCATGGTGGCTATACTTTAGTAAAACAATTGACATGTTTTCTGTTTCTGCTTTCAGAGTGAAGATAACATAATCAAGACCAGACTGAATGTGCCAATAGAGAGGCAAAGACAGTTCTCTAAAGTCCTGGCTGAGATAAGAGAAAGAGCTATGCCATCATCGTAAGCTGGATTATTCTTTTAAAAATAGCTAATAATAAATGTGTACTCCTTTACTGTGGTGATGTGTTGCACTTTACAGCTCAAATTAATACTGTATACACTGTCTTGTAAGAGTTTGCAAGCTGTACAGGTCCTGTAAGGTTGCAGTCCTAACTGCATGTATTACTAACAATAATCTACTACTTAATCCCACTGTACATGGAGGTTGGATAAAGGGTGATTTGCAAATGGCACAAAATTTAAATGTTGTAAAATAAAGCAGTTGCATTGACTTTTTAACGATTAAATTTGGTAATATGTTCAATAGATGTACAGTATGTGGCCCCTGGTCTGTACACTTTTCATTGATGATGTAATTTTCTGAAAATGATTCTGAAGTTCTATTGATAAGTTTGCTTTGTTAATCTTGGTTCGCGGTATCCCTGTTACCAGTGAAGGACAGTTCTAAGTTCAAGTTGACACAAAAGTGGGTAAATTTTGTTTTTATAAAATTTATTGGTTGACATGGCACCACATTTTATTTGCTTTTTACTTGCTTTTATTTTTAATCCCCATGTATCCAATAAGAGGTCTTCAAGAACTAATGTTTGGTGTGAATGATGAATAAGGAATGTTTTCCGACTGAACAAAAAAATTGTGTTGATGCACAGCTTAAAGGTAAAAAAAAAATCCAAACTTGAGAATAAAGGAGCCATATCTACCACTATGGCAAGCAAAAAAAAACAAAATTATTAAAGAAAAGTTGTCTTAGATAAAGGTAAGGCTTCTCTGATCTGTTTACATAGTTAGTAAAACTGCATTAAACTTTATGTAATTACCATTACAAGAAAGAGAGAATTTTTAACCTGTAAACTTTGCAAAATAATTAAAAATTAAGTAAACTCGTCAAGTAAAGTTATTACGTCTGAGACATAAAGTTGCAGCGCTGCATGGACCTCACTAAGTTATTAATAAAAGTATTTTATGCTGTTAAAACAAATCTCAAAAGCATTGATCCTCGGGCCAATTGTTAGATTGTTTAGAAGGGCACACATAACTTACAAGCAAAAGTCCTGTCAACCATTTTCTATTATTCATGCTGTTAATACCTAATTCATAAATTAACACCTTTTGTTAGCTTTAATACCTATGTTGCAAATTTCCAAAATACAATACATGTACATGTACCTGTACATGTACATGTTGTAGTGCCTTTTTTTCTTATTTTAGTTTTCTCTGGATGTAGGCTTTGTAAAAGGAAGTGACGATATTAAATAATTTAATTAAGTTTCATTCATGGTCAAAAGCTATTCTCTAGACTCCAATTAAGTCAGCTATTATTTCATGTTGTTTAGGAAATGATCTCTCTTCCCTGAAATATTAATTTCATTTTTTTGAAATTTCTCTTAAACAGTTACCAATCCAATAATTTTAATTATGCAAATTCCTGTACATTATAATAACTATAAATTATGTATAGGAATTTGCATCAGATTGGACTGATGAATTGAAACTGTTTTTGTGTAAAGGTTGCATGTACTTTTGAAGTGTACAGACCAGCTGTGGCCTTTAATCTAAACTGCCATTTTTGAGGATGACAAAGTGATTGTGCAAGTGCATTCAAGGCTTGAGACTTACGGTAGCCAGGTAGCCGTAGACAAGTGAAAATTCAGCTTTGGCTATAATTCACTGTAAAGCACTGCAAGTTTAAGGTTTGCTCTTTGACTAGCCATTAATTTATTTTTGGCTACAGTAGTAAAAATTGTAAAGCACTGCAAGGTTGATCAAACAAAAATGAAAGTTGTCTAATATGCAAATTGAGAGAAGAGAAACTTCACCATTCTGTTATTTAAAACAAAGGCCTTTAGCGGATTTCATTGACTTCAATGGTTTAATAAATATTAAAACAATAAGTTGAAAAAGCTACAAAGGGTAACAATCAATTCTTTTCAATCTGAGGTTTTCTTGTTTTGGCTAGTAAAATCAGACTGTTACTAACCCACTGGGTTAGTGAGCTGAAAAGCTAGTCTCCTGCCTTGTGCCATTCACTATTGCCTTTTTACATGTTTGCTGAATAAATCTCAGCTCACTGCTCTTCTTCTGTGATCAGAAATACATGTACATGGTTCAATAAATTTCGTATGGTACAGTACATGTTCTATAGAGGCTGAAAGTAGTGACTGCTGAAAACAACTGCTGTTATAGTGTTACATAAAAATCTGAAATAAGGTACAGTGTATGATAACTAACTCCTCATTGCAGTCATTACAGTTCAGCCACATGTCTTATATAATATTCAGCTTCACATTTTGTTATAAACTGTTCATTTGTGAGTAAAAATTAATGAAGCTACACTAATCAAAATCCAATTAGTAACCTGTCTTAGAGGTCACTTAGAGGTCCCATCAAGAAAATTGAACTGTAATATTCATTACATCCACTTACAGCTTATAGCCCTTTAATATTGACATCCCGAGTAACAAAATTCATTTGGTTACTTTAATTCTTATTAACTTATTCTTTTCTTCAAACTGTGATTTCTGTGATTATAAAGACAATTGTGTGAAGTGTGTTTTTGTGGTTTTTCAGTCTGGGCAGACGGCGCAGCAAGACCCAAGAGTCACAGTCAACTGACTGTCGTAACAGTGGTGACAGTGATAGTGGAGGTCGGCCACGGGGAGTCACCTCTGCTGCAAGCTCTGCTGTGGGTGTGTCGTCAGACCAGCTGCCACGAGGAAGAAGTGGAACAGCGCTGTCTTTAAATGAGGATGATTCTGCAGATGTGGATTCTGTATGTACAGTAATACCTTGTAGTATCTGTAGAATCCCCTCTTTACTGTAGATGAGAAATTTAAATCACTCTGGGCATTTCTTTCTGGTGGAAGTACAAATGTGAGTTTCAGTGAGCATAATGGAGGAGTTAGTAGTATATTTCATGACTACACATTGCCCATTTTGGAAAGTTTTACAATACAATTGTAAAACGCAGTTAATGGAACGTGACGCCCTTAGCCCCGGGTGGCATCTCTACGTACTGTACTTTAGACTTATCACTGTATCATTGTCACGTTAGTCAATAGTCACATTGTAATATGTTGCGACATTGTCTGGAGACAAGTTAGTTCGCCTTTTCTGTATGGCTAAACCAGTGAATGGTGCATTCATGTCACGTTTGCTATGATGTAAAGTCTACCATAAACATAGTACAACCCTGGCCATTGACCCTGACATTGAACGCTGTCTAGCTTTAAATGTGCGATAGAATGTTCTAAGTCACACTTGGTTACGACGTGGTTTTATCTACTGTTAGGCTGTAAAAAAAGTGGCACTGCTGGCCTAGCTGTGCTGCTGTTGCAGTGCGTTGTTGTGTTTTGTTGTTGTTGGCCTAGGTGCAACTGGAAGTGCCAGAGAAGTGAGGCCTTAAAATGGTCACGCAATAGAAGTCGCCAGTCACGCCAATCGCCGAGCGGTGTCCCCCAAATTAATGCCAAACGTGTCTTGTGGTCCTTACTTTAGTTTATTACTCTACGTTTCATTAAAGCTTGTGTGTTTGGATACTCTAAACGGAACAGTAACACTAATGTTAAGTTCATCCGCTTGTTGCGGTGTTAAAAATTTAGAAAAAAGGCTGTGTAATTGAGTGTAATATGGAACTTCATTTTTATCATAATATTGTCAACATAATTATAATTTTGCAAACAAAGGTAGTGTTCAATTTGACTACCATCAACACTGGCAAATAAGCCGCACTTGCAGATATGCAACACCCTAAGCTTAAAAGCTCAAATTTTGGAAAGAGTTCTTTTCTTCCAAAAAATTCGTAGTTGTGTCAAGAGAAAAATCAACTGTTCGTCAATGAATATAAGCTGAAACAAAATTCCATAATAATTATTATGTACATGTAAGATTATTGATCATTCACACGGTGTGAAGATCGTGTCCATGGTGTACTAAAATAGTCAAATCTCCCCCATCCGCCCTCATTCTTCAGACAAATGTAAAATCCCAGAGGAACTCAACCCTGGATGATTAGTGTTGAAGGATAACAGAAATGTAAATTATGGGACATTAAGTGATCAATTTTGCTACAGGTAGATTGGCTTGGGACCTTTAATGTGTATTAGATAACTCCAGAAACTTCAGATTACAAGTGTGAAAGTGGGAGGTCAAAATAGAGCATAAAGTGTTTCTAAAAACAATTTGTGACAATTGTGTAGTGCAAACCAGGGAGTGGGTTGTGATAGGTGTCAGCTAGGAGGCACTTTACAAACTGTTGGCTGCCATGAAACTGGAGCAATGCTACTGATCATGCTAATGTTCAGTTCTGTTAACTTTTCAGCTGGATGGAACATTCAGCTCCCAGGAAAAGGAGGGTACAGATGAAGTGGATGCACAAATTGATTCTGAGGTAACCTGCTGAATAGTTTGTTTCAGTGAAGATGTACAAATTGTCAAGTGAACCTTACACCAGAGTATAATTGGATTCCAAAGCTTTATAAACTACATGTACAGTGTGGGGTTGTTTATCAAATGAGGCATGTAAAGAACTAATCAGCAAACAGAACTTTGTTATGTTAGTAATTCAAAGGTATTTTTGCTGGGTTTATCACTTGGGCAGAGCAAAGCAGGTCTTAGGAAGGGTTAATGAAATCCAAAAACAGAATTAGGGGTAATCATGCATTTTTTTTTAGAGATAACTAAGTGACAGTAATGCTAAAAAGATTAAAAATACATATTATCTCTAACAAATGTGTGACTATCCCCAATTTTCTTTTTGGTTTTTCAGTAGCCCTTTTTAAGATATTCTTTTCCTGCGTAGTCATAAACCGCATAAAAATATCTTTGTTTTTGTAGGCACTGTCCTTACGAAAGCCATTGATCCAGTTGAAACCAAGTTGTGGGCAGCTTCATGTATACAAACACTTCATCATTAAGTGTATTAAGAAAAGTCCCAATCATTTTTCTGAAAACGAGTTGTTGGTTAATTTCCTTTTTTAGAAGCGGAGACAGAGAGTTGAGCACTTAAACTACAAAATCAAGAAAACAAGGGATCAGATTCGGCAACTGCAAGATGAAAGAGATGGTATTAATATTTGCTTTAACGTGTATCTCCTATTAAACAAATTGACCAATGAATGCCCTGGGAGCACCCTAATTACCAGAGTTAAACTTATCTTTACTTTTAATAATTATTCTTGTAGAGTGCCTCTGAACTGTACAGATAAAGGTGCTCTACAATTTATTATTATTTTTGTTATTTGTCTTGACATGTGAGCAAAGGCTTTCATATGAATGGTGATGGCATCTACAGACTCAAGAGTTAGAACTGTCTTGTACGACTTAATACTAAATAATACCAGAGGATTTTAAGTACAGCTGTACTGCTCGTAGAGAAAAAGTTTTTGTTAAAGTTGAAGAACCACACTCTAAATGCAGGCCTGACATACATGACGACAACAGATATCAGTCAACAGTCAACAGTCATCAGTTGAATTAGATCAATCATAGCTGAAATTCACAGATCATTGATAAAGAAAAAAACATACTGGAAAAACACTCAAAAAATCAGCATTGCGTAAGTTAATTTGTTGTTCTTTATGGCCTGTACTGAATATGAAATAGCTTTCAGCTAAACAGTGCAATAATTCACTGGTCATCCACAATTCATGTTTTAACATTGATATAACTTTTTGTTTTTACAGAGTATGTCAAGGAGTACCTTAAATCAACAGAAGGCTCTCAGTCGAAATCTAAGTAAGTAACTGGTTAAAAACTAACTAGTTTTCCAAATTATTGGAAAAAGAAAGCTTCTTGCGGAATCCGGAATCCCTACCCCACTTAAGGAAGTTTTATTGTTTACTATAGATAAATTTCTATTCAGATCTCGACTGATAAGTGTAAATACAGTACAGTACAAGTCTTTGCAACTTGCACTAACTTAAAGGGAATTTTGTAGACAAGTTAGTATTTACAAGCTTGCTATAACCTTTTACTCCCTTTTGCCAGGGTTATCTAGTGTACCAAGTTTTTCAACTAGAGTGTCGTGAGATGGGAGAGTTAACTCGTCAAAGTGATTAGCGTTCAGTTGCTGTGCTGTTTTTTAACTTAAGTGCAGATGTAAGATTGTATTAAGAATACAAATATATAAGAACAATGCGAGAAACGTTAAGTACAATATAAAGCACACTTGATGTTCACCTTTTTACTAATTGAATCTACAGTTTATTCACTAAATATAGGGACCAAAGTGATGATGTGACTTTGAAATTATGGGATTTGATGACATATTTGAAACATGCATAGTAAAATAACATCCACTTGCCAAAACTTAGCTCCTTGCTGCGATTTTTGGATGAAATATGGGCTCTTTTTAAACTTGCTGCTGGTTCTAAACTGAATGAACCAATGAAATGTAATACATTTGCACAGAATAGGACTAAACTGGGAATTGCAATTAGGAGCTAATTTTTGGTTGTTTTTTAGGCTCCTTTTCTAATACATCATCTTGATCATAATATCAAAGACTATTTGTAATTTCATGTGTGATGTTAATTATACTCGCACTGGTAACCTTGCAAAGGCTGATACTGCTTCATATTGTGCTTCTCTTCCAAGAAACGTATCTTTAATTGCTGCTTATGCTTCATACATTAGACTATGCATAATGTTCCTTCAAATTCTCCTTTAGCATGAACCTATCAAACCTATACACTCACACTTGCAAGTGAATATTGCAAACAATTATGGGGTAACTTTAGTGGATTACAGCTCTTTCACGGGCGCGGTGACCTTTTCTTTTTATTGGACATTTTGGAAATACTACGTACCAGTAAACAAGCAGTGAAAGTTTGATGACACAACTTTTGTTTCGCAGGAATCACCTTAAGAAACAATTTTAGTTCACCTCAGTGATATTTTGCCTGCATGTGTATAATACGAAAAAATCAGGCAGATTCTCTGTACAGAGGAATTATCCACTTTAGTTCAACTTTCAACTTTGCCAAAGCTAATCATAATCAACGGAAATGTTAACAAACGTAGGCCCGTAATTTGCCACTCTCTATCAGTAGAGAAATAAATTATTCCACTCACTTTGTACCAATCGTTCCATTTTTGAATAGTAGAAGTGCATGTAAGAAAATTGTCTCAAAAATGGTATGCTTGTTTTCTTTTTCTCACAGAGCTGTCTTTGAAAAGAAAAATCAAAAAACAAATTCACTGATTGCTCAATTTCAGAAAAAGCTGGAAAAGTATCACAATACTCTAATGGTGAGTCTTGCTTAGTATAGCAACGGCGTAAATTCACTGTAGAAATAATGTCTTGTTCCATTTGCCGTGATAGGCTTTCCTTCTATTATTGGGCTAAAACTCAGTTTGGGTTTTTGGCAATAAGGACCATGGGCCAGTTGTTCCAAGGCCGGATAACTTTATCCTGTGGATAATTCACTATCCAACAGTTTCAATCTGTGCAAAGATTTCAGTATTTTCTCTTGTACAAGCGAATATGCACACTCTAACCAGAGTTAAGTTTGGGAGTCTACGAAAACCTTGGACAACGTTTAACGTGAAGTATATTTTAGACCCCGTATAGTGTCTTATCCAGCGGATAAAGTTATCCTGCCTTTGAACAACTGGGGCCATATCTGTAAGAGGTAGTACAGTCCTGAAACTATGAACACTTTTTAAAATCCTAAACACGGACCGACATCAAAATAAAAGATATCTTAGCCTGGCCGAGCCACCAGTCGTTTCACTGTAGAGACTAAGTTGTCAACATCGCAGAGTCCGTGCAGAAAGATACAGTAGAATATTGGCAGAATAAAAAACTCGCCTTCCAGTCTTCCTCGTGAATAAAGCAATGCTGACATTTGCCAAAAAAAAAAAAAAAAAAAAAAAGCAGGAGCTTTTTTTACGGCTGCAGTGCAATGTGTTTCGTCCAAAATATTGTTGTAAACGTTTGGCTTTATTTCTTGGAAAACCGATTCCACACCGCTCACGTCCGTCTTTCTTACTTCGTTAGCCATCACTAATGTGACGTTGAAGCGGTGACTATGTTGCAAAGGAGGGAGGAGCTATCCCTTTTATAGTGTCGATCTTTGTTTAAACAGGCTGTGTGATTTGACAGGCATACCTGCGGTACATCTGCACTCACACAGTTGTCAGTTAGCTGAGCATGTTTGATTTTTCTATTGGCTGTTTTCTCACTAATTTTTTTCCTTGGCAGGAATTAGAACATAATGGCGCAGCGCCCAGTGGACACATTGCCAAAGAGGTGTTCAAGTAAGTTTTACAGCAGTCTCATGCTTAGAAGGGTCAGAAAATTGCCCAAGTTTTTTCATTTCCGAAGGTTTTGAAACTGCTACTGCATTTTCTTGACTATATAGATTTTGTGAAGGGTACAAATGAATGTTGTGCTGGTAGAAGTAATGACACAAATTATGGATCAGAGAATTAACTGTACACTGTATGTAAAGTGCTAAAGTGGTCGCAAGAATTTCCTGTTGACCGTTAGCCCTAGTAAGGAAATGGGATATCACACGAGGCAAAGAAAAGATCTTTGACCTGGGCGGGAATCGAACCCACAACCTCCGGATTTGATCGTCCGACCGTGCTACGGCTGTACGAGGCCATACAGGAGCAAGTCGTGGGTGTTTATGGCGGTAATTGCGGCAATGGGAGTGTGCCGCTAGCACTAATAAAATTCTTGGGATCACTTTAACACTTCTTCAAGTGCTCTCCACATGTACATAAAAAAGATCAGGTCTCTCGGATCCGCTGGAGATTCTCAGAGCCAAGCTGCAGCGATCCAGGCTGGTTTTCATACTCAGTACATGAGATTTGTGCGCATGAATAAAAGGCCTGCAAATCAGGCCTATTCCAGACTAGTTTTTTTTTTGATACTCTGTCTTTGCAGTTGTTTTCAATAATATTGTTTCATATTTAGTTTGAACCTGCTCAGTTTTGTATGAAGTTGGTGAAGAACTAGGCCATATTTTAGATTGTAGTTTAAGATGACTAACAGTTGTTTTGAATACGGAATAACGTTCTTCGAGGAGAGGAGAACATTTAGTTTTCGGTGTCATTTTCGGTGCTTAAGAAATACGTTTTCAAAAAAATGTTTCTCTTTTTTCACAGAGGTGTTAAAGAAAATATTCGAGGCATTTCAGGGTAAGTTCATGCTTCCAGATTGTAATATTATAAAAAGAACGGTTATTTGAAATGCTTGGTTGAGATCAAGTTTAGATTCAGAGGTACGAAATCAAGGGTCCATTGGGTAACTGGAAGCGCTACTTATGTTTTTCTAAGGCTGTAATTGTGGACACTGTTAAACAACGCTTCTAGAGGTATCAATCTTATGCAAAGGCCTCTTCGCGCTTTTCGAAGCACAACTCTGCTGGTTCTTGGCTTCCCGATCAGTTTAACGGTTGACGTCACATTCGTTTGCACGTAATAGACGATCAGGATCGAAGCTGTTAGGAGACTTTCAACACTTAAAACGTTTTTTCCCGATCGATCGATCGATCGGCGATCGATCTATGTGATTGATGAATGAATGAACGAACCAACCAACCAACCAACCAACCAAACAATCATCCACCCACCCACCCAACCTAGCTAGCTATCTATACCTTCCTACCTTTGGGTCGTCCGTCCGACCGTCCATGAATCGGTCAGTCAGTCGATCGGTAGGTCAGTCAGTCAGCCAGCTAAGCAGGCGGTGCGTCATTGCATTGACTTATCAATTCAGTCTCACGAACGATAGTCACTATCTCGAATTTCAACTCATTTGGAAACGCAAGGCTGGCCGTCCTCTGTTTATTCGGCGGGCTGTGCTTTTAATTAGCAGAGTCAGTTATCAATTAGCCCTGACGAAGAAACGCCAGCACTCGAATCTCTTGACGGTAGCCAATTTACCTTTAGTTATCATCTCCGTTGATAAACCAAACATTGGTATCAATTAGCCCGTTCAGAGCTCTTAAAACTGATCAAAATAAAGTAAGGTAAGTGGTCAAAACTACTAATACTAGAACAGCACCTACATGTACCAAGCCACAAAATAGATGGTGGGCCTGCACTCCCCTTCCTCATCTTCAAAACGGATGGTGTCTTTATTGCATAGCTACCCAGTAAGATTCAAACCTCACCTTTCTTGTTTATCTTGCAATGCTGACTCTTGCTAGATGAATATTTCTGTGTCAACTCAAATTTTAACGCCAGTAAAATGTTTTCGGTAATGTTCATAAGATGTTGGTGTCTTCTATAACTCCACTCCCCCTAGTTCCCTAAGCAGTTTCAATTTTAATCCATTCAAAGCACCCAAAATATCGTCCTCCGAAAGGCTAAGATGATAGCTGTAGTAGCCTTGTAAATATACAGTCCACAACAAAAACAGAGAATGGTAATGCTGTGATGGTCCAGGTCTTGTCTCCATCGCAGCCGCTCGGGCTGATGGTCTGTCTGGTCACCAGTAACCCAACCGCGCGTTTGTCCATTGGGTATTCTCGATTATAATTCGTTTAAATTAGCCAGGGTTTTCTCTGCGCCCAGCCGCCATCTTGAAAGCGGAGATGACCTTGGCAAGCTTACCTGTAATCTGTAGTTAAATCTTGCACTGGTGTGATTCTTTTGCAAGATTGATTGTTTCGTCGTCAGCGTACTACGAGGTTCATCACCTTTCCACAGGTGAAGCGACAGCTGAAACAATCGCCGAGAATCTTGATGTTCAAAAAGAGTGCATAGCCGAACTGGTGTCGCTTTTGCGCCTGCACAAAGGCAAAATGTCCGCTAGAATCATGAGTTGTCCAACGAACATATCGTTGTCGCTAACCACAGGGGGATTACTGATGGAGGGTAGTAGTTCTTTAAGTTTCTAACAGCATATATCTGATAGAAATAGAGATAGAAATGTTTGTAAGCTCAAGAACCACGAGCGATATCCGGAATGTTACTTACCATAAAAAGGCTGACGATTAAACGACCTTATTTTGTGGAAAAAACTTGTCTGAATACCCAGTATAAAGTATAAACGTTTTGAGGAAAGGTTGGAGAATTCCCATAACGAGCTTTCGATAAACGTTTTTTTCATTATAAAAGTGTAAAATTATCACATTATACTGTCCGGATCAATCATTGCCTTATGTCTTAAAGTACGCTGGAATTACTTTGAAAATTTGTATCGTTTTTCATCCTTTTTTGGGAATACAATTATTCTTTCATCATGTCGGTTTAGAATCCACTTTCTGTACTTTGTCCGATGTGAACGAAATCATCTTCTTGTGATAAATCCAGTGTTTTCTTTTAATAAGTTTCTGTTTGTAAATAATCCGAGGATTAGCTCCCTCCACTTATAACAATCTATCTTAGTTTCACTTGTTTGTTCATAGACCTTTTTAATTCTTTTATTTGCTAATCTTTAATAAACAGAAAAAACAGACATGCTTGTTTCAGCGAATCAGTATATGCAAATTTAATCTAGAAAAAACTAATAAATATTGAATAATTTATTAAATGGGCGAAAGTTCCACTTGTTTTGAACGTGGCAAAAGTGGCCGAATATCGCGATCGTTTAGTAATAGCTCTGATTCCTGCTGCTGTTGTACGCACGGAATGACATGCGTTAATGATTCTTGGAATGATTTAGACATGGCAGTCGTTAAGCCTTCGCGTTCTTTGCCCAAGATCTTTGTCAACGAGTCGCCTGGCCAAGAAATACGTGCACGGCCGGTTTTTCTATCGCCAAAGTGCGGTCGACATCTGCGGACAGCCGTCCATAAACACCGATCATGTCTTTGGCCGTGAGTCAGTCTGAAAAGACATTTTATAATGTACTATTTTTTGCGCGCTCCGCGTGGCTAAATTATAGCTTTTGATACAACTGTTTGTTTCTTTGATTAACACCATTTGTAAAGCAGCTTTAGATTTGTGAACGCATTGGCTAGAACAAAAATTATTATTCTCATTAAATTTATACAAGCTTTGTGAAAAATCAGTTTTGAAGAATATTTGCATTTCTTTGCCCAGCAGCGGTTTTAAAGTTGCCTTTATTTTGACGACGCGGCAAATTGTGGCTGTCTCTGTGTTAACATGACTTTTATATCCTTGGGTTGGAGAGTATATCGCTTTTACTTTCCGTTAATTGGCGAAGAGTTTAGGTTTATTTCATAAGTTATATTTTAAAGATAATTTTGCATATATACTTTCAAACTGTGCTTGTGATGAAACTAGCGTTCAATTTTGACAGTCAAACGTTTGTCTTGGCATCATGCGGGCTTGTTGTTTATGTAGCAGTGCAGCCGGTCTTTTGTTTAACATTGCGGGATTTCCTAAGTGCGCAAAAAGTTTGTTGATTCATTTATTATTTTTCTCTGCTTCAGGGGCGTTCGGGATGGCGTCAAGGGGTAAGAATTTTTTTTACAATAATAACAATCGCTTATTCGTAATTTATGTTTCCCGGGGAGATCTTTGGTCGATATATATATGATTCATGTCAAAAAAAAAAAATAAATAAATAAAAAAAAAATAATAAAAACATGTTTTTTTCTTTATTTCTCTGTTAATAGTATTTTTTTTATAGCTTGTCATGATTATTTTAGTGTGGATAGCCCAGTATTATTGTTCTTGTATATGCATTCGCATTTACTCTATAATTTATTAGTATCACTTCCTGCATTTTAATAGTTTTTTAATCAGTACGGTTGTCTGGAATCTTCTGACACTTTCAAGTAGATGACGAGGTTGTTGAAAAGTTCCTTTAAGTAGGGTGGGTATTTTGCTGAAAAGTGTCATCCTATGAAATAATTTCTTAGTGCTGTATTTTTGTAAAAAATAAAAAGTTAAAAGGGAGTTCTGAAGGAGCGGTTTTTTGTTTTGCCACGGAACTTTATTTTCTAAAAGATTCTCCGACAGTTCATAATCAGATTCGAGATCATGGAGAGCACAAACAATTCTTGATAGTTTGCGGTCAAACCAGATGATCGGGGTATTTTGTTGGTCCTAATCAATTGTCGTTGTCTAGATTCTCGTCCGATGCTGCGCACAGATCCGTGTGCTAATAGCCGTTCCTCTTGTTTAACATATTTAGAGCAGTTACCAAGCCTCTTGAGATCATCAAGCATCGCCGGTTTGGCAGTGCGGAGAACGTCAGTACCACTGCATCAAGTCCAGGATCGGCCAGTAAGTATGATGTCTGCTTGGGAGAGATTGAACATTACATTTATGGCAAGTGCGGCATGATCAGCATGATTTTTTTTTGCCATTTTCCTCGTTTGCGGCTGGCGTTCTTCGTTTAAACGCCTCACATCAGTTTTAGTTTTAAGTAAGCTTACGTAAAGACATTTTTGCTATCTGTAGGCGGTAAAGTTGAGCTAACCGTTTGACGTGTAACTCGATACTCAATCCCACTGTCAATTACAGTGCAGTGGATCCTAGGAAAACGACCACGAACAGGCCTTAAAATATGGTGCCTTTACTGGTTCAAAAAAGGAACAATGAAGGTGCAAAGATTAAACGGCGTTGGGAAGCAGTCAATATTAAAGGCTGTCATGTGAAATTAATACTTCAGGAATCAAAGAAAAAACTGTTAAAAACGAGTTGTGCAATCACTCACTATCAGGCATTTAAGGTGTAACCGTTTTAACGATGTAAACTTATTACGAAAAGAACGTCTTGAGTCTCGAAATGTGGTGGGTGGTGTCTTTAAAGCGGCCTTTGTGAGATCACAAAATGGCTGGACCATCGTGTGGGCGATAAAAGAGGAGGCCGCTAAAATGTCTGGTCGGAATGGCTAAGTCGCCTCAGAAAACATGATTTAAATTGAAAAGAAACAGACGGACTCCAGATGAGCCACCCTGGCTGTACAAGCCAGTAGCGCCCAGCCTTAAACCTGCAACACTCAAATTGAGGGAATAAAAATCTTCTCCCAGAAACATTTTTCACCTTGCTAGTGAAAGAATTCAGAGATAGTCACTGAACTGATATCTATATAGGTATCTTTTTTTTTTGTAATTTAATTGTGGTTGTTTTGGTTTGATTCTTATTTTCGTTTGTGCCTTGTAATGTACAACAAAGGAAACGCAAAGGAAAATGAATATTAAACCTGAAGAGCTATATCGAACTCAAGTCCTAAGTTAACACGAAAATCATGACTTTTCGAGGCTCTGCCCTTTATTCATCAATATAACTCAGGCATGTTGTCGGCTATGGCCTGTATCTTATTATCATGAAAAACATTACCATATTTGTGAAGCGCTACTGGCGTACAGCATCCGTTTAGTCGGTGCAGTAACCAATTTTAATAATAATTTCAGTCATTCATACAAACATGATTTGTCAAGGTAAGTACTGAGATACTTGTCTAATTTCGACTATTTTAAACATACCTATGTGAATGTCCAGTCGGTGTGGCATACAGTTACAAGGAAATGAAAATAATGATCTTTATGAACACAAGTCACAGAAGGGAACAGTGATTTTAGGCAACTAAAAAAAGCTAACTAAAAAAATAGCGATGCTGTTGTATTCGACCACAATCAAACAACCTTAAAATTAGCGAAATTTGTAAACCTGTCCGTTACATCGAGCGTGGAAGTTAAAATTTCAAACTTCTTGCAGACGAAGCTCTTACACTTTCCAGTCAGGCAGAAATCTGTCACTGCTACACACTAAATGAAATATATTGAGTGGGTGCTTTTCAATGGAGCAGTTTGTTTCTTAAGCAGTTTTCTGAAATAAAATGTTTCATTTTCCTTTTCGATGTTTGGTACTCATTTGTCGGATGCTGGTTTGTGTCGGATTCTGAGCGGCATATGAAGTATAATTAAACTGCACTTATGATTTCTTGAAAAGAAAATGTATCGAGGAAATGTAAGAGAGTTTCAAGTTTTGATTCCGTTTTCCTTGAAATTTTTAGAGATAGATGGACTCGAGGAAGAACCTAGCAGTGTAGTCGGCGAGGACAGTTTAGTTGGAGATTCAAATCTAAGGTAACACACGGCTTGATATTACGCATGATACTTGCCACTTAACTCCTGTGATGTTGTCTACTTACCTTACTTTCATTGTCAGACATTTCACTTCATATTGTCCACTTTCATTTTACTCTCTTTTTTCCCTTTTGCCCTTTTTATGTTGTTAAAATGTGACAGTGTATAATGTGATCAAGTAGGTTTTAGACTGACCCGTCTCGATTAGCGTTGCTTTTTGTGGGTCTGTGTAATATGTACCTTATTTTCTGTAAATATATTTTTGTTGATGTCTTCCATTCTCCTTGTCACACAACTCACTTTATGTTACCCACTTTCCTTGTCACACTTCACTCCAGTATCAGAAGTCGTAGAAGAATACATAAGGTAGTTAATGGCCGTTTTTATACCAGACGACGCATTATCCATCTGGACGAACTTGGGCAAACATTTGTTGTTCGTCTGGTTATTCGTCTCTAGTATAAAGACGGTCACAAGACGCATTATGCGTCTGTACGAACTATCTTCCGTTGTTCGTTTTGAAGGACGCACAACGGAAAAAAAAGTTCGACCAGACGTATAATGCGTCTTGTGCCCGTCTTTATACTAGAGACGAATAACCAGACGAACAACAAATGTTTGCCCAAGTTCGTCCAGATGGATAATGCGTCCTCTGGTATAAGAACGGCCATTATTATTATGGTGACCGCATTATAATTGCTCTTGTTTCAGTCCGGCAAGGTACAACAGTGATGATGATTCGTCCAGTGTGGCCTCAGCCACTCATATTAGGTGAGTTCTACTGTTACATACCAACTGAATTATACTGACTAGCAGTTGTAGAGGAACTTCATTACCGGACGCTGATAACATCCTGATGTTTCGAATCAAAGCTAATAATGTCCTTAAATGTGACAGTAATTTCCTCTGTTTTTTTGTCCATCATGGAAATTGAAGAAGTACTGGTGACATTGTTTTTTTCTCGGAAAAGATGTGGAGGCCCATGTCTGATTTTGTGCATCAAAGAGAAATGATTTTCCTTATTGCATAACGGTTTGCAATCGAGTGACAAAAGCATTGGTTTTCCTTGACTACTCTACGTATATAATTGGTGAAGAAAGAAAGAAAACAAACACAAAAGTAAAACGAAAAAAAAAACAAAACAACAGCAACAACAAAAACAACAAAAAACTAGTCTCACGCTACTTTCTGAAGAAAGTCACAACGGAACGCAATCGTGACTTGCTCGCACGCGTTTTCTCGCGCTTGGCACCATCTGCATGTGTGTTGTGTGATGACCTTGACATTCAACTCACTTATTATCCTCAGTGCTCCCGTCCCAGGAAACAGTCCACGTCACAGCCTCCCTCCCAGTCCACCCACGTCCTACGAACAAGATATCTTGGAACTTCGTGACACAAATGCCAGGCTACAAGAGCAGATCGAAAACTTGAAGGTAAGCGTTGCCATAAATTAATGTGAGGCTACAAGAGAGGTTAGACAACTTGAAGGTTAGTGTTGCCGTGAATTAATGTCAGGCTACAGGAGCAGATCGTCAATTGTTGACCACTGTCATTCTCATATTTGTGTTTTAATTTGTAGCGTCAGTTGGATTTTGTAGCGGAATCACTTCAGGAGGAAAGATGTAACTCCGAGGTTTGTGTTTTGTCCTGTTTCTTTCCATGTTTTGTTCTTTCCATTAGAAAGTTTGTTCCGAAAACTGTGATCAGTCTCGCGTTTGTCACTGGACAAATAAAAGCAGACGTTGTAACACTTGAAATGGTCCTGCTCTGTCATACTGAATAATAACAATTGCCTATTTTACAGTTGTGCTTAGTGACCTGGTCTTTGACTGGAAGCGAGGCTGGAGTTGACCTCGTTTTCATACAAACCTCAATGCTTTTCGTATGCAAATCATGTCACCCTTATGCTAACTTCTTTGGAATTGCAGTTGAAAAACGCTGAGGTTTGAATCGAAACGAAGTCAACGCCACGCTCGCTTTAACTAACTCAAAGGTCAGGTGACTAAGCACACAATTATAAAATTAGCTGTTGGCAAATTCTATGCGCACGTCTGGCTTAGTCTCAAATTGTTTCAGTTTATGCGGAATTGTGTCGGTTTGAGGGGATAAATGTAAAAGAAAGGAGAATAAAACCAAGCAAGCGGACTGATAAGCCATTGTTATATAGCCTATAGCGTAACCTGGTACACTACTTGGTAGTTGTTCGCTATCAGAAAGCGGATAAAGTATTTTTCAAAACTCACGTTCCCTTTTGTTTACTTGCAGCAACTTAGAGATTCATTAAATAGCATCACAACGGAATGGAATGACGTGTCCGAACTACGTCAGAACGAGGTAAGCATTTTCCACCGTCTGTGAAGCACTCAATGTTTCACCAAACGAGCCAAGAAAACCAAGGAGTGCTCTTCAAGAACTGTCTTGTCTACCTTTTTGCTGTTTGCTTGATAAAGTAATTTTTAACTGAATAAGAATATTAAAGTGATCGGTTTGCTTCCAGCCGAACTTACGTCAAAGAAGGCTCTGCCTCAGCGAAGCGTGCTTTCCATTAAGCCAAAATTGTCGGAAATTTCGGTCTTAAGTCAAATGGAAGGGACCACCTCTGGAAATGGTTCACTTTGATCGGTCCGAAATTTTCCTTTCCATTTTCTGATTCTTTGTTCCCAGTACCGCTCTTCTGTTTCATGCTCGACTTAATCCATCATGGCAGACACGGGGGACGACAGTGAGTTTGTTTACGAATGTTCAAAATTGTTTGCGAGTATAGAACAAGTGATTTATCAGTCTTACTGATGCACCCATGTTCGACGACTTCCTGTAAGTGTCTGTATAAGGAAGACATGTTGAATTTTTTTTTCTGTTTTGTGGTTGTTCTTTAAACATTGTTAACAAACTACACTCGATTGCAAAAACGTTCACACCTAAAAAGCATAAACCGTGAACGATGAGACCCAATGGCTTTATGGGTGTAAGTGTACTAAATTTATTTGCATAATATTCTATTCTGTGCGACGGCTGCATGATGACCAAAATTTTTTTGCGCGTGGTGAATGATAGAAACTGTCCAAGCTTTCCTTAAAGTGTCCAAGTTGTCCAACAAGGGCCAATTTAAGTGATATACAATTCGCGATTTGCCTAAGTTCAAATCAGTCAATGAACTTAAGCAATATTTGGTAGAAAAATATTTGAAAGGATTAAGTCAGCACTGTATTTTTTATTGCAAAGAATGAGAATGCTAAATTATTGATTATGGAAATGAGGTTATTGTTTAAACACTACCCACAAATCCGTGGGGTCTCATCGTTCACGGTTTATGCCCTTAAGGTGTCAACGTTTTTGCAATCGAGTGTATACAAGGGAAGTATAGCCTCTGAATAGCCAAGCACACGATTTAGATTTCTTCACTTAAAGCAGCAAGCGGTACTCAAAACTGACAAGTCGTCACATTCGCCGGTTTACTAGTACATTAAAGGTTTTTAGATTCCTCAGAATCTTGTGGTTTGAGAAAACCACCGAGCGGGAGAATGGGGAAGAGAGCATTCAATTCAATTCATTCAATTCGATCTCTTTAATCGGACCGCGGTCAGTCTCATATAATGGAAAGCACCCGAAGAAATCTTCTAACACCATCTTTCTTATGGTTTAAGAAAGCACGGATGGATGAACCATATAATTGTGCAAAGAACGAACCTGATACACCCCTGGTTAGAAAAAAGCGTCTTTCCTCAGCCTCCCTTTCCATTTCCTCCACTCCAGACTTTAAGTTCGAATACCATTCGCGTTCGGTGGATAAATCAACGCAGAAAGTACGGCTACCCACTAGATGGTAATTTACAGTTATCACGATCAAGGAGTTGTTGAGTGGTGTGGTCAGTTAGCTTTTGGCCAGAGGGTAACTTGAACCCAGGACCAATTTGGCAACTTTACCACACGGTCGTACTATTATCATGTAACATCTCAGTTGAGGAGATTAGTCTCGTCCATAGAGTCTCTCTTGCTTCTGGTAAGGAGACAAAGCCTGGGCACTAGACAATAAGGTGATTTTTTTTAGCATCCTGTAGTAATGATAGCGCTAATATGT
The DNA here is from genome assembly GCF_977016875.1 of Pavona decussata. NCBI lineage: Eukaryota > Metazoa > Cnidaria > Anthozoa > Scleractinia > Agariciidae > Pavona > Pavona decussata. The sequence continues at coordinate 1,465,806 of NW_028145637.1, read as the reverse complement.
GTTTTTTTATGATAGATGATAGCTGTGAAACAGGAACTTGAACGAGCAGAGGAGCGCATTGAATTGGTAGAATATCGGTCAGCAGAGAGAGCCAGTGAGATAGAGGAAGGGCTTGATTCTTACGTCACTAGGGTAAGGAGAAATGCGAACTGATCATCAATAAATGTATAGTCTGGCCGGCGCGGAGCTGTAGCGGCTAGTGCGTCCGGAAGTGCAGGCGGTATAATGTTTTTGTGGCGAAGAGCAAACTGAAAGTAATTTCCCTTTAACTTTATGGAAAATTAAACTGTTTTAGGCTAAGATTTCTTCGTCTTCATATGTTATGAAAAGGAGGTAAGTATTAGGAAACAGCATTTCTCGTTCTTCCAAATAACCGAATTGGGTAGTAAGCGGTTTGTGTTTGGTTAAGGAAGACACTGCCGTTCATATAGTAAATGTTATTATGCAACATGGCATCTAAGAGTGTAAATACGTAATAAAGCGATATCAAGCATGATCTAAGCTAGTTACACTGATTTAAGACCCCTGACCGTGAAACAGATGGATGCTTAGCTTCACAAAGCTCTCCTAGAAACGTCCAAAAATGAAAAGCGACTCGCAAAAAATACCAAACCCTTTAATAGGAGTCAACTTTGCGCTGAAATAGTAACTTGTTTTCATCCTGTTGTGCAGGTTTTAAAAATTGAAGCACTTCAGCAGCAGAATCAGAATATGATAGGACTGGATGATTACCTGGATCAGAGCGCACAGGCCAAAGCTCTGCTGTCCAAATTCCTCACTATGGTGCTGGCCATCTTACAGATTATACTTATTATATGTACTACGCTAGCGAGAATAGTTATACCATTCACAAGGACGCGGTAAGTTGGGATTTTAACTCTTTGTTCCTTAAAAGCTCCAATTATTTTCTCATTTATAGAAAGCAGAAACACCACTTATCAACTTTGGCTCGTAGGATCTCGTAGCGTCAGTCTAAACCATCACACTTCTCGATTTCACTGTTTAGCATAGAGTCCTAAAGTGTGACGTCACAAATATTTGAATTTTTGAAATCGTGAGATTTTTTTAGTATGTTTGGAAAGAGCATGATGAAAAATGCGTACTTGCCAAAAATCGGCATCTTATTGCAATTTGGGGGCGAGCTATTAGCTCTGTTATGCCCCGATGACTCCATACAAATCCGTCTAATTTTGCCTCAGTTCCTAATGTTTGGAACTGAGGCAAAATTAGAGGGACTTGTATGGAGTAACATAACAGAGCTAATATCTTGCCCCCAAATTGCAATAAGATGCTGATTTTTGGCAAGTAGGTATTTTTCATCATGCTCTTTGCAAATTTATATACTAACAAATCCCACAATTTCAAAAATTTAGTTTTTGTTACGTCATCACTTAAGGACTCTATTGAACCACAGGAAAGTTCCGTTCAATAGCTTTTATTTGAATGGTCACACTTCAGATACTTGTTGTGCGATTGGACTGCAGAACAAACCATTTTAGAAATTTTGGGAAGGATGGAATAAACTACGCAATACATTAAAGGGGCACGGTTGTTGATTGCAAATTTATTGATGATCAATACATTGTGTAAAAACACAATCACCTGTTCGGGATATAGACTGAATAGTTAGGATATTAAAGTGTTGTAATACACCAACTTTACTGCTGATCACGCGCGCAATCATTTCTCTCAAGCGACTCTGTCCCGCATGCATTCAACAGCGATCGTCACTCAAGCATCCCCTCCCAGTGGGCGTGTCGGGTGTTCAACTCTTCAGTCAGTTGGTTTTCTGTGCACTAAAAAACATTTCCACCTTGTTTCCCTTTACAGGTTTCGATTAATGGTAACAAGCGTTGTCGTTGTAATCTTTGCTGTATTATGGAGATATCAAGAGAGTCACAATGTGCGGTTGGTCACGGATTACGTGACAGGACAATTCTCATCAATTAGAGACAGAGTCACATCCCTTGGAATTCCATTACAAAATTTCATGAAGAAGATATACAATAAAGAAAAGACATGACAAGGACACGAGGGTACGCAAGGGAAGGACATTTCGTGTAATCTGCGTTGGATTTTCCTTTGGAGAAAAGCTTGAGTGATTGTGGGATAGACATGCGAAGTATGCTGGGGACCTTAATTGGGCAAGTCGGGACACCTTTTGTGGCAGTAAATTTTTTTATGTTGAAACATAAGAATGTCTCCCAGCACGGAGAAAATTTGATTTAACTTGAAATTCTGTTTGGGCTTCAGGGACATTCTAGGCTCCGTAAACATATTTACGTTTTCTTGGGATTTTATTAATTTTGTGAACGTCTGCGTTTACATTCGCTTACACTTTCCACACACAGACGATTGGAGACAATTGTAAACCCTGCTTTACACTCACCTTTCCCGAAGTTGTAAAATTTGGAAGGAAGTCCAACCTTTCTCCCCCCCCCCCCCCCCCTTAGAAAAATGTTTTTGCCGCTTCTGCATGGTTTTCGATCGTTTGCATGTGAATGTGCGGACGGCGGAAACAGGTGTCTTGAATGCGTAAGTACTCCCCAGGCACCATCCAGGCTTCATTTGGGAATCCGAATTAAGATGGCTTAATTTGTGAAATATTTTATTCTTTTTAACTTATTAAATATATTGCGCAAACGATTTTCATGATCAGATTTTGTGGTGTAGCTGTAGGAAACGTAGGAAGAGATGTCAAGTGTTCGGCCATTTGGAGGCCTCAATCTCTGAGCAAACGCTTTCCAACACGGCTACCTCTTAAATTTGAACAGTAAAATCGATTAACAGCTGTAATAAAAAGTATTTAATATGAAGTCAAAATTTTCGAAATCGTTCAGCAGTGGATTGTCATACTCAAACTGTGTATAGACAACTGGATTGGAGAGTCGACGCAGGAGATTCTTCTTGATCCATGTTGTTGATTTTAAAATGTGAAAAGTTTATTGTAAAGAAAACTAAAGAGTGAAATTCCTCTGTTTGTTGGTTTTGAATTACCTCACTACATGGTAAGGACTCCATGATAGCACACAGAAAAGGACCAGTAAGGACAGAGAAGGGTTAGAATGGTGTAGGAAATAAAAAGAAACGAAAGGATCTGTAGGGACTTGGTGATATAAAACGTGAAATATACTATTAGATTAAAGTTGGCGACTATACGGTGTGCTAACATGGAGTCGTTACTCACCAGGCCCCAGTTGTTCAAAGAGCGGATAACTTTATCCACTGGAAAAGGCCCTATCCAGCGGAGCAAATGTACTCCAACCAATACTTTTGGCAAGTTTTCAACACAATCTCATTCTTAAAATTGACATATGCTTCTACTCTATTCACAAATTATAGGACCATCGGGAAAATCTTGCACACATTTTATCTGGCGGATAGCGACCTATCCAGTGGATAAAATTATCCGCTCTTTAAACAACTAGGGCCAGATGGTTACAATACAGGAAACTAATCGCGGCTGAGTTAAAACAAAAAATCTGATCAGGTGGTTTTGTCGATTCCGTGTTCAGTGCTCTCCTGACTATTTGAGATTTTATCCCTAAAATTGTGGCAATAAATCATCTTCCCATTTTCCACTGGTTTTTGAAAAAAAAATGGTGCCTTTTCACGAAAGCCGCAGTCTCGATATTTGTTTAAGTGCGCATGCTCCGATTTCAACGCAGCTCTCCTGGGGCCCGTTTCTCGAAATTCCCGGTACTTTACCGGACCCGATGAGTATATTTTTAAATGCCTTATCGCCGATTACACAGTGATTACAGACATGGTACTTGGCCAATGTTTTCATAGTGTTATAAAGGTTTTAAAATTTAGCCTTCAAAGCTAACAAAAATTGACTTCTGTTGAGAAACATTTATGACCAAAGACACTTTCGGTCCCGGTAAGTTACCGGGATCTTCGAGAAACGGACCCCTGGCAACATTTCTCGTCCCCTGAGCCGCGATCCTTTCGGCCAGCGCCACGGATCGATCCACAGCTCTGGGGACGAAAATGTTCAGGCAAACGGTGGAAAACGTACAGAATGATAGGATTTCTCGCCACCTGAATTGAACGAAGATCTCAGAAATGTTTACATACAGAAATGTTTATAGTCGCAAGTGATGTTAAGAAGTAACTGTGAACACCTGGAAGGAGCCTCTGAAGCGTCTAAAAGTTCTTTTTCCATTTCAAGGAGAACTCGTTTAGCGTTTTGTTCATCGTATTGTTGGAGAGAGGCAATATAAGGCAAAGTGCCGTTCATCAGGATGCAAAACTTAAAAAAGCGAAGGACTGATTTGCGTCCCTTTCCGTTAGAGAAAACAATTTATTCTAGGAGCCAACTTTGGGAAGCTTAGAGCATTGAGGCATCTGTGACGGTAGTGTCATTGGCGAAGGATATACAGCGAAAAAATGGTCCAAGTAGGATGAGCGCTCACCAAAGTATCTGCCACACGGACATGCGCACTTCTTATGCGAGTTTCGTTTGTGAATTTCCAGCATATCGGAAGAACAAAACACTTTGGTTGGGCAAAATGCACATCGAAGTTGATCTTTAATGTGCTGTTGTAAGTCTTTTTCCTCTCGGAAAGAGTTTTCCTTTAGGTGGAAGTGACATTCCACATTTGGGCAAAGCAAACCGTGAACAGTTTTGTCATGGCACGAAAGTTCACTCCTTCCTGCGAAAACAATTCGGCAGTGAGGGCATTTATATTGTACAAAGTCTAACATAGTTTGATTTGGTTGAAATTCCACTAATTCGAGTTGTACTTGTAGCTTCTTGTAAATCTCATTGGATAGCTGTCTGCAGCTTTCTGTTGATTTTGAGACAATGTAGTAAGCGTACGAACGAGTGGGAAGGGAACTCACTGTAGATGACTTGGAAGAACCTCCTCTGGTATACAAACTTCCCGTAGTTTTTGGCCTCATTTTATAAACCATTAATGAATAATCCGCCTCAAATTTAAATCTCGTCACGTACGCTTGAAGCAGTCTCCAAACGGAATCCGTGTGCTCCGATGAGGCAGGATGTTTGAATAACCACGGCTTGTACTTTGGAAGAAATTTTGCGGCGATGTCATGACGGTAAAATATATGCACAACAATACTACCTCGTAACGATGGCGACAAAGTAATGCCTTTGATAAAGTCGACGAAAGCAGCATCCCATTCGATGAAAAAGACTATCCTTCGATTGGAACTCATCACCAATCTATCAGTGTTTTGGCGAATTGCGAATACAGCCAAAACAATTTTGCTAACAAGTTAATAACGACTTTTCTTGAATAAGCGGACTACAAATTCATGTTGTTGTTAAGACATCAAGACCGTCATTTATCCTGACAGCACATGTTTTTCAGCTACAGCGTAGCGAATACTTCAATTCCTATCTTGCAGAATCTAACAGGATTCCTCCTATTGATTTCCAGGCAAAAGGTCGTGTTTCCAGCGGATTTACAGCCGAATATAAAGATTGCTAAATAAATTATTTGCCTTTCCGGTTCTTGTTTGTTGGATTGACGCGCACTGAGTAGATATGAATAATTTCGTTGGTAATACTTATTTACTCAGTGTATCGCATCATTTGTTTGACTCGAGATAATGCTAAAATGACAGGTGTTCAATACAGGTTTAAACAGGTTCGGTCGCTTGGCTACAGCGATAAAATGTCTAATGATTCTTCCTTCTGCCGACGAATTGTAATGAAGTTTCATGTTTTGTGTTTATCAAGACAATTTTGGAATTGGATAATTTGGGTTTCAGTCAACCTGCGACAACACACATCTTTTCCTGCTCTCGTTTTTTTTTTTTTTTTGTTTGACATATTTTTGTGTATTCTGGTTTCCATTAATTCCTAGAGCGATTACATCAAAAGCCTTCGGAACCCACCGTAATAGGCTGTCGCTCTTTTGCCCGTTTTTTTGCATATTTTAACTAGGAAAATGTTCGGACTTATTCCGACGATATCTTTCGGTCGACAAAAAACGTTCGGACGATTTCTTGGCACATATCGGACTTTTTTCTGGGAATTTTGGACTAAGCATTCCGAGAGGGCATAACGTTGTAATTTCTTTGAATACTTAATTTATTTAACACAACACAACAATCTACAGGGAATATTCTGAGCTAAAAACGACATAAAATAGAGTGAACATTAATGTTAAAAACTTAGTCATACATGGTTGTAAAGTTTACCTTCGATATTACTCAAAAAAAATTTTAAACACGCATTTTGGAATCTCCTCAGCAAATAGAATCACACTGTTGAGCATTCTTGTGAGCTTAATATCTCACAAAATTCTTTTATTTGAGTCAGAAAAATGCTAATATCAACAATTAGATTGAAAGAAGTGCTATCGTGTCCAAAAGCCACTGGCATTTTTACACAGCTGAGCAAACTCCTTTCGATCTGATATATTTCCCGGGTATATTTGCATACTCAAGAGAGAAAGTTCTCAAGTGCGTTTTGGAGGGAAAATCGTTTCGATTAAAACTTAAAGCATTTTAGTATTTGATACGATGTATAACTAAAAGTTTTTTTTCGTTTGAAATTTCTTACAGTATTACACACATTTTGTACAATTACATGTCGTGCGAAAAAAAAAAGTTCTTCTCATTCTCAATTCGGTTAATGTTCTCAGCTGCCCGAAGCTGCCAATTCTCATTTACCTATGAATACAAAGTTAGGATGTGAAATACAATAATATGTCGTAATTTATTGTCTCTGTTATCCAGTGCCTGAAACAACAGCCAGTAAGGATTGATTTCTGTTTTCTATCTGGTAAGTTGAGACATTCAGTTAGCTCATATACTGTGCATTTCAAACAGGGGCATGGTGAATCCCTACTTTATTTCGTTCTACTACGGAAGTCCCACGCCTATGCCACTTTCTCTTGAAGACCTTGAACCAAGAACAGTGTTTACCGTAAAGTTCCGATGGTAACGACTCTCCGAAAGTAACGACCCGCCGAAAGTAACGCCGACGACCCGCCGAAGGTAAAGTCAAAACTTGTGGCTTATAATAAATCCCGAAAATAGCGAGCCCCCGAAAGTAACGAGACCAAGTTTTTCTAATTACGTTATACACATACCGAATGCCTTTATTTTTTTCCAATCCATAGTCAAATTTTTGATGCACAATATCACGATTAGGCACTTTATAACAAGGGGAAACCTTAAGCTGACATCATTCGTCCCGTTAACATCAGTTCACTGACGGCGTAATGTGAAAACTAAACTGGTGAATGTTCGTATTAACAACAGGAACGTTTCTTCAAATTAAAATTGAAAACTCTATATACTGCAGTATAAAACGCATTAGTGTTTGTCATGGACTAAAGGCACTGAGTTTAACTTTCTTCCCCTGAGTCAGAGAAGAAATCGATTTCCTCTACATCGGCTGATTCATTCATGCGGTAGTCTGGTAGACCATCGATGATTATTTCACTGTCCCTACTACCATGGCAACATTTCACAAATGAACGGATAACTGTGTCCTTTAGCAGACGCGAGATTTCTTGTCATTCCGTACCCAACCCATTTCGTGAAAAGCAAACGCCGATCACAAGCGCTTACTTTTCCACTCATAAATAGCTCTGGGTTTGCGACCGAATGTTCCGTAGTGAGTCTGCCAACACTCTTCTTAAATTCTGCATTGAATGTAACATCGAGTGGCTGAATCTTGCTCGTTGCGCCTGGAGGTGCAAGCCCCAATGTCGTCTGGCACTCTTGCGTCAGAACGGTCGCTATTCTGTCTGTTGTTTGAGTCTTGTGCGAATCATATCATATTATTTTTCAATTTGGAAAAAAGAGCTAGCGCTAGCTTTGTTTCCTAGTTTTTGTTTCCCGAAAGTAACGAGCCCCCGAAAGTAACGACTCCCCGAAAGTAACGAGCCCCAAAGGCTGCTAATTCCGAAAGTAACGAGGGTCGCTACTATCGGAAAAGATGAGCCAAATCCTGCGCTGTGATTGGCTACCCGACCGGGCAAGATGGAGCTATCTTGCTCGCTCGGGATTACCCGTTGCCCGTCCGCTTGGCATCGAAAGTTTAATCCCGAGCAACAATGCAATCTTTTCTTCGATTTTCTCGTTGTTCTGGGCTAAAATGCTAACTAAAACGTTAGGCAAACTGTCAACATTTACCTTAAGGAAAGGAAAGAGAATGGAATCATCCTGGTATAGTGAAAATTTTGTTTCAGCTACAATGAGTGTGAGTTGTTACTGTCTCAAGTCGGGTACTAAATAAAATTGATTAGTTCTCTAGGTTTGCAATGACTGTATTTAAATCATAGCGTAGTGAAAGTTGCGTTAAGTGTTTGGAGCAGTTCAGAAAAGTGTTTTTCTCAAGTTCGCCGAAGAAGCTCACGTTTTTAATTTAGCCGCGTTTTGCTTGTTGTAATTAACAAAATCATATCAAAGTTTCGCCCAGTTTTCTGATTTACCCGCTTTATTTTTCGTCTTATATTTGCATATAATTTCAAAATGCATTGATTCATTCAAGAATCGAAAACCGTGTAAAAATGTTTATTATTTACGCCACCGCACGATCGGCTGAAAATGGCGAGTTTGCTGGATTCTATTAAAATCTTCCAGCACTTGCGAAAATCAAAATTTTTCGTACTCAATAATTGTGTACTCCCTTTTATCCATTATGGAGTTAGGGCCTTAAGATAATTTAGGATTCTTTGTTTTCCAGGATTACATGCTAATCCAAAAATGTACTGAAAATAAATCTTATACCGGCCGGCTATGAAGAATTTCTTTCCGAGCAGAACAGTTTCATGTTCTGTTTTGTTTTGTTGTTGTTGTTTTAACTTGAAGATAAAGCCATATAATAAATCTTTTATTGACCAAGCTTGTTCGGTCAAGATGGCTGGATATTGGCCTTGTTCTTTTTTTTGCGTTTTTATGGACCTTGACATAAAAACGCAAAAAAAAAAAAAAAACTTGGCCAATATCCAGCCATCTTGACCGAACATGCAAGCTTGGTCAATAACGCATATATATATGTCTTAACAACTACGCCGTTAAGTATTTATATGATCTCCAAATCAGCTTATATTTGGCCAAATCGCTTGCTCTGGAGTGATTTAAAGCCCTTTTCCTTAAATGTGTGTTAACTTAATTAATTATGGGCTTCCATGCTTCTTTACAATTCAGTTTTCGGTTAGCTTTCCACTAGCTAAGTCGTTTTTAGGGAAGCTAGAAACGACTAGGTGGGAGGCTAGTTTTCAGTCAATTGTTAGCGGAAATTTTGCCATTGAAATTTTCACAAAACATGGTTTCAATGTGCAACAAAAACCAAGGAAAGAACAAAGCTTACCGTAAAAAAAGAAAGAAAGAAAGAAAGAAAATTTGTACTTTCCATAGTATATGGAGTTAAAAAAGGCAACTGTAAATTGGCATGTGTCGAACTGCAAATTTTGGACTTACCATTCCGAGAGGACCTAAAGGTGTAAATAATGTTAAATTTTTTGAAAAGAGTTCGAATACAACAATCTTCATGGTATATTCTAGGCAAAAACCGACACATAATAAAGTGAACATCGCTAAGAAACTAAGTCATACGTGGTTGTAAATTTTACCTTCGATATTACTCTAAGAGAATTCTTAAACACGCATTTTGAAATTTCCATAGCACCGTGTTGATCATTCTCTTAAGCCTTACTTGTTGCAAGATTCGTTGAATTGGAGTTATCTACGCACTTACGTACCTAAAAAGGTATTTTGAAGATAAAATGTTCGAACGGAAAGCTTTACGGAGATCTTGTCCGTCCGAAAGTTTATTCGTCCAAACAAGTAATGAAAATAAGGTAAAAGGACTTCCAAGAGCAATTATTGCTTTCATAACTACACTTTCTTTCAATAAACTCAAATATCTCTAACAAAAGTTAACATTTACCACATTGGCAATTATCGCTCAGAACGACAATCCAGCATTGCAGCATTTTTTTTTAGAAATCAACTTAAGAGTGGTTACTATCTTTATGTGATCGGAAAGAAGAAGCAGTATTTGTTGAAAGTAAGACCAGTGAAAAGTGAGTGGTGTGATTTAAACCCCTTTTCCCTAAATGTTTATTAACTTATGGGCTTTCATGGGTTTTTACAATTTAGGTTTCGGGTAAGCTTTCCACGCAGTTGCTTTTGGGGAAGATAAAAACGACTGCGTGGGAGGCTAGTTTTCAGTCAATTGTAAGTGGAAATTTTGGCGTTGAAAGTTTCACAAAAAACCTTTTCGATGTACAAAAACCAAGGAATGGACAACGCTTTAGTTACCGTGAAAAAAAATCACTGCCATAGTATATGAAGTCAAAAAAAGGCACCTGCAAATTGGCATATTTCGGAGTGGAAATTTTCGACTAACCATTCCCAGAGGACCTAACGGTGTAAATAATGCTAAATTTATTTAACACAGTTCGAACACAACAATCTACAGGGTATATTCTGAGCAAAAAACGACACACTAAGTGGACATTGCTTAAAAACTTAGTAATACATGGTTGTAAATTTTACCTTCGATATCAGTACGCGAAGAAAATTTTTAAACACTCATTTTGAAATCTCTTCAGCAAAGAATCACACTGTTGAGCATTCTCGTAAGCTTTACTTCTCACAAAATTCTTTAATTGGAGATATTCACGCACTTACCGAAATGAAAGGTATTCGCACGGCAAAATGTTCGGATTATGTTTTCATTCAGACAGAAAATTTTTCGGACATCTTTTCCGTCCAAAAGTTTATTCTCCGAACATTTTTTGTGATCATTGTAATGAAAATAAGGTGAAAATGACTTTCAGGAGCGGTTGCTTTAATTAACTACACTTTGTCTCAAATTATTTTGATATCTCTAAGCTAAACGAAAGTTAACATTTGATGCATTAACAATTATCGCTCTGGGCTGAGTTGCTCGAAGTATGGTTAGCGCTAACCATTGTTTAAGAGGTATTCAAACCTATAGGTTGTCATGGCATTTAACCCAGGTTAGCGCGAACCATGCTTCGAGCAACTAGGCCCAGAACGGCAATCCAGCATTACAGCATTATGTTTTTTTAGAAGAAGCAGTATGTATTGAAAGTAAGACCAGTGAAAAGTAAAAATAAAGTATTAATGCTTGGTAGTCAGAAAAATGCTAATATTAACAATAAGATTGGACGTGATCTTTTGAAAGAATGCTATCGTGTCCAAAAGCAAGGCATTATTACACAGCTGGGCAAACTCCTTTCAATCTGTTATCATTGCATACTCAAGTGAGAAAGTTCTCAAGTGCATTTTGGAGGGAAAATCGTTTCGATTAAACTTAAAGCATTTTAGTATTTGAGACGATGTATAATTAAAGGTTTTTTCGTTTGAAATTTCTCCTAGTATTACAATAATTTTGTAGAATAACATGTCGTGCGAAATAAAGAAAGTTCTTCTCATTCTCAATTCTGTTAATGTTCTCAGCTGCCTGAAGCTGCCAATTCTCATTTACCTAAAAAAACACAAAGTAAGGATGTGAAATACAATAATATGTCGTTAATTCATTTTCTCTGTTATTCAGTGCCTGAACCAACAGCTTGTAAGGATTGATTTCTGTTTTCTATCTGGTAAGTTGAGACATTCAATTAGCTCATATACTGTTCATTTCAAACAGGGACATGGTGAATCCCTACTTTTGTCCGGAGTCCCACGCCTATGAAACGTATAGGCTTACCTCTTTTCAAATCCGTGTTAATCTTGTTTCACTGGCTTCATGCCAGTTTCGTTTGAAGACCTTGAACCAAGAATACGCCGCAAAGTATTTATGTGAGCTCCTGGAGTGATTCAAACCCCTTTCCTCAAATGTTTATTAACTTATAGGCTTTCATGCTTCTTTACAATTCAGTTTTCGGGTTAGCGTTCCACGCAGTCGTTTTTAGGGAGGCTAGGTGTGGGTGGTTAGTTTTCGGTCAATTGTAAGTGGAAATTGATTTTAGCGTTGAAATTTTCACATAAAACCTTTTCGATGTAGAAAATTCAAGCAAAGTACAAAGCTTACCGTAAAAAAAAAAAAAAAGGAAAAAAGAAAAATTTGTACTGTCCATAGTATAAAAAGGCAGGGGTTAAAAAAGGCAATGTAAATTGGCTATAATCTTCCTTTTATAGCAAACAGATAAGCATAACTTTACATCTTTGTGGCTGTAGTAAAGTTAATACCTATTAAAGAGTAGCATAATGCCTACATTAGGGTTCTCTTTCCCTACCATGAATGTTACGCTTTCACCTGTTAAAACTGTTGTCGACTCTCACCAGAAGCAAGGATGGCTCCCAAGAAAACCATCTTGTGTATCCTGTTGGTCCTTTTCCCAGTAATAATGGAAGCAAAGCCGGTAGAGATGGGAGACGAACGTTAGTATGACTAATGTAATTAACGATCTGAGGAATTTTGGATATCAGCAATCAATTACCTAAGAAGGACAAAACCAACGTCGTAAAATAAAAGTGGACTTGTACTTCCACGGGTGTTGGGGAGAGACGGCGAAAGGTTTCATGGGAGTTGTCTCTAATGAGATCAAGGTACTTATAGGATTATTTCAAGATGGAAACCCAATATGGACGCCTCACATATCCCTTGGATGAAGAATTTATATTTTCTTCATGAAGAATGTTTATGAAGACTTCGTGGGCCAGAGAAGGCAAAGCAGAGTGTATTCTATTCAAGCTGTACCTGAGTTCCATAGCATCAATGTGTGCCTCTCTGTGGAACGGTGGAGTTTAAGAACAATTACTTTAGTGGGTGAGGGAAAAACGGCGAGTGAAGGTTTATGAAAACTTGAAAACAACTGAAACAAATCCCAAGTAAGTCTAAATGAAATATCATTGTGTTGCAGTATCCGGTTACGCTGAGGACCCGAATGGTGCTATTGCCGATGTCAACCATGGGGAGAGTGGTGCGAGGGATATGATGGAAGATCCCAATTCAAAGACTCCTTATCTAGGACTGATGGGCGAGGTAAGTCACCTAATGATGTTTCTCATAAAATAACAACAAGTTGAACAAGTTTACGCTTCCCTATAACTCTTAAATCTGGAGATATTAGCACTGAGCTAAGCAAAGGTCTTTTTCCTTCTTCACTTAGAATTTGTGAACTCTGTTTTACGCACATACCCTAACATGACCAGTAGAGGTAAATATCTAATAGCCCAGAAAGGAGGATAAAAATATTAACTTTTGCGGATGAATACCTTATCCTTATCAAAAACGATTAAATAATGCAAAGACTAGTAAAAAACTAACGATTGAAGCGTTGCATATTCTTAGTCACTTAAATCTATTGCTTTGACAATAGTTTCCTGATAACACCAAAAATGTCGGTTTTTGTCATCAGCTTTTACTCATCTTTGAATGCTGTATTGTTTGAAATACTGAAAATTGCAAATATTAAGTTTAAATTGTGAAAGAAATGAGATTTCAGTATTTCCTTTAGCCTGGTGAATAAATGATATATGAATTTTTCAGTCAGATTACTAGTTCGGATGCTCTACTACTGAGCTACAGGAGACTTGTGGAAGTTTGGCTGGGCCATTGAACTAGATTCATATGACACACATTCTGCACACTGCTAGGATTGGAATGTCGATGAGTGGTATACATGTATATGAGAGAAATTTGATGTAAGTTAAAATTGTGAAATGCGAAAACAACTGATCTTATGATTGATGTGTTGTCCCTGTCATTACTTGGTAGTCGACTTTTCAACCCTCAAAAGAATCTTTCATTTAAAGTGACTTGGACTATGTTTTTTTTTTCCACATGTAGGAGTTTCTGTTGTCTGTTTTATTTTCTAATGACAATTTTTTTCTTCTATTTAGAGTTGGAAATGAAACATTCATTGCTTATGGCAGTCTAACTTTGTGTCATCGAATTGGACGTATGACGTTGGATAACATGATAAACTTTTATTTTTTTGAAACAGCTGTGTGGAAATATAAACTAAAATCAAATAAAAAATAATGAGGGTATGTCTTTGTCCATCTCTATTAACTTCCTTTGCACCCAGTGGACTGAACAGCTTGACATCAAAACTACGCTTTTAATAGTTAGTATGAAAAATATGACATGGATTTCAAATCATCATCAACTGAAGAGATGTTTTCCTTTTCTAAAACAAATAGGATCTTTCCAGAACCTTTTCTTTTGATAAAAAAATCAGTTGTTCGCACTTCGAACCGATGCGAGTAAAACGGTATTGGAAGGATATTCATGAAAGAATCCTAAGTCATTAGAGCTCCTAACATACTTCTTAAGGATAGCCAGTCCCAATATAAGCTAATTTATGTGTTAGCAATTTCGAAAAAAACTCGCGCTTGGGGAGTGAATAAGTAGCTGAGTGAATAGCAAATCCTATCTGAGGATTTGAGCAGCCAATCAGAGTGCGATAACCAAAGGTTTGGCACACATTATGCTTAATCAAGGTCAATAATAATAATAATAATAATAATAATAATAATAATAATAATAATAATAATAATAATAACTTTATTAACGTGTCAAGAAATGTAGCTGAGGGGAGAAGTCCCCTCTACTAATAGTGGACACCTAACTAAATTCTAAAATTTCTAAAAAATTATAAAAAATGAATTAAAATTTACATCGTAAATCAAGAGAGGATGTTGTCAAGATATAAGCCCTGTTCTTCCTTCCAGCAGTGCAGACAAAGCTTATGGCTTCAGGGGTAAACATAATCGCAATGAATGCTAATTGAAGTTAGTTCTTTCAGATTTCCCAGTCAAACCAGTAGGACCTACAGTCTTAGTCAAGTTTAGTTGAGACACTTCACAACCAAGCCGAAAATGTCCCTCTCCTGCTCCCCTCCCCCCTCTCAATGTTGTTTTTAGGAATTTTTCTAGTCAATCTTGTGAACCAATATTGAGAGGGCAGGGTGGCAAGATCTGTCCCATCTGATGTGACTAACACTGTAGCTGTTTAATAATTAATCGCCCAGAAAGTAAAAAGGAATTACATCATCGAACTGGAACCTTTCATCCCGGGGGGGGTATTCCCCAGAATTCTTGGTGGGGGTGTGCCGCCCGGGTCTTCAAATCCCGACCCTATTTCAGACCTAAACATGCCATTTTCCACACCCGTTTTCAGACCTGACCTCTAAAATTCATACCCGTTTTCAGACCAGATAATAATGCATCAGTGCCGAACGGAAGTTGACGCAAGGAGTAAAAGTAAGCTGGAATGACATAGTTTATCTATTTCTTTTTCTCGCTATCAGTTAGTCGTTCCAGTTACGTACTGAGAAGAAAAATATGTTTGTAAGCCGTTCGTAAATGTTCCCCTCCCCAAAAACCCGACCCGATTTCAGACCGTAATTGTCAAAATCTATACCCGTTTTCAGACCAAAACGGCTCAAAAACCATACCCTTTGGGGCGGCACATACCTATATACCTTATATAGGGAAGTACCCCCCCCGGGCCTTTCATCCACAATGAGAAGCAAAAAGAAGCAAACTAAGTCTGTCCTGTTCGTCTTGACAGCTCTCCAAAGTTTCCTTTTGGTACGTAACGCGGGTTGAACTCTGAGAACACTTTCTATAGTTAGAAACATGACTTTGTTCCTCTAAAGACTCATAATACATGCATACTTTATTGTTACCTCCCCAATGGGGCTTTTCAGGAACAATTATTTAAATACTAAAGTTACTAATAACTACACAATCAAAATTAATTAAATTTAAGAAAATATTCACAACATTATCTAAACTTTATAATCGAGAAAAATACTAAAAATAAATAAAGTTCAGGGAGTATTTACAAAATTGTCCAAAAGCTTATTCTTTAAGATACGTTTAAAAACTTGAACCGAACGGCTTAATTTTAAAAGGGGGTCTAAATTGTTCCAAAGTCCAACAGTTCTGTAATAAAATGTTCTTTGTCCTGAGGCTGTTTTAAAAAGAGGTACATCAAGCTTTTGGCCACTCCTAGTTGTACGCTTGGTAACTTGCTCGCGGGTAATGAATTGTGACGTCAGATATTCGGGGCGTGTCAGGAAATGCATTTAAAAGCCATGGTAGCTTGGCGGTAGTATAGATGGTCCTTAACGGGTTTACAACCAAGACAAATTTTTTAAGTGGGGAGTTACATGATCGTACTTTCTCGCACCACTAACGATTCGACAAGCGAAGTTCTACACAGCCTGCAATTTCCGTATATTTTTTTCTGTGGTATTTGCTCAGACGTTCGAGCAGTAGTACAACTTACTGAAAACTAAGGCGTTTATCACGGTTAACAACGACGTTCTTTCAAGACAGTGTTTGACACGACTAATTTGCGCAAGGCGTGTGATACATTCCGATACTGTGGTCTTAATATGATCATCAAATGTCAAGTTCGAGTCCAAAATCACACCGAGATCTTTGGTTGATTATTTCAGTTCTAGTGGAGAGAACGTCATTCTTAGTAGTCAGTGTAAACACAGTTGAACCTCCCGTAAGCGACCACTTAAATTTTTGAGTAGCGTAGTACATACAGTAGGCATGGAGATCAGACCATGAGTCAAGTGGTCGCTTACATGAGGTTAAAAACAACGAAAAGGTATAATGCCATCACGTCAAAAAGTGGTCGGCGTCGCTTGTGAGAGGTGGTCAGCTGTGGTCGTTTACTAGAGGTTCCAACTATTGGGCTTTGAATGGGAAAAAAATTGGTGTTTTAGATAGGTGGTCGCTTGTGAGAGGTGGTCGCACTGCATTGATGTGATGATGAATACTATCAGATGTTGAATACTATCAGAGAAATCAGTTTTCAAAAACTCTAAAATTTGTAAAGAATATATGGCTGGCTGGAGTTGAGAGTTGATACAGTACATCATAAAATAAACATAACATGAAATCTTGAAAATTGCACACTCGAATTTCCAGAAAATACAAGGTTTGCCAGGATCTTTCAATTGATGGTGACCGTTACATTGAAGCTAGTTTTGTCTTTTATGCTAATCTATGCTAATGAGGTTAGACATCCTCCTTTTCAGACTATTTTAAATTGCGTTCTCGGATGAGACCTTCAAGCCAACGTAGCAAGACCGCAGCATAGTAACATAGGATTACTAAAATGAGCGTCAGTTTGCCTCCCCGACCCACGGTGTGATGAGTGATATGGATGACATTTTACAGCTTAAGAAAAATGTATAAACTGAAAATGATGGCTAGCTGGTGTTTTTGTTGAAAATGAGTAGTCCTAGAACGCACTGTTCGATTTTATTTCGTCGCAGAAGAAAAAAAGAAAGAAAAGAAAAGGAAAAAAAACAAAAAAAACAAAAAAACAAAAAACAAAGCAATAAAAAAACAACAACAACAAAACCAGCATAAGTAAAATACGTGGATGTACGTGCTTCACTCCTTAGTATGCAGACCGAAAAAAAAAAAATTAAAATAAAATAAAAATATATATATATTTCGCTCTTCACTACAAGTACTAAAAAGTGAAATTTAAACCCTAAACAAAGCATAGTTATCTAAAGGCGTTCTCTCGTTATCCCTATTGTTTCCTTTGAACAAAGACTACATGCATATGTAATGTAACGGTGGCTGTATACCAAGTCGATTGTTGAGGGCGAGAAATCGAACTATGTACTATAAATATGTGCTATAAATACTATAAATGTGCTTTAAATCAGTATAAATATGAGCTATAAATATGGTCTTACCAAAGCATTAGAGAGAAAATTATAAATGTTATATATACTAAAATTTAACCCATGCCCATAAACTCAGAGAAGATTCTTACCCCTTAATTAAAGTCGACAATTAGGCACGATGTTGTATTCCTTTTCAGGCATTAATCAACTGCCGAAATTAGACACATTGTGTAAGATAGACTTTTAGGCGTCTAACCACGAATCAGCTTAGATGTAAACAGTTAATGGAATAATCACTCGGTTGGTTGTTCAATAGCTCTTTACTTCAAGTCGACATCTACTTCACCCCTTAGTTCAGATAAGTCTCCTACTGAAGATCTTCTCACATTGTTTTTATATTGGCCGGAGTATGATTGACAACCTTCTGTCAAACACTCGTCAACTGCTAATGTAGACTAACGTAAGCCTTTTTATGATTGGTTGGTATCGGAATTTGTAATATTTCCTTCCCTGTATATGACAAGGAAAATTACTTTTCTCTCAAAGTTTTCGTTATGTACTTCGACATGTCCAACCAAAATAAAGCAATAGGAGAAACATAAAAATTGAAATGAACATTTGCAGCAATAAAACATGTACATTTACAATCATAAGTTTGTTTAATGTTAAGTTGAAGTCTCAAGCAGTGTCCATCGTTGTTGTTGCAAAAAAAAAAAAAAAAAAAAAAAAAAAAGAAAGGCGGTACTACCAGTTTTTGCGTATTTCCATAAATTACAGAGTGCATGTTTACAAGTTTCAGTTGCGTAATTAAAAATGCGTGGTCATAGAACAAAAGTATTTACATTGATAGTCAACTTCAAGGGAAATGACTTTAATTAGAAAAATATCGGCTGGTAGAATATCGGTAAGAAACACAGTGAAACCCTACCAAAAATGATAAAAATTGGAAGAATAGCCAATTCCAGGCCAGTACCGGCGAAAGGTTAACTTGAAGGTCGAATGCAGTGAAATAAGGCAGGATTCAATTTAAACAATCTATTGTTATCTGGGGAAAACCAATTTCAAGAATACTTGACGGAAAGATTAGTTTCCTGAGAAAAAGTGCAAAGCAGAACACCTGCTTACACCAAATTTAAACCAAGAGAAAACAACGTTTGATAGATCAGTACTAAACTAAAATATAAATAAAAAGGTAAACCTGTTGAACTTCAGTTTAAATATTTTATCCCTTTGATTCGAATATTCACCACAAATAAAACACTTATTGCATCACTTCCCAACACTAAACGATAAATAAACTCAAGAAATCCAAAGGTAAATTAGCACAAGTGCGAGTTTCTTCATTGTTCGTATTTTCATTGTTTAACAATTCTTATATCCTGAGTCGTTTCCGTCATTAATTAAAGGCGAAAAATGTTTCGAAAGCAAAAATCAAGTTAAGCGCTAAACTTTTGTCGCATCTGAATTATATAGAACGTTTAGCATATACAGAGAGATTTTTATCAACGAAACTCAAACCGCGACAGGGAAAAATGATAACTGTCTTTCCAGTGCTTCTAAAAAGTTATCCTGTTTGTACAATGGCGATGTTCGGCACGTTTGTGATTGGTTTTAAAAGTAAGATTACTCGCTGCTTGGCATTTTACTATCTTACGACTTTTAAAACCTTGATCTAAAAATCAAGTTTTCATCAGTCTACATTTTATTATGATATTTTTTTCACTAAAGCACTTATTTCCCTTTTGCTGGGTGTGTTTTATGAAGCTTTCAGCCAAGGATCCTCTGAGGCTACTCTGGCTTATCACAACTTTCGGGTGAACAAGTTTTTCTATCTAAACATCACCAGCCTTGCCACGGATCTAATTGAAGACGAAAGTGAGTGTGGGTTTGCCTGTTTGGAAAGCTCTTCTTGCTTTTCTTATAACTTGGCTGCATTTCCTGACACTAATGGAAAACTGTTATGCGAACTGCTACCATTGGATAAGTACAACAACTCGGATAAGTTTGCCTTTAACCAGTTTTTTCATCACTTCAGTATTCCGGTAAGGGGAATTTACAATTCATTTACGACAATGCAATAACAATACTGTTTAATCAGAGAAGAACTCTCGCTGGGCGTAAAAACAGATTACATGTTATACGTAAAACTAGTTTCAGAAATCAAAACGTTAAGCAAGCAAAAAAGAAAGATTTTCCTGTACAAATATCCAAGTGTTTTTAACACGGTTAATTGATTTAGTTGTTGTCTTGTATTTGAAATCTCTTAAATGTTTTCCGCCATAGCTTCTTCGATTAGTTAGGGTTATCTACGGCTGTACCATTGCAATAACTGGTCAATTTTCTCTTCAACGTCCCCTTATAGCCATCGGAAAGCATTTGTAAGGAAGGCTTCACCGGGAAAAACTGCCAAACAAGTAAGGAACTTTCCCAGAATGTATTTTCGTGAGGTTACAGTTCTTGGCACCTGCCAGGTGTTGCATTGAATGTGTTATTGCAGCAGGAGCTAGTAAGAAACTTTCTTTATGTTTTTTGCTTGTTATTCTAGCTATCAACTCACTGGACTGTTAGACGGACGTATTTTTCGGTGTCTGTATCCACTTTTGAAAATTCAACTTTCTATTCATTTACGTTTTGTTTTGTTGAAATGGACGTTTCCAGTTTTAATTTCGTTTTACTTTTTCCCCTTTCTAAGATCTTCTTTTGCCATTAGTCATAAGCCGCTCAGAAATAATTCTGGATTTGTAGAACCATTCTAAAGAAATGAGAGTTTCTTCGATCATCCCGGCCCTAGATGCGCAAAACGTGCGCGTAGAAGGAAAAGGAAGCACCGTCCTTAAATGTAGTTAGTTGTACAGAAAGGGATGTGGACCGGCGTATTAAAGGCTTCCCTGATATTGTAACTATGGAATTCAATTTAGTCATGTTTGTTAAAATATTTAAACAATTCTAGACAGTAAGTACATGTCCAAGAGTGCATTAAGCTGATTCTTACCGCAGATGTTAACGAGTGCAAGAGCAATCCTTGTCTCAACAATGGCACATGCACTGATCGAGTCAATGGCTTCAACTGCAGTTGTCCACCAGGATTTACAGGGGAAAGATGTGGGACAGCAGGTAACAACAAAATTAGATGCTATTCTCTATAGATGAATAACAACATAACATAACATAACATAACATAACGTAACGTAACGTAACGTAACGTAACGTAACCTAACCTAACCTAACCTAACATAACATAACATAACATAACATAACATAACGTAACGTAACGTAACGTAACGTAACGTAACGTAACATAACATAACATAACATAACATAACATAACATAACATAACATAACATAATATAACTGACATGGCTTTAATTTATTTCCAGAGTATTAATTTGGTTCATTAGATTTCAAGGCAACATTTACTTGTGACAACACTATGGAAATGTTTGCTGATGGTAGGAGCCTCGGTAAAGATAACAGGATGTGGAATCGTCCGGAGACCTATCTGATACCAGGAGACACCCGAGTTATTTCAGTGGCAGGGCAGCACTGGGGAGGAGGGTTTGGTATACTCGGTTCCTTCAGCAACGGACTGGTAACCAATGAAAGCTGGAAATGCAACAGCACTTTGTCTCCTGGTTGGAATTCCCCGGATTTCGATGACCAGCAGTGGCCTCTTGCAGTTGTGGTTGCAAATCACGGTGACTCACCTTGGAGATTTATCAATGGTATAGCAAGCAAGGCAAAGTGGATTTGGACCTCTGGCCAATACCGTGATGTTTATTGTAGACTAAATCTACGGTAAATTAGTATCTAAAAACAAAATGTTCCATCTAAAGGAGACTTCTCCTCAGTTTCCTGCTGATAAAATCATGGAATGTTTGGAAGCTAAACTGATGCCATTAAGCTGTAAGCATAGCCATTTTTTCTTAATTTTTTTATCCCCCGCCCTATCCATTTTGTGCCAAGCAGCTTTTATGACTGTGAACAATTTTAATTAGGATTGTAATGTTAACTTCTTTTAAGACAATTTCAGTTGGGCTTAACTGTGCCATAAATAGCGCGAACGGTATCCCTTTATTCCTAGAGTGTGGTGTTAATGTTCAGCTCGGAGTCATAAACATTGTCTTACATCAGTTACAAAGACAACAAGCATTGTAAGTAGTCTAGAGTAATTGATTCCTTCAGAAAAAGAAACCCTTGATAGAATATATTAATACTGAATTGATAATAAATATAATTAATTATAACAACATTCGATAATTAATGATTAATTACTTCATCAGTTTTTACCAATGAAACAATTTTAAGTAAATTCGCAGTTTCCCTCTACAAAATATAGCATTTACGGTAACGAAACAAATGTAGTTCGATTGTGTTTTGCACATGGATAAAGGGGGTTAGTTTCTAAAGAAACTGTTGGGCTGCGTTGGTGGGGAGTGGAAACGAATGTTTCATCAACAGATTCAAGCAATCTCTTTACGGTAGCCAAATTATCTCATCAACTCTGTTCATAAAACAAAACATTTGAATGTATAAATAGCACAGGCTGTTAATGGAAGAATACTGCATGTAATTAGAAAATCAAGGGCAGATGGCCAATTCTATCAAGTTAAAATTGCGTTCTATTGAAGGCAGAAAAGCGTATGAACATGTTACCAATTAAGGACTGTAATGGAGAAGTTTATTAGATATCTATATATTTTTTCAGTTATAGTAATTTTACAAGATTTCAACTTTAAAGATTTCTTGCACGCCATTATTAATATTTATCTATCTAGATTTCCGTTAGTCATTTTTGTAACGCAGTTTACTGTATATTTGTGAAGTGTTTTATTGGTTGGTATTTATACAGCAAGACAGACATCCTCACAGGATCGCCCGGCACCCTATTCAAATCCAAGCAAATCTTTCAGATGTATCATGTTTGCCAGGTTCATTGAATGATAAGTCGAACAACAAAACAGCGTTTGCAAACAGATTTTGTCATGTTAGTCGCCCACATGACTCAGACAAGACCTGCGATCAGCTAAAAGGCTTTGCACGGGAAGGACGCGCTCTGGACATCAAAGATAGACAAAAACGGCTACAAACATGGTCAGAAAGTTTCATGGGATTAAGCAATAAGAAATGAAAGAGAGTTCTTCATTTTTCAGCGTGTCATTGATCTAATATCCAAAAAAAAAAATGTCCTAAATTTGATCAAGCATTCGTTGAGATGGAGGAAAGGAGATCCGAAAAGATCAGTCCTAAAGCCGATCACTGATCTCCAAAACGATGTCGATGCAGTGAATGATTTTTTTCGCAGGCAGATATGAACATGTCGCATTTTAACCTATTTGTCTTGAATTAAACTGCCTTGAGAATACAAAGTTTACCAGAAATTATCAAAGAACGTGAAAACTATTTCTTTTAACTGACCACTGCCAGAAGCTACTTCTATCAAACGTTGTATCTGGCATTTTTTGTTATCTGATATAGGCTATTCTCTACCTCTACCGAGCGAGCAAAATGATCGTTCGTCGGCGAACCATAGATTAAAACAAAACAATGTTAAAGGGTTAATAGCCTGAAAATCGATTAGATGATAGTTTCACTTGTCCAAATGCCAGGCATTAGCAAAGCAGACCAACCGGCGTGACAAAGATAAACCAGTGAGGCCCTATTTGGGGGGGGGGGGGGGGGGTGTATTGTATTGGTATCCCGTAATCCTTAAATTTTTTCTTTTATTAAATATCCCGTATCCCCTAAGCTGATAACGTCATTCCCCGATAACAAAAACGTTTAAATTAATTGCCTTATAACAACAAAAATAGCCTGTATACCATCTCTCCTTTCTCTCAAAATAAACCTCTAAGGCAGTGCTCAGCCCTGTTAAGTTTCATTGATCAAAGGAAAATTTACAGTAGGGATCAGTTGTCGTAAGAGAACACCGACATCACTTGTGGAAACGAACACCGACAAATGTCAACTGTTCAGTCAGTAGAATACAAAAGATGTTAGGGTGGGTCTTCCTGGCCTTCTTCCAGATCTGGTGGCTGTACTTAGTGGAGGAATGGGGGTAGGGTAGGGGGCAGTCTTCCCACTTCTGTCACCTTTTCGACCCCTTCCACTTCTGACAATTCAGTTTTGATATTTTCAAAAAAAAAAAAAAAAAATTAACAGGCGAAACAACTCCCGTTGGTCGCTAAATATACACAAAGACCTAAGACCTAAGGCATGCTCTCCCATGTACTTTTCTGAGAGATTTTTTCCCTTTTAATCAAAATGTGTTGAGATCGGTTTGATTCCAAGTTCAAACGCCTTATCGGTGAGGTCTGGGGGCATGCACCCCTGGAAGAATTTAAAAGTTAAGTCTTCAGAATTGACTAGAAATGCATCTAAAACTATCAA
This sequence comes from Pavona decussata, assembly GCF_977016875.1. Taxonomy (NCBI): domain Eukaryota; kingdom Metazoa; phylum Cnidaria; class Anthozoa; order Scleractinia; family Agariciidae; genus Pavona; species Pavona decussata. The sequence goes on along the minus strand of NW_028145637.1, from coordinate 1,441,839 downwards.
CACTGATGTAACGTTCTTATGGTATCCACTAGATTATGTTTCCTTTTCTTTTGAAATAACAAATCAATGCTTCACTCTGGCTCTTACTTTTGACGGAACACAACAGGCCGACTAAGATAAATCTTTGAAAGAATGATTAAATGAATAAAGTACTTAATTAAGCTAACCCCAGCACTCGGTGTTCTTTAGACTTTATCAACAGCAGCTGATAATCATCGGGACATTTCATGTCTGATTCATTGAAGGTACCGAAGTTTCGTTTACGATTGTCGTTACAAAAAAATTAACTACAGTGCATATAGTGCTGTCAGATTGCTGAAACCTCCTTTGAGTCATTGTTAACCGAAGCCACGTTTTCAGTCTTCGATCAGAAGAAAAAGGATCAGCTACAGTAGCTGAGATGCACTGGTTTCCGGATTCTCAAAATATGTAATGTAAGTTGTTTCTGTAAGTGATGGATATGGTTAATTTATCTTTTTCCAATATCACGTATCCCTATAACTTTTTTCTCAAAAGTCCCTTATCCCGATAATCCCAAGAATGCGGACTTACGATCATCACTTGTGACCACTTGTTGCCGGCATATGATCAGGGGCGCACGAGACGAGAATAAATTTTTCGTAAGCGCCTTTGGCGCTTACAACTAGGGGGGTCTGGGGGCATGCTCCCCAAAGAAAATTTTGAAATTTAGGGTCTCAGAAATGCCATCTCCCGGTTGTTCTGCGGGGCATTTTCAATAAATAATGCGGCAAAAATGCAGTAGAAAGTTGTTTATTTTAACCATTTCCCTATTGTTTTCTGTAAGCTACAGTGTGCCGAAAAGAAAAAAAATATAAAAACAGTGAAGACACAAAGTGCGAGGCGTCGACCCTTTAAGACGGGCAAATTCCGTTACCAACCTGTCAATATCCACGTTCTAATGTTTGTGTATACGAAGGATTGCTAGGGAGCTTAATCTTTCGTCCGTCATCACATCAAAATAGTTATTAGTGGCCAGCACTGAATGATTAATGCTTGGATAATGGGAATTCTAATAAAAAACGCCAGTATAGTGTGAAAATATGAAATTATTACCCAGCAAATTTAATGAGAAAATTTTTTTTCTCAGATCTCAGCTGTACCGTCACTACGCACGGGCGTACGTGCGTATATGGACGCTAGGCCCCTGATATGTGTTTGCTTCTCCGATCTGAGTTAACAACAACAGACAACAACAATAACTAAATATATTTTTAAATAAACAGCCGTTTATTTATTGTCGAGCGATTGTCGATGTAACCGCGGCCAGCAAAAAGCGTAAGAAAAATGTTTATTCCTGATCTCCACTCAGTCCATCTTTTACCCCCATGCACCACCTATTCTGTGAAGGCAAAGTCTAGCCTTTTTGTACGTGTTGCAAAATGGATTGAAAGGATATCTCTGAAGCCACATGCTACCTAGCTAAGGCTACATGCTACCAGCAAGCCGCTAAAATGGACATAATATATTTCAGAATGTTTTTCGCTCGTTCCTCTTGAAATTAGAATTCAAGCCCGACCCTCCGTCTTCTTATGTATATAGATCGATAACGAAAGGCGCTGCAACTCAGTAAATCTCTCAGGGTAGGGAAAATCGCAGATTTTGGTCATACCCTTCGAGGCATGGCGGCTTTAAACATGTGACATTTCGAAAATTGATTGATGGCAGCAATCTCGAACCCAGAGTCCTGGCCGAAGAGCCTGAGGACTCTGGGTACGAGATGTGATTTTTGCTTCGCAAAGCAGATTGTAAAAGGATCTGACGGAACCTCTTTTGGGGAAAATAACCGCTCCATAATGGTTTAAATCAAGCCAGTGTCAAGGAGGACCAGAGAAAATGTGACAGCTGGTAACAGACGCTGAAGAGATAGATCAAGGGAACTAGAAATATGACTGATAATTTCAGTAATTTGCCGCGCGACCAGCAGGTAAGATGACACGGCTTTTGCTAGTTTCCGATGTCTTACATTTACCTATGCCTTTCACTTAACCCTCCGATTTTATCCATCCTTGAGGGCATGATTTCCGAACAACCCCATAGATTAATTATGTATACATTGCACAAAACCCTTTTGATAATATAATAATTACGATTGAGAAAGCTCTTCTGTCAAAATAAGTTATGTCTAAATTAATCAAAACTGTTGTCGTCTTTCTTAAACTTTTAACTTGCCCCCTGATTTCCAGACCCTGAGATTGTCCTGCTTTGAAATGCTTTGTTGTGAAGTTTAACAATTTAGCCTAGGGTACATGTATCTAATCGAATGTTCGGCAATTGATCGAACCCAAGATTGAACACCAATCCAGCCCTAATTACAATGATGTGGATCACTATTATAGCAACAGATCAACACTGAATTATAGAGATTCATAGAACTTAAATTTGTTATAATTATGGCTCTATGAAAAGCATTTTGGGATGTACTGTAAACCTTTGTAGAATAGAAATGCATGGACATGCTCATAATAAATTTGAAGTACATGTGATTGTTGCCTCTGATAAAAATAATATATTTACAGGTAACCACAAAAAATTATTCTCCACTCTTGTTGCAGAATCCTCTTATCCATCCATCAGCATTTAATAATGTAGTGGATCAATGCAAATCCGTGGGTAAAAATAAGTCCAGTCCAGTAGAAGCTGCTTTGCTGTGCAGCAACCATATTAGGTGCGAACTTCTCATCATGGAATTTGCTAAGCAGTTGTCAAGATTCTCTCGGATTAAAGTCACAGTGGTGGTTCCAGAATTTCACCCTTTTAAAGCTTTAGTCTCATCTCTGAAAATGCATTCTCAGGTGCATGGGTATCATGTGGTTGAAGCAAAGAAACAACCAGGTTTTAATGATCCCCTTGATTGGCTGATGTTTCCACCGGAAGACTTAAAAACAGACATTGTAGTTGGAATAGGCACAGAGCTTGGTAAAGCTGCACAACTGTGGAAGAAACATTACCAGTGCAAGAGTGTTTGTGTGGAAACCGATTATTTGTATCCTTCGTTTTATGTACGTGATAATCTGGAGGAACCAACAATAGAGATAGTAACTAGACATGAACTTTGGGAGGCACAACATCTGGCAATGTTGAGCAGATTTAATCTTGTTGTTGCTACCGGACGTAAGATGCACGAGGAACTGTCTCGCGACCTTCTCTATGACAACAAACCAGTTGTCAATCTCACTCCAGGAATAATCAGTGATTTATCTGATGTACCCCATGGTGTAGGTGATGCAACTGGAGGCAAGTTCCATGTCTTGTTCTTAGGTAGTGATGACCCCAATCATTTTGAAAAGGAGGGGTTTGACATTGCTGCCAAGGCAGTGGCACAGAATGGCAAATCCTGTCGTCTCACTTATGTAGGAGAAGTTAGAAATAAAAGCCAGTTAGCTAAAAAGTTTCATCAATGTGGAGTGGCTAAAACCCAGCTTGACTTTCAAAGTCTTCCAAGAGGTATGGAAGATTGGAAAAGATTGCTGAGCAGGGTAGACCTCGCAATCATGCCATCGGGTCTAAATGCATTTGGCTTGGAGGCTCTTTTTGCCTTATCTGCTGGTGTTCCTGTCCTTGTACATGCTGAGTCAGGATTTGGTGAAGCCCTAAAAAAGGTCAAGTTTGGTAAATCAGCCATTGTGGATTCAGATGATGTTGCGGCGTGGGCTGAGGGAATCGGGAAGGTGAAAGAAACAGACAAGAAGACACGACTTGAACAAGCTACAGAGCTGCGTGCAAATTATGATGAAACTTACAACTGGGAGAAGCAGTGTGGCGAGCTGGTGAACATGATGGTCAAGATGGTTTCTGGTATGAAATCAATTCTTTTTTTTTTTTTTTTTTTTTCATTTATTGACCTGTTTATTTCTGCTGGCTCTGAGATTCAATACTGAGATTGCAACTAGAAAGGATTAAATTAATGCTACACAAACTCCCTTTGTAATGTGCAGCTCAACGGTGCTTGCTATCAAAAGTATCTCAATGTCTACATAACATGTAGGCTGAGCTGGCAAATGCAGTGTGTTGAAGCCAAAAAGAAGGCCATGAGAGTCCTAGGGATCCTTCAGGGGAACCTTTCATCGTGTGACAGATCTGTTAAAGAACATTGCTATCTATCCTTAGTGCGCCCGATTGTTGAATATGCCACTGTTGCCTGGTCTCCACACACCAAAATGGGATTGACTGCATTGAGTCTATACAGCGTCGCGCAGCGCGGTTTGCTAACACGCTTATAGCCGTTATAGTAGTGTATCATCTATGCTCGCGGACCTAAATTGGCTCTCACTGCAATAATTTATTAAGACGTAGCATATGTGATATCGGCATGTTTTATCAAATACATAGAGGTCACGTTTACATCTCCCTTCCCCACGAGCTTACCTCTGTGCCCGCGTACAGCCGTACAAGGGCGAGTCATGGCTTTAAGATAACTCTACCGTTCTCTTCAGTCGACGCTTACAAACACTCATTTTATGTAAGATCAATCCCAGCATGGAATGCATTACCACCTGACATCGTCAAGTCTGGCACTTATTCGGAATTTATTAGTTCTTTATATATTCTGCATGTATAATTTAACTTATTGTGCGTCCGCTGGCCGCTCCATTGCCGGATTAGCTTTGCTAATGGCAATTATGCTTTTTAAAGATTAAAGATAAAGATCTGTTCAGTTGTTTATTAATAATTAAATGACATCTCAAGATATGAAAATATAAGTGTGACAGCAGAATTTTGTGTAGTAAATTATACTTGGCCACACATGAGTGACTTGTACTGTATCTGATGAAGGTGGAGTAGACTTGCCACTGGATTTAACTATGAAGAATTAGAATAGTTCAGGTTCAACCTTGTCTTTTAAAAAATGGATAGATAGCTACTAAATAATTATAATTTTTTTTCATTTTGTCTCTTTACAGCCTAGCAAGCCCCACAGAAGGTCAATTTGCTCAGTGCTCTGCCTTTATTGAAACTTCTGAGTGAATAGTCAATTTCAAGTAGATCCTAGTTGGTTGTGCCATTCCAACTTGTGCAGTCAGTGACATATTATTTTGTAGTGCCCAGGCATGTTTTGAGAGTGCTGAAAATGTTGACTGGTGTAAACTGTTGGCAGTCTATTACTTCTCCTATATTTTCTTTTTTTATTGAGAACTAAGTCGGGGAGCAGCAGCAGTGTGCACTGAAGGTGTAAGCTGCCAGAAGCATGGGTGTGGGATGAAAAAATAAATAAAGAGACTGCGGTGGAATCTTTGATCTGGGTAGATTTTACAATCTATTTCATCCCTCTCCCCAACCCTTCTCATTTTTACCATTATTGTTTATGAGTTATTTGTTTCAGCTCATGCATTGGATTGGGGCCCAGTGAGAACGTTTGTGATTCTATTATGTTTAACTTTGAAAATCAATGACAATTGACTCTCTCTGTTGTGAAATATTGTAGACTTATTTTAGTTTTTGCCCTGAGAGATTGTACAGAGCTCCACATAATGTATGCACCAGCTAAATGTGCCCTGTCAACACTCAGTGTAGTTTACAGGGACAAACAGCCGCACGTTATGAGCTTGTTGGCAGTTTTTATTCATTTGTGGATTGGAACATTTTATTTGCAATCAATTCCCAGTTCTTTTCAAATGTATGCTTGAACTACAAAAGCGAGTTTTAGAGCGTTATAGCACTTATAGACGTGTTATAGCACTACACCTATTATAATATCACTTTATAGTAAAACATTTATTAGCTGTTGCATTTTCTTGTGGACAATCAGTGTATTGTACAAGCAGTGCAGACATGGTGAGTGCATGTATACCAGTTTTTAATCAATTTTATTGGAGTTTTGAATTAATCATGATGATCAATACTTAGTTATTTTGAAAGTATTTTAACTGGGTTTCTGAGCACACACCATTAGAAATGTCTAGGTGTTGATCCTGCTCTGAGTAGTGTAGCAAATATTTCTGCTTTATATTTACTCAACCGACGAACTGGCATGGCCAGGAAAAAAAATTTTTCTTTATGAAGAGTTGTTTACATATATTTGTAAGTGTGCAGGTTTAGATACAATCTTTGTAGATGTCATGATTTTATTGCTGGCATGTATGCATGAGCATGTGCTTTGTTCATTAAATAAAGGTCTCATGTTTCTTGATTGAATGAAATTGATTGATTGTTTCTGAGGCTTCAGTTGATTGATTGATTGAAAGTGATTGATTATTTTCCAGGTTAATCAAGCAATCGATCGATTCATCAATTGGACCAATTAGGTGACTGGTTGATTCATTATCCATTAAAGTGATTTATTGACTGATTAATTATTTATTAATCCACAGATAAATACATGCATTACAGTGCAGTTTGAGAGATTGATAAATGAGTTGACAACAGAGATTGATTGACTAGCGGCTGGTTGTTTTATGGCTCAGGAGTTTCATTGTTGGATTCCTATTCATGATTTGCATCATTTCTTTTATTTCTCAGTCAAAAAAGTAGATTGTGTGCAATTAATGGCTGAATGTAGTTTTGCAATTCATTGCTGCGATGATAGACTTGTTCGTTTAAAATTGAAACATTCAAAAATTAGCTAATGGCAATGGACCACTCCAATACTCTGAAACTATGAATTTAGGCAGAATCGCAGAAACTGACGACTTGCCGTTTGGGGGTGGTGGTGGGGGCAGTGAGGGGGGGTTTAGGTGTGATTGACCTTAGGCGGGGCCCATTTTACAGCAATTTCGTGCCCGTATTATTGGGGCCGTGGGACCTTTGTATTGGTTGTTCCAACAAATTTTCAAGGACTTCTGACCAGTGACTTGACCCAATGTGCAAATATGCATTGATAAGTGTATAACCCGCTATATCCCAGTGAAGGACGAGCTACCCTGAAAGAGTGAAAAGCTTTAATATGTACGCAATTGCAGACCCTTATCTCTGTCACACTGCGATTACAGGATCGCTTCAAAAGCTAATACAAATCGTCGAGAGATCCATACCCAAAAAAAAGACAACAACCAGAGTTACTTCTTGAAAAATAGCTGAAATATATACACTCGATTTTAAATAAAAGTTGAACGGTAAGAAGAAGAAGAAGAAGAAGAAGAAGAAAAAAAACGAACTGTAAGAGCCATCAGATTTCTTGGAAGCATTTTATTTATGAGCTTATTTGAATTCTTGTTACAAAAATTAAACACGTGCGGTTTTAAAAGCTAAGATTTACATGTTTTTCGCGGACGAAGGGAAAAAACATGAAATGCTGTCTCCCCATATTTCCATCCGGTCGACATTGTTTACGATTCACGCTTGATTTTACACGGGACAATGTTTTTTCAATCGAGTGTATACTTTTTATTAACTACATGATCAGTTGCGCTGCATGAAAGAACATCCCAGATCTGCTAATTCTTTCTCTTGACGCTACGAACGAAGAAACCTGTTACCGTTTGGATTCGGTATTCTATCATTTACACAGCGGATTGAACATTGTTTTAAAAAAGTTTTAAAAAGACCTTGGCGCCTTGGATCAGTTTAGCGGGAGTGTGGTTTTCAAAAGACAGACGAGCTTTTCAACATTTCGGAAAAGAGAAATAAAGGTGAATTTTTTGAGGTTGGAACTAATAGCATAGCGGGGTAGAAATACTATCCTTGAGAGCTTGGCGGAGGGGATTCTTGTTTTGTTTCTCTGGCAATCTAATCCTCGAATCTTACAAAAGCCGTCATTTTTGAAACTTTCTTAGGAACCGATTTGAGATTATGCAAACAGAATTAAGGTCTAGGTAAAAACTACGCTGACGAGAACATTTAAGGGAAATACTTGTTGTATCGTGTGTTCGCTGATCGATTTTTGCCAAACATATTTGTGTAAGCTAACACACATTGATCTCTTCGGATGCCGGAAGTTGGCAGAAAGTTTTAGGAAATGGGATTTTATTTTACGAAGTTACTTGCTGTCGTCGGTTTATGAAAATGCCAGCTGACCCTTTTTCACATTTTAAAGACGAGGTGGTGCGTAACAGGAAACAGGGAAGGAGCGCCCGGCGATTCATTTCGATGGAGATCTGTTTGGATGCCTGGCTCCTCAGAAATACGGATCTGGTGATGAAGAAAATCTACAGTTTTCTGTAGCAACATTTCTAACAATGAAACTAACTCCCTCCGTCTGCAATTTGCAAGTCCTTGACAGTACAAATCCAGTCCACTACGAAATACAGAATGCCCCGCCAGTCACAACTGAATTATCTGCGACTGGAAAGCGAGAAAGAATAGCGGAAAGGACGAAGAGTTTAGAGGGAAGCGAAAAACAAACAAACAAACAAGCAAAAAAAAAAAAACCTTCACCTCGGGATACCGGGGTTGTAAGATTGCATGTAAACGCGGGCTATTTTTAATTCGATCACGGCTAGCCGGGTTACCTCACCTACCTGGGGTCCCCCACCTCTATGTAAACAGGGCCATGAGCTTAATTACCAGAACAAAACTTAACTCGCTCAACGTTTATGACCGGTCCGGATGTTATTGAAAAACCAATCTTCTATAAAGTGGCAGATGTTGGGAGTTATCTCAATTAATCCATTTAAGACAAAGCTGGCACTTTTCGCCATCGAGATCTGAAAACATCAAGCTTTTTGACAGTATTTTTTTTACGGAATAACATTCAGCACTGAAAAACTCGATAACCATTTGATGCTACAAAAGGACTGGCGCTTATTTATAAGTCAAAATAAATAAATAAATAAAGGTAATTTACACATTACACATTGCTGAAACCGCGAAGCCGAGATATTATCTGCTGCATGCTCAGAAAGAATTGTGAGTTGTGGTGGAAATTTCCCGTAATCATTAGATATATGTTGCAAGCTCAGCCGCTGTTTTGAAAAAAAAAACTGAATAATTTTGAATAAATAAAGAAATGCTATATGCTTCTTCTATAATCTATGAATATCAATTATTGTTAAAGTAGGTTAAAAATAAAACATACAAAGTTAAGAAAAAGAGAAAAAAGGAATGGAAAGAAGTATCTACAGTTAGTAATTACAAGCAAGCCATCATTATACCCATCTCCGACCGTGACAACTTATATATTTGCAGCGAGACACGAGAGAAAAGTTGTTTGTCGTCGAGAAAATGACTTGCACATCCCACTTTGCAAACATAAAGATGTATCCGAAACATCTGAAACGTTGCAGACAAGGGAACATGGAATAATTTATTCAGGCGATTAGGAACAATACATTTCATACTAAAAGAGAATCGAACTTTTGTACAAGGAAGGAAAACTTCGCTGTTTGCTGAATCATTCCTATAAGTGTCATGTTAGTCACGTTTTTCTAGTTAATTATTCATTCTGTTCTTTTTTGGAAACACCATAACAGAATTGAGATGTAACCTTATCTTGTCTTCCCTTGCCTGGGTGTCGAGGTTATTGAGGAAATACTCTGATGTGTGTGCCGTGGCAAGCTAAGAGTACAAAGGTGGCTGGCCGTTATGTTGCTGACAATATTGCATCAACACACGAAGGGCAGATTTGTTTGACACGATGGTCAGTTATCATAAAACCATTTGCCAGCATTAATAAAAATGAATAAATGTTGAAACAATTTTAGGAATTTTACTGCAATTTTTATCAGAGCATTCATCTCAGCTGAACTTGTTTTTGTTCTTTTTTTTTAAAGAAATATTACGCTCAACATTATGATTGGACCGTTAATTGTATACATGATTTTAGTAGAATTCCAACAGCTCTTTAGATCGATTAGCCAACAGTTCCCAACAGTTTCAGAGACGATTGATATATTGTCATATTCATTAAAACCTCCAAATGTTTTTAATCATTTTACACGTTAATGCAAATTCATCTCTAACTTAAGTTAATATATTTTAGGAATTGGTTTACGTCTCTTCTTTTTCATCAATTTTTAATGTTGTAAACACATTATCTTTTCCCTTCCTTTTTCAAATCCGACATCTCTTCCAATTTATCCACTCCTCTTGCCCCTGAGGATAATGATAAGAAATTAAAGATGAAAGTAATAAGTAAAACTGGGAATGGCCTGACTTCCGATCATACTAACGTGTTCGTGATCCACCAAAACATAGGCTTGCCTACTTATAATTAATTTACGTTTCTCTGTTAAAGACAATAGTTTAAGGTGAAACCCAGGAAGTTATCGCCCCCATTTTAAACCTTTCATCATTAAATCCACAAATCTTCAAGGGAATTGAAGTATTTTTCATTATTCTAAACTTTCACTGCAACAGATATACAAGACGTTTCGGCAATTCTTAAAAGTTGTGCCTTCGTACTGGCTAGCTGTGCCACATTTCTGATTGCTTGTCAAGGTAAAATTCCTCTCTCTTTTCATTTAACATTTTGCGACTTCTAACAGTCTAAGCTAAGAAACGTTGCATCTGTTTATACTTTCTAAGATCTTCTTTTGCCATTAGTCATAAGCTGCGCAGAAGTAATTCGGAATTTGTATAACCATTCTTAAGAAATAAGAGTTTCTTGGTCCGTCCCGGCCCCGAGATGCGCAAAAACGTGCGCGTAGAAGGAAAAGGAAGCACCGTCCTGAAATGTAGTTAGTTGTACAGAAAGGGATGCGGACCGGCGTATTAATGGCTTCTCTGATATTGTAACTATGGAATTCAGTTTAGTCATGTTTGTTAAGACTTAAACAATTCTAGACAGTAAGTAGATGTCCAAGAGTGTATTAAGTTGATTCTTACCGCAGATGTCAACGAGTGTAAGAGCAATCCTTGTCTCAACAATGGCACATGCACTGATCGAGTCAATGGCTTCAACTGCAGTTGTCCACCAGGATTTACAGGGGAAAGATGTGGAACAGCAGGTAACAAGAAAATTAGATGCTATTCTCTATAGATAAATAGTAGAATTTGAACCAAGAGTGTCAGCGTAAATTTCGAGAATTGAAAAACTAAGAACCTTAAATAAATAATTACAGAAAATTGCGTAATATCAGTTTTACAGAAAGGGACGATGCAAGCACTTGCATTCTGAATATTGTTGGTGACTGTGTAATGACCTGGGTTTTTTTTTAATGTCTATGTTGAAGTTGGGAGAATAAATACAAGTCCATAAGGTGGAGTTTATTTAGTACCTTCTGTTATAGATGTCAACGAGTGCAAGAGCAATCCTTGTCTCAACAATGGCACATGCACTGATCGAGTCAATGGCTTCAACTGCAGTTGTCCACCAGGATTTACAGGGGAAAGATGTGAAATAGGTGAAAGCAATTGTAAGTTATTTTATATGACGAGTAAGAAATTTACAGTTTGTTTCTGCGAGTTATAATGATTGCGGATATAAAAGAGTGTGCAAGCAGTTCTTGCCTAAACAATCAAGAAGTTTCACTGACCAAGTTAATAGGGAGCTTGAGGATGTGAGTAAGGGTACAAGATTGAGTACGAGTACGACTTTGCATTTTTTAACCAATTCCGTCCCTAGAAATCTCGCTCCTCAGAAACAGCAAAGCTGTCACATGTGATTATATCATGAAAGCACGCGAAGTAGAATTGAAAATTAATGCTAGTACTTAATCTCGTTCTTCGGTGTACTTAAACCTTAAAGTCCTTAATGATTAAACAGATGCTAACCAGCAGAAGTCTCTGGGGGAAAGATCGACTAGATCAACGAGAAACAAATTAGAAACCATTTCACGTCTTAAAGACCAAAATTCCTTTGGCATAAGGGAAAAAAGCTTATATACAATTAAATTGATTGCAATAAATTTTATATTTTGTAGATTTGTTGGCAAATGAGTGTGATAGCAATCCTTGTCGGAACAATGGAACTTGCAGTTACCGGGTCAATGGATTTAATTGCAGTTGCCCGCAAGGATTTACTGGCGATATCTGTGAATTTTCAGGTTAGAAACAGTAATAACTAAATCAGTGGTTCGATGAATTACTTGTATTTCGGACAAGGTAGCGGAAGTTAGTTGAGCTCAATTCAGAGGTACATTAAACATCAGTATGTGAAGTATGTCAATATGTGCCTTCCCAAAGGGTGTAGTTTCAGTGTCTTTTTAGTGATGAATTATTATTAAGATCGAATATAAGCTTTCAGAAAATACTCTCCCCTCCTTCAAGCTTTATTAGATGTTTTGATGTATAGTATTGATTTCCTGATTTTTTTTCTTGGCAAAACGAACAGAAGATCGCCAAAAAACAAAACAAAACAAAACCGTCAACGACGAAATAACGACAATAACAACAAACCAACGGACAACAACAACAACAACAACAACAAAAACAATGAATCCAACAAAATTGCGCCTTTCGTATACAATGTCATATTTCGTTTGTTTCGCTATTCTGCTAGATTTCATCGCAACATTTACTTGTGACAACACCATGGAAATGTTTGCTGATGGTAGAAGCCTCGGTAAAGATAACGGTAATTGGGGAATCGCGGTTACCTATAGCGTACCAGGAGACACTCGAGTTATTTCAGTGGCAGGGCAGGACTCGGGAGGAGGGTTTGGTATACTCGGTTCCTTCAGCAACGGACTGGTAACCAATGAAAGCTGGAAATGCAGCATCACTTTGTCTCTCGGTTGGAATTCCCCGGATTTCGATGACCAGCAGTGGCCTCTTGCAGTTGTGGTTGCAAATCACGGTGACTCACCTTGGGGATTTATCAATGGTATAGCAAGCAAGGCAAAGTGGATTTGGACCTCTGGCCAATATGATGATGTTATTGTCGAATGAATCTTCGGTAAAAAACTACGAAAGTTAACTTGGCTTTTCCATTTTCGCTAATATTGACCAAACAGTGATCAAAACCAAATAGAGTAAGTTAGTTTAAGAGAATTTTAACAGTAATACTTCAATTTTTGCCTGCTAAAATATGGTTTCACGTTCGGTCCATGATATTCACCTGTCTCATAAGTTGATGCCAAAATTTTTTTAGGAACAACGACGTCAAGCTTTGAATCAAGTAAAATTTTTTAAAGGGCACACTCTCAGTTATCTTAACTAAGATTTCAGGCATTGCAAGTTTGCTGCAGACAGCCGCATGAGTCACCTCAACCGATCGCCCTTCCTACTTTGAATCTTTGCAGTTTCCAAAACGCAATTTTTCCCGTTTTTGCCTAACCCAAAGTTCAAAAAGTGCATTACTTTTGTAGGTTATTTAACAGTTTTGTATTTAGCGTCGGAAGAAAATAAGAGACGTCTACACGAGTAAAATAAGGTAAACTACGTTAATCAACAAAAGCAATCGCTAAATAAATTATTATCTAAGGTCGGAAAGAAGAAAAGAGATGCGGCCATGACGATTAAATGATAGAAATATAACCATGCACACAACAACGACGGTGTGTCATTACGCCGCCATGTTTTCAGCAGTTTCATCTGAAAGCCCGCTGAAAGTTATCGATATACCGTGGGCACACAGAGAACGTTAACCTTTCAGCTTGGACAGCGATGGCATCATTAACATATCATCTGATGGCTACGTAACTTCTTCATAACAAGTACTTGCGGCAAAGCGAATCGAAAGCAAAGAAAAATTTATTTGAGGTCTGAATAATTACCAGCGAAATTTCGTAATGATACGTACCTCGATTGGCTTAAATTCCGCAGGTAAAATCTCTGCAGCATTTCGAAGGTAGTCTCCGATTTTTTTCCTCTTCAAAGACCGCGCAGCTCTTTCGACGTCCCAATAGCTCTTGCGGCTGACATTAAATTTGACCGTGTTCTTTACAGGGTTAACTACAAGGCGACTTTGGGCGACTTCGTCTCTTAGAAGCTGAAGCTCTTGCTGAAGCTGGAAAACTTCAGCTCTCCTCTCTGCCAATTCCGCCGCTTGGCCATTAATGATCTTCACATCTTCCATTTTTTCAGCCCGTAGCTGCTCATTCTCAGCGCGCAGATGGCGAATACGCTGGTCGTACACCTCAAGGAGTGGCAAAGAGATAACAGACTGCTCTACCTCAAAATGCCTCGGTCCACGTTTGTAGAGTACGTTCGGCGCCTTCTCTATCTTAAACTTTGAAAACATTTTCTAGAACATTAAACTTCTTTCTCGACGATCTCTTCTGATTGCGTGAGCGAAATGGTTCTTGTCAAATGACAATAGCGGAATGATTGTTGTCAAGTGCACGCGTCCCTGTAACCATTTACATTAGCATAACTCATTGATCATTCATGACAACAAGAAAACAATGGAGTCAACTAAGCGCGAATTTCAAAGAAGCTCAGTTGCGCTAAAAAAATGTTATAAGTCGGTAACTTTTTATAAGCAATTCGCAGAACAAGCTGAAGGAAGGTCATCGTTAGAATTTCATTCATGTTGGGCACAAGACCCGACAAACGTTGGCGGCACGCGCCTCTACTGTGGAAAGTAAAGGTTATGTCAATTAATGGTTTGTTGACGATTAAGAGACAAAGACGAGAAAACAATGCACAACGGCCATGAAAGCGTTCAAGTTATACATACACTAGTGGAACTACTGCACTGAAAGTGGTTCGTAACTAAATTCCTCAAGAACCCTGTTACAATTTTTGAGATTGACATATGTAATCTCCAATTCATATGTTTGCAAAGAGATCCTTTCAGCTTAAAATCGAATTGGGGGAGTAACAGCGGTAATAGCGCAACAATTGTGTTTTTAAACAACACTAAAGACGCTTTTGTTCTCTTATACTTTTTAATGACAATTTGATCCTCCTAACAGTTTACTGATATTTCGAACATAATTGATAGTGGCGTAACTATATACGGTAGTTCTTCGCTGCAGGTAGGCTTCTTTCCTCTCACAGGCTTTGGCTTTAAAAGCACCTGGCCTATTGCCGATCATTAAACAAACCAGAAAAAAATCCTTATTACTTCTCATAAATTTTCAGTTTCTTATCCGATGACTGGTTCTTGCTTGTAGTTGTTTTGCGCTTTTCCATTTGTATTTTAGAATACAAACGGTTGCCCTTTTAGCGTGCTTCTGAACGTTCCCATTCGCGGGTTTGCGCGAAGAAGAGAAAATAAATTGAAAAGTCGACAGCCCGCACGTCATGTAACAAATTTTCCCTTCCATACCCCGGTAAAATTGTCTTTGTTCTGAGCGACATTTCCCTTGTCCCACCCCCGAGAAGGGTGATATTGTCAACATCTGGTCATCAACGAACATTTTGAATCTCGCGGTCGGAAATTTGCTAAGCGTCGGTTCTTCCAAGCTTTTGTTCTAGAAACAAAAGAGCCTCAAAGCTGCAAACAATAAAAATGCCCATAAAAGGAAGTTAATCCACTGCCATTGTCTACCAAAAATTAAACGCAAAGCTTGATATGTTCTAGCGTAGCCTGGGTAGCAAGCGTTCCCTTAGGAACGAATTTTTCCGCATTCTGGCCTCGCGAAAATCGGGGCAAAAGCAAAAAAGCGGCGGACGGGGTGTAATTTTCGCGCGGCCAGAATGTTGAAAAATTCGTTCGTACGGGAATGCTTGCTACACAGGCTAGTTCAAGAGCGGATCAAAAGCCGACCTCGAAGTGAGCCGAACCTGCCAACGTTTTCAGTTAGGCCAAATCAATAAAATTCGCGTGTTGAGTGAAAAGTCGAACTTATTAAAAAGGAGACCCAACTGCAACAAAAAATAAATAGAAAAGATGGTTGTCAGCGTTCAACAGTTGGTCTTCAGCTGTTTACGGGTGCATCGGTTGTCAAAATCAGACGAATGTCAGTCGAATTTAATTGGCTGAATTGCGTTCGATTCTTGTGAAGAACGGCGTTTGAACTGAGTACTCTTACGAACATAAAACGCAAGGATCCCCATATTTTTTTTTTAATTAATAATAAAAAAGGAAAACCAGCTCCTCCGGTCTGATAACGGCAATATAGTGTGTAAACTTTGTCAGTACTTTTCTTCACAAAATCAAAGGGATAAAACTAAGAAACAAAGAAGTGTCCGAAGTCGTTGGATTTGCTCAACACTACTAATTGTAACCTTTACATGTAAACAGAAGTAAAAACTGAAAAAGATCCTCTTACCAAACACGTTATACATCATATATTATAACGTGTAAACATTAGAATTTACTGCTGTATAACGCTATGCATTATATATTATAACGTGTATACATTACATTTTACTGTTGTATAACGTTATGCATTTTGTAATAACGTGTATGCATTAAATTTTACTGCTGTATTACGTTATGCATTATATAATAACGTGTATACATTATATTTTACTGTTGTATAACGTTATGCATTTTATAATAACGTGTATGCATTAAATTTTACTGCTGTATTACGTTATGCATTATATATTATAACGTGTATACATTATGTTCTACTGCTGTAGAACTGATATGCCACACATTGACATTCAAATCCTAGCAGTATGCAGGATGTTTGTCCCATGAACCTGGTTTAATGGCCAAACTCCTACGTATATTACATATTCACAGATGTATACATTATATTTTACTCCTGTATAACATTATACAACATTATATATTCACAAAAGTATACATTATATTTTACTCTTGTATAACATTATACATTAGATAATCACAAATGTATACATTATACATTATATACAGCTATTTCAATTAACGTTGTCGGATCAAAAGAAAGCTAAAAGACAAGACCGCAATGTTTTGTGGGATGATTTTTTATGAATAATTTCATCAAAATCATCCCTGCACGTGCAGGTCATTGTACTGCTAATTACAACCTATTGTTTTCTCCAGGCATGACTGATTTTGATGAATTTATTCATAAAAATCCCACGTAAACTTTCGGTCTTGTCTTTTAGCTTCATGCTTTGAACCGACAACGTTAGTCGAAATGACTGTATTCACAAATCATTGTATACATTATATTTTACAAAATATTAACGGCAGACTGATCCCAACGGCGGAGGTGACGAGCTTGATAGAACAAACAACAAAAGCTAGAATAACTGAAATATATTTGTTTTAAAAAAACAAAACAAAACAAAAAAAAAAAAAAACAAATTTGCTGATCCAGGTCTACAAGTGATCCGGCACCACTCATTGGTTTGTCGCTGTGGAATTGCAGATTTTATTGTGTTATATTTTACTCCTGTATTACGTTATGCGTTATATATAATAACGTGTAGACATTTTATTTTACTGCTGTATTACGGAATAAATCATTTTAGTGCGATGGTTACAACTTTCGGATTTAACAATACTAGTCTCCAAGTAGCATAATTCCTCAAGCAAACGCTATATGCGCATGCCCCAACATAATTTTTTGCGCTCTCGCCAGAATTTCTTTGGCCCCTTGTTTCTGGATTTTCTGGGTCCGCCCCTGTTTACTAAGATTACAAAGAACAACAACAAAAGACAAAAGGAAAGACGAAAATTTCGTCAAAAGTTATTGGAGCCACTGTTAAGTAAAGTCGACCTTCTCCAACCGCTTAAATTATTTCTAATTTCTTTGCATTGGGTGTGAGTGGGGAGGGGCGAGGTGAACTAATAATCATGAGGGGATTTACCCGCTCGAGGCCGTGACCGAGGGATGCTTACTCCAATCCCTCTGTTAACTTTGGCAAATGTGTTAGGTAGGTTAAAGGACTTATAATTTCTTTCATTTGGCATATTACTAAGAATAACAACAAGATGAGTGAATAATAAACCAAACTGGTTGTAGGGCTGACACTATGGCAACGGGCTTATTTATTTGGGCCAATATTTCAAAAAGGACAACTAGATTTCAGAGCCACAGTTACAATGAGAAAAACTAACGGCTCTTAAAAGTTTAAATTTGAACGTAAACATAAACTATTAATGGTTAACTAGTGTACATGACGTAGGGTATATAACAGTTTATAAGATACATACAGGTCAAAAAGACATATATGCGGTTCTAAGGAAAGATGGTTACCGTGTAGCATGAAAATTTTGCGGGTTCTAATTTTTGCGGATTGGCCTCGATCCGCAAAAATTAGTTCCCACAGGAAAAAAAAAAAAAAAAAAACGCAAAATAAAACGCCGCAAAAATTAACTCCCTTTAGTTAAAATTAGAAACTGCCCTGTTAATAGACTTGTGCCACTAGGGCGATATACATTGGACTTAAACAAGAACATTACCATGATTTCCCATTGGAAATAGCAATTAGAGTAAAGCAATTCATTACATTCTAGGCCCGTAGTAAGGCTAAAACAACTGGGTGGGGGGGGGGGGGGGAGGGAGAGGCACGAAAATTGGTTAAACAAAGCTATACCCCCTCCATCCCCCGTCAGTCACAAAACAGACCGATTGGGGAGTTAAAGATGCAACGAGAACATAGAAAAGGAGTAGATTTAGTAAGCAAAACAATAGCTTTGCACCTGCATCACACTTTTTTTGGTACATTTGCTTGCTGTCACTGTACGCTGATTTCTTCCTTTCTCTTCTTCTTCCCTTGCTTTTTCTTCTTCAAAATCTCTGTTCCTCCCCACCATTAAATTTTTAAACAGTTCTTTCATCTTCCTCGTTCCTGTCTCCTCTTTCTCCTTCTCTCTCCTTTTAACCGTCTCCATGGTAACACGCTGATCCCCGTTAACTCTTCTCTTGGCGCTTAACTTTGCTTTTTTCGCTCTCGTTCTCGCCTTTTCTGTGCTTTGTACAATTCGGGTTTTTTTTCCGCCACCGCCTAACTTGGTCCACCTTTCGTCCTCTGCTTTCTATTTTCTGTTGTTTTAATTTTTTATTTTCGTTCTTCGATTTTTCTAAATTTTTTTTGTTTGTTTCAGCTCCAATTTTAAATGCACAATTGTTTTGTTTTGTCTTAAGTATACCTTAACAGTTTTATTCGAAAGTGGTATTTCGAATCCCATCTGTAAAAAGAAAAGAAGATGTATGTAGGTTAAACCAATAACTTCATTTATTAACAGACAAATATTTTGAGTGTTTAAAGAAATAAACGAAAAGTATATTGAACTCGACTTTGTTCCAAATACACCTTTGCCCTTCATTATCAGGAAATAAATTTTCATTAGCGCGAAAACATCGGTCAATAAAATTAATGTATAATCAGTTTAACAAGGAAATAAACCATTTCAATTTGTGGCAAAGTCATTAAGGAGTTTTGCATTAAAAAGAAATCCATTAAGGCCAATTAGAATAGCGTTTTATCGAAAACAACATTCTTTAGTGCGAATGAAGATTCATTAACCTAGGGTTAACGTTCCATTGCGCGAATAAAATTTCAACTACAAAAGATTTTTAGTTACGTGGTTCCTGACTAATTTCCCAATGGATTTATATGGATCCTTAAATTTAAAACGATGCTAGCGCGCTGTACATGTGCGCACTGTTTTCGCAGTAATGGAGCACAGAGTTCGTCGAAACCGTATCCCAATTGAGCATCGTGAAAGGATAGTCAGGGCGTTTGAAGATCCCTGCGAGAAGAGGAGAAACGTGAACACGATAATTACCAGAAAATGTGCAGCTTGGTTTAGGTTTATGCAGACTTACATATACCACGATGTTTGAATGGGGAGTTGATTGAAGGATAGAGCTAAGACTTGCTTGATTGTTACGCTGACTGTATCTCTGTTGTAATGAATTTTTTTCCTCGTTAAAGAACATTAAGAAGCGTATAATGTTTGTTCATTCTCTTAAAAGCTTGTTATTTCCATTAAATTGAACTGATATTCGCATTAATGAACGTTCTTCTCTATGTTAAAACGCCTTATTGACGACACCGAAAATTAAAACGTTTGTCTATTTCTATACAATGATTACACATTCGCTTTAATGATTTAATTTTTAACACTATTGAAAATGTATTTCCTGATAATGAAGGGCAAAAGGTGTAATTTTGACTCTTTGTATTCAAAGGAAACAAGAAGGTGCGAACTTCTGATACAATTTCGACGCAAAGCGGTCAAAAATACATAGCCTAACGTAGCGTGAATTCAAGTTTCCTCTTTCTACTCCCTTTAAAGGCAATGGTTTTACAAGAAGTCGTGGAGCTAGAAAAAGGATTTTATTTTAGAGAAACATAAATATGAAAACGTCTTTTGAAAACTTGTTTGTAACGGAAGCGCGCAACGATCGAAAACTAAACTTAACTTTTTGGTCGGTAAGATTAACAACTCAAGTTGCAACTAAAAGAATCTAGGATTGATGTTTTCACAATTAGAATTAAAAAATGTCGGTGATTTTCAAGTAATATATCAAACACGAGGAAGAGCGTTTCCTCCGATTTCCAAACACCGAGAAGTAGGTTGGAAAAACGAGGCGCAGCCAAGATTTTTTAACCCATTTCGAGGCGTTTGGAAATAGGAGGAAACACTCTTTCGAACCGGTTTGATATAGCTTCTCAAACTATTGATAATTCTTGGAGAAATTCGAAGCAAAAGTTCACAAAATTTTATGCCAATTAAGATCACAATTCAAACCACCTTCACGGTAGTGATTTGCTTTGTTTTGGCTCGATGAATTTTTTTTTATTAATGAGTTTGAGAAATGGAAAGCAACAATTGGAAAAAGAAAACGATAGCGCATGGAAACAGGATAAGAAAAGAAACCTTTATTTTAATAGGGTAACTCCTTCCGTTTTTGTACAAGGATAAGAAAGGATAAGAAAACTATATCATTCATGAAGGATAAGTGTTGCAAATCTGATCAGTGACAAACCACAGCGCTTATAAACTGTACAGGAGGGAGTGAGAAATCTAACACAAGTTGTTTAAAATTAAACTTCTAGAGTTTTTTTTACCTACCGCTCTCTCCGATTTACGGCGGGTCTTCTTAAGCAATTCACTCACCGCTCATGTCTTTACACAGTTGTTTCACAGCGCGTTTGACTGTAAAAGTGTCCTCCAAAATATAAATGCGGTATGCGTTCCCTGGCAACCGGTTGTGGCATGCGTACATTGATTGCTTTTGTACGGATAACCTCCATCCCCATCCCTTGTGTCACATTTGTCGCAATTAAAATGCACTCTTGTATGATCAATGACTCCAAACGCATAGACGCATCAGCTTCAGTTTGACAAAATACCACGAATTGTGAAATTGTACTAACGAACAAACAACATGTCTCAACAAAATATTAAATGTGAATAAGGGAGAAACGAAGACTCGGAAAAAAATCCGAGTCCCAGACGGGATTTAAACCCACGACCCTCCGTGATCTAGTCGGATGCTCTAACCACTGAGCTACTGGAGACTCTATGGTGAGCAAGGATCAAATTGTGGGTATCGACTGGAACCGTATCGCGCAGATACACAGTCACGTACTGACTACAGCATCGCGCTGTCACATGTGACAGTGCTGTTAGTGAGTTCGTCTTATCTTTAACTCCCTACTTACAAATACAAATCGGTCATAAGGATTTTGGTTCTTATTTCCGATTCACAAGGAAGGAATGCCTTTGTTTTGCTACTGTATGAAAAATAAATGTTAGAGGAGGAAACTGACAGGAAATAAACCAATTATTAAAGGTTATGAAAAGACACTTGCAGCATAAGAATTCAAGATTGATTTTTGCACATTATTTTTTAATTATTTGTTTTTTGACACATTGTTTTTTTACACTTCCAAAAATTCTTGTAGGGGGGGGGGGGGGCTCAATCCCCCCTGCCTCCCCCTGCTAAGGGCATGATAACTTGGGGTAATGGTTATTTTATTTATACACGGTAAATCCTTCAGCAAAGATTATAAAGAGATAAAAGGTAAAATATAACCAAAATCATCTCTAACTAACCTAACTAACCTAAAAAACTATTAACCGCATACTAAAAGCTGCTCTACAAGGATGCCGTGTTAAAACTCATTCAAAACTGTGGTGGTGTAGATTAAATTTAAAATCATGTAAAGATGTTGCTGCACGAAGGCCACTGGATAGGCTGTTCCACAACCCGGCTCAATCGCCTGCATTAGATTGGCACGAATGGGTCATCTGAAGGAACGCACAGACTCAAATCACTGGACTCGAATCGTGCAGCAGACAAGCCATGTTCTAGTGCC
Organism: Pavona decussata; assembly: GCF_977016875.1. Lineage (NCBI taxonomy): Eukaryota > Metazoa > Cnidaria > Anthozoa > Scleractinia > Agariciidae > Pavona > Pavona decussata. Next base: position 1,419,897 of record NW_028145637.1, on the reverse strand, counting down.
GCTTCTACGGCGGCCTGTACAGAAGTTATTTTAATTCTTGAAACTTCAACTGAATAAGAAAGTGTTATTATTATCGACTGAGTCTGTCTCATTGCGTTACAGTAGGGCATAGTTTTGCATTTTAGCAGCCCGCTCCTGGTTAGGTCTCCGCAAAGTTGTATATTACATCTTTCACTCGAAAGTCCCTCTGTATGCCTAACAAAGGCAATTCAAGCATTTATACTGCTTTCTTGTAAAACAGTATACGGTAATACGGGTCGTGGCAAACCGTATTAAGGAACAGTGTTTGGCTGTGCATGGTAGGGGTAGGCTTTTTGTTTTGTTTTGCTCAGACCCTTTGCGCAGTCAGGTATTACAGTGATATGTCTCTAATATGTAAGTAGAGTGAACTGTGACTCAACACACCGTACAATAAAAGTTAAAAACGTTAAGGTTTCTTCCACCTAAATGTTCTACTGCTTGATCAGAACGTCGTAAAAATTAGTTCCCATCAGAGATTTCAGTCATTTCGAACCGCAAATGTTGTTCCCGCAAACCACAAAAAATCGCCAATCCGCAAAATAAAACTCCCGCAAAATTTTCGTGTTACACAGTAGGCGTTCTTGACATCTTCAGCTATAAGGTACTACTGTCTATTTAGTTTAGAGTTATGATGTTTGCACCCTCTTAAGTTAAGTTCAGTTAAGTTCTCCCAAAACAAGATTAATGAGGGTTTCTTGAAGGAATGCACTCATCCGCTTACTCCACGGCCTTCGCGTCGACCCGTAAAGTTGCGAAACAGCAATGATCTTACAAACAAACTGAGACAAGCTCTATATGACGAATCAGAGCCAACAAACCCCATCAGGAGACAGGTATATCGGAGGAAAATGTCCATGCAAGGCTGAATGATTGTCCGAAAAATAAACAGTTTTCCGAGAAGCAAACCTCCGAGAACAACTGTGAAACTTTTAGGATAATCCACTTTAATCCGAGGGCATTATCTCCTGCCGGATATGCCAGCAATACCGAAAGGGCTTCTTTTACAGAATCATTGCTTTACTTTGGAAAAAAACAGCTAGTGATGGCCTCTGCGTGATTGCAGCTAACTAAATGCAAGCTAATTAGTTTACTAGTTGTTTCTTTGTTTTCTCGATGAAAAAGTTGGAGCCACTGTTATCAAATCGGACGGCTATTATAAACAGTCTGATTACCAAAGTCCCATACTGTATCACATGCCGTGTTTAGTCCAGTGACAACGCGCGTAAATAATCAGTGGGTTATATTTCCCGATAAAACGCTTCTCCTTGTTTTAAACATAACAATAGTAGAGTTGCCCAAACAGCTTCTACTTTCTTGTAATTTTCACTCACGTGGCCTAAGGGCATTATCTCCCGCCGGATATGCTTGCAATCCCGAAAGGACCTACTTTACTGAATCATTACTTTACTGTGGAAAAGACAAACAGCCAGTGACTGCTTCAGCGTGATTGCAGCCAAATAAACCAGCAAGCTAACTAGTTTACCAATTGTTTCTTTGTTTTTCTCGTCGAAAATTTTGTGGCGACTGTTATCAAATCGGAAGACTGGTTGTCGTCTGATAGCCAAAGTCCCATTGGGTACCACGTGACGGGTTTTGCACAACCAAACGCGCGGAGGTTGATCGGTGGGTTACAACTCCAGAAAAAAGCAGTTGTCCTCACTATAAACATAACATAAGGAGAGTTTCCAAAAGAGTGTCTACTTTCTTTTAATATTCACTTACATAGCCCTTTTACTTTTTCTTTGAAAAATACAGGTCAAAGTTGTCACTTGCCGATCAAGTTTTCTCACAGCTACGTTTAATCAAAACTGATTTCACTTTCCTTTTCGTCCTTCAAGGGGGTTTGCATAACCAAGGAACCGTTTTTTTCCGTTTCCAAACAAAAAAACCTAGCGACAATCGTTCGTGAATACAAGTTCTTAATTGTTGCTAGCATACTCTACTTTCACCTATTTTAAGCACAAAAAAATGCAAGTGATCAAATGACAAATAACAAACGACCACAAAAAGTCAACAAATCACAGATTAAATGGCTTAACACTTGGACCAGCACGCAAGCTTTCGCAAGCATGCACGCTTTTCATCACAATAGAGGGGAGGGATAAGAGGGGAAGGGGGGTAACATAAGGGAAACTGTTTGTATGAAAAATTGAAGACCTCTGATTCTCAATGTTAAAAATGCCGGAACAATAGGAAGTCTTTCAATGAACAAAAATGAATTGTTTGGCTTTTAATAATTATCGATAAGTACTCTAATATACGTTGCAGTATTATAAAACAAATATAGCACTCAGTCTCATCAAACATGAACCATTAGAAACTTCACACGGTGATCTTCATGGATATAAACGCCCGGGGTGAATGTCTAGATGTTCCTTCAATTTTAAGTTATGCTAAGGAGTTGGTCACTGCTGGGCATGTAGGTTTAAAAAGGCATCTTTATTTTGAATTCCATCCACCTACTTTCACCAGCCGAAAGTTATTATCCCTTCAAATAATTTGTCTAATCCTATTCCTTTCCTTTTTTAATTATATTGCTAGTCAGAAATCCCATTCAAGCAACCATTGTAAATACTCGACTGTCCAAATTACCAATTAATTTGGACAGCTCATTCTCGACAAAATCAGCATTATTTACCCTTAACATTTTCCCCTTAAATAATACCCAATATAATTAATAGGTAATACGACTACATGCTTGTCCAATTTGGAAATAATTGGATTAAAAAAATTCCTCGGACTGCCAAATTAGTACATATACTAATTATAGTTTCCTATGGATTATTTATTTGCACTGAAAATAATGATAACTGAACTATTATGTAAATAAATTGTACAACAATATTTTTTGGGTAAAGGATGATCGTTCTTATTGCTGGAATTTTGATAAGTTAACTGCAGCTGAGAATTTCCTGAAAATAATAAAATTAAATAATTAAAAAAAAATGAATAAAACAGATGTTGGAGGGGAACGTCCGAGGGTTAAACAGGTATTTAACAAATATTTAACTAAAAGGAGCCTTTTAAATCTGACGTGTAAGGGTTACATCTTAACCTCTAAAACAGGATTTCCATTGGAAAAACACTTCAAATCGACTCAGAATAATACATCCTTGAGCAGATAAATATGATGATCACGAAAACGTGTTGCATTTAACATTCACTGCATGAAGGTTTTCCTTCAGCTGAGGCAAGATGTCTGACGAGCGCCATCTCCCCCTGCACCTGGGCTTTGTGTTATTTACAGTTGTCCTGCTAATTGGAGAAAGTGAAGGTAACTGCAAAACCCCCATTCGTTTTAATTTTGACTTTTTCTAGGTATGTCATCATTTTTTTCTCTTAATTGTAGCGCAAAGAGTAACAACGATTTGGGTGTGGGGCGGAAGTAGATCGCTGTGGAAGTAACTAGATAAAAGAGAATTTGCGGAGGCAGTTTAAAATCTTTAAACCTTTTTTGAAAGCAAATATTGCACTTTTTAAAATTAATAGTCACCTGCATACCTTTCTTAACGTCTTGAATTCATTTGAACAGCAATTCTTGGTTGGGTGCTCATGGATGGACTATTTAGTCAAGCAAAATAGTTTTGTGGATTAATTTACTGACGAACAAAAAGTCTTCAGTCTTAGCCAGTCTTTGTATATTATCTCCTTTCATAGCCGCCAGTTTTAAGGCCGGAAAAGACAACGTAACAACATCCAGTCCAGGACTGTTCGCTTGCAAGAAAATATCGTTTTCGCAACCTTTCAATGGCGGAAAGAAAGTGAAAGTGTTTGCCTCATTTGGTCATTCGGTGGAAAGAAGCCCAACTCGTGGTAACGGTGCAGCTATTTGGGTTGAATCAGAAGATCAAAATCAATTCACCACCTGTGTTTCTGAATACGGTGAAGGTTCTAATGGAACAGCGGAGGTGAATTGGATTGCTGTCCAATCCGTTCCTTCTGGGACTCAAATAGGAACTGCTGACTTGGATTCTTGGACTACTGGGACACAATGCAAAAGGATCGACTTCCCACAGGTTAGCATAATTAGTATTTATATTAGTATTTATTTCATGAAATTTCGATTAGCAAAAAAGAAGTAGAAAAACCTCTTCCTGCTGGCTTCATTTGTAATCAGAGTTCTATGTTTCAAATAGGATCTTAAAAGTAACGGCTTTTCGCTTCTGTTATCAACTTAAGCCAGCTTTAGAAAAAGAAACCGTCGGTCAATTCAGACAATTTCCTTTCCTTGCGAAAGTTAGACGGACAGTATTTTCAGCCTTATTTGCCAAAATGAGTGGGTAGATAGATGGGTGAGTGAGTGAGTTTGTGGGTGAGTGAGTGGGTGAGTGAGTCAGCGATAGTGATACTGATAGGGTATCTTTATTGCGCCTTACTCTCCAAAGGGAGATATTGGTCTAGAATAATTGATATGAAAACAGTGAAACAATTCATTATTTACATGCTGACTCGAGGAACTCTTTTCTCCTCTGGAACATTAAATTACTACATTTAACTACTATTTTAGTAGTATTTTCCTTTAATTAGTAGATAATTAATTCTGTCTTCATCACTTAAGTTGGCGATGACAGGATAATTTTTGGAAATGAGAGAATGGAGTTGTTAGCCCAAAACGCCCATGAAGCGACAAAAATCCAACAAAGAACTGTTTTATTCGCTCTACAGCGATCAGTAGTTTTACATTCTCTCCGATTCTCTCTTCAGGCTAGTGCCAGTCCTTTTCGGTAAACTTCGTAACTAGTTCCAGTTCTCTACATTACTCCCGCCAAAAAGAATGTTGTCCTCAACATTAGGTAGCGAATCAAATGTCACTGACTGTTGTACATGAGTTCTCTGTGTTCTTATTTGTCATCCAAGAGTGAACATATTTAAATTAGTTGATCAGGCCAGGCCCCAGTTGTTCAAAGGCCGGATAACTTTATCCAGTGGATAAGTCACTATCCGACAGTTTCAATCTGTGCAAAGATTTCAGTATTTCATCGTGTACAAGCGAATATGCACACTCTAAGCACAGTCTAGTTTAGGAGTGGACGAAAACCTTGGACAACGTTTAACGTGAAGCATATTTTAGACCCCGAATAGTGCCTTATCCAGCGGATAAAGTTATCCGGCCTTTGAACAACTGGGGCCAGAACAATAACTTTTGTCACCCTCGAGTGTCGGTCTCCTACTGCAGCATAACACAAAAATCATTATATCTACATCATCTCATACTCTATACAAAGAACTTTCCGTAAAAAAAACGATCTTCGAAACGGGATTACACCCCTTGAATACTCTCCTTGAACATAGGCCAAAATAGTCATAATATAACGCGATTTATAAAGGGACATTAATTACTTAGTGTTATCTCAAAATGAACGTGACTCCAACAGATACAAATCAGTTCAATTGTTCCTTTCCAAGTAGCTATCAATAGCACCAGGGCACACGGGGCAACGGTTGGGCTGGTGCAGGAAGGTAGACAAAGCAACTGCAAGGCTTATGGGTAGATTGTAACATCCATGGTACTGTATATGGCACTGTAAACGGTTGCCATACAAACTGCTCTGGATGTAATGCTATAATACCTTGAATTCCAGCTGTGTTGCAAGGTTGAAAGGAAGGCTGTCCCAGTGTATCATATGTCATTCTAAGGGGTGGTCTGCTATTTCGTTGCGACTGCCTTGGAGGTGCTTTATCTATAGCATCATCGAAAATCACCTCCGGTTGTGCTAGGCCTTCCATATCATGCTCTGAGTCAAGGTCATCAGCCTGATGAGGATCGACATCCTGTTTTGCTAACCCTGCGGCAGATCCAGTGTTATCTTCTTCATGATAGCTTGTAGACCCGTAGAATTCTTGAAGCTGATTTGGTGTTAAACTAGGAACGTCCTCATCAGTGGCACCAAAAATTTCCTCTTGTGGGATCACTCGCTTGCTGGTGCTCCTGGATGTTCGTTGGCTACTTTTCAATGGTTTAGTTTCACTTTCAACAGGTAAGTAAGAGCATGGAAATAGGAGGTTGCGATGCAGAACTCTGGATCTTCCATCCCCATTCTCCGGCTTTTCTTCATAAACTGGCGTATCTTTTATCTTACGAGTTACAACATAAATTTGTTGTTCCCAGTAAGGGCGTAATATGCCTGGGCCACCTCGCTCGTTCATATTCCTCACTAGCACGTGATCTCCTTCGTAAAGGGCAATATTTCTCACTCTCTTGTCATACTGCTGTTTACCGGTTTCTGCACTTTTCTTTGCATGAGCAGACGTCAAGTCATAAGCTTCTTTCATCGCTTGTCTCCATTTCCTAACATATTCCGGAAATGTCGAGAATCCTACTGGAGGCTTCAGGCCAAACATTAGATCGATGGGGAGTCGTGGGTTTCTCCCAAATAGTAGATAGAACGGTGAGAAGGCAGAGGAGTCGTGACGGGTACAGTTATAGGCGTGGACTACCTTATTAAGGTGGTCACGCCAGCGGGATTTCTGTTTCTCAGGTAGTGCTCGCAGCATTGACAAGAGTGTCCGGTTGAACCTCTCAACCTGCCCATTCCCCTGAGGGTGATAGAGTGTTGTTCGCGAATGTTTGATACCATTAAGTTTCTCGAGATTGTAAAAAACCTTGTTTTCGAATTCACTTCCTTGATCATGATGAATGGTCTCCGGGAATCCAAATCTCATGATAAAGTCATTATACAGCCTATCAGCAGCAGTCTTAGCTGATTTGTCAAGTGTGGCATACGCTTGGGCAAATCTCGTGAAGTGGTCCATGATCACCAGTATATATTGATATCCACCAGAGCTTGGTTCGAGATGGACAAAATCTATGGATACCAGTTGAAAAGGTGCTGTAGAAGTGATGGGCTGAAGTGATGCATTAATGTGGGTTGTAGGCTTTCGTTGTTTCAGGCACCGGCACACTTTTGTGACATAATGAGTGATGTCTGCCCGCATAAAAGGCCAATAGAATCGCTGTCTGGCTAGTTCGATAACTCTATCTGCTCCCAAATGTCCCATATTCTCATGCAGTTCCTCATAAACTCTTTTGTGGTACTTCCTGGGCAACACCATTTGATTTCTAGATCCAGACTTGTGATAGAGAATTCCATCTTCAGCAACGAAGAGGTTGTTCCACTCGTCGTACCATAGCAGGCTCCTTCTGTCTCTCCTGGTAGATGGGACGCCTCCTGATTTGCATGAAATGTAAAGCACAAGCAATTGTTGGGTCCTCCTGTTGGGCAGCTACAATTTCAAAAGTGGGCAAAGTTGCTACGTCTTCACAGTCTTCCTTTAACCGATCAGGTACCGCCGCGAGGGAGGACAACCAGGCAGTTTGACCAGAGTTTGTTTCATGAATTGATGATTAAACAGCATTCAATACATCCTGACTGACTAATTCTGAGCAACCTTCCATGTATTCCTCAAAACTAAGTGGCACGCGCGACAGGGTATCAGCATCTGCATTCGCTTTGCCTGGTCGATATCTGATTTCAAAGTGGAAATCAGCAAGTTCACTCACCCATCGCAGACCCGTTGCATTAAGTTTCGCTGATGTGAGGATGTAGGTCATGGGATTATTGTCGGTGAAAACAGTAAACTTGGGAGCGTAGTACAAGTATTCGCGGAACTGGTCAGTAATTGCCCACTTCAGGGCCAGAAACTCCAGCTTACCTGCGAGGAGGTGGTAGTTCCTTTCAGCTGGTGACAATGCTCGTGAAGCATAAGCAATTACTCTCATGACGTCATTCTGTTTCTGGTACAACACTGCTCCTAGGCCCTCTCCACTTGCATCAGTATAAAGAGTAAATTCTTTCGAGAAATTCGGGTAGGCCATGATAGGTGGACTACTGAGGTGTCCCACGAGCTCCTCCAGGGCTGCTTGCTGTTTACTTTCCCAGCAAACTGGTGTCTGAGGATAGCTGCCCATTCTTTCCGGTGGTTGTTAGCAGGTCATATATTGGTCTTGCAACCTTTGCAAAGTTCTTGATGTATCGACGGTAGTAACTGAGTATTCCAGCAAGCTGTCTTACTTCACCAACACTTTTTGGCCTTGCTTCCCTTAGCTTCTCGATGGCTCTAACACTTCCTGGATCCGTTCGATAACCATCACCAGACACAATCCTCCCCAGGAAACAGACCTCTCGCTTAAACAGACTAATTTACTTTAGGCTTTAACCTCACTCCATGCTGACGCAGCTACCTTACCACTGCTCTCAGGTGCTCAACATGCTCTTCAAAAGTCCTACTAAACACAATTATGTCGTCAAGGTATGGAATGGCCACCTTATCTCTCAGTTCACCCAGACACTGCTCCATAAACCGCTGGAAATTTGCAGGCGCATTCATTAATCCAAATGGTATCCTTATCCACTCATAGAGTCCCCATGGTGTGATGAATACTGTGGCTGCTCTACTTCCTTCACTCACAAATCCCTGGTGATATGATTTACCCTGATCTAGTACGCTGAACCAGGTGTTCCCACCCAGACTGTCCAGGGTTTCTTGGACTCTTGGGATAGGATGTCTATCAGCAACCGTCCTACGATTTAGTTCTCTATAATCAATGCACAGCCTTAGGGTCCCATCCTTCTTGCGGACACAAACAACTGGAGACGAATAAGGTGATTTGGATTCAGCAACGAAATTCTGGTTCATCAGGTCCTTACTGTACTGTTTCACCTCCGGGTACAACGGTCTCGGAACTGATGTGTACTTCTTTTGGACTGGGCGGTGATCACTCAGATTAATTTCCATCTCTAGGCCAGATTTACAACCGATATCTTCTTCAGATGATGCAAATGACTCAAACTCTTCCCTTAGCATTGCCTCAGCCACAATACGCTTGTCTTGGTCCAAAACACTGAGATCAACTGCTGGGAGAGGGTTTTCACTGACTTTGTTCTGCCGGCTGGGGAAAGTCTTCTTTAGAGCTCCCTGATCTTGATTCTTCTCAGGAGATTCGTGGCTACATGTATTCTGGGTGCTTACCTCACTTAGCTTTACATCTGCTGCTGTAACTGATTTAACAGCTTGAAGAACTCCCAGGGGTGTACGGTTCCTAAGCACAATGTCATGATCTGTTCTATTATGTACAGCAACTTGCACCTTAGATGTTTTTCCAGGTTTGATATTCAGCAGAGTTTCATTGACTTCCAAACCATCCGGCCACTGCGCTAGTGTATCTGGCTCAAATAACACAGGGGTAAGCCTTTCCACAGGTCCTGTATTTGCACGACAAGTAAAATGAACAGTCTTATCCTTAGGAATTATCACATCTTTCCTTGCAGACTTTACTGAGGTTGAACTCTGAATGAAGTTGACAAGAGCATCAAGGTTTTTCTTGTCCTTTCCTGGAAAACTCCTATACACTGTTGGCACTGGATTCTGATCCTGGCTCATTAACTCTTCAATAACATTATATCCTAAAATAGGACAGTCCAATTTCTCTGACGTTACCAAGAAGGGCACTACCATTTCCTCTTGGTTGCTGTCTCTACTAGAAGGGGTTAACCTTAGTCTGACTTCCACCCACCCAATGTAAGGGATCTTGGTCCCATTCACTGCTGTCAAATTCAAGTTCGTGTCCAAGAGTTCTGACAACTGCTTGATACCTTTGCTCCCTAGATGCTGCTGAATTGCTTCCAATGAAATAATCGATACTTGGGCGCCAGTGTCCCATAATAATTCAAACTCACAATCATTGAGTAGGCACTTTACTATACACTTCTTACCAACAAGGCCAATGACTTTCGCTTGCTCTCTGGGAGTTAAGAGACTCACACAAGTGGGGTCTCTGAACTCTTTCGAGTCACGGCTACTTAAATGACCAATCGCCTGGCATAACAATCTGTGGTCCTTCCAGTGCGCTCCTTGACATTCCACAGAACAATACCACACACTCTGGCACTGGCTGCATCCCTTAAGTTGCTCATGCTCTCCTCCTCTCTTACAGCAATGATTACATTGGTGAGACTTTGATGGATTTACAACTGCTTGTTGTCTCGCGCAAACAGCCGTCTCCCGTTTAACGACTTCCGGCACCCGCTTGCAAAATGAGAATCGCTGCCACACCTGAAGCAGTGGTTGCAATATTCTTTCTTCTTTTCAAAACAACCTGAACACAGAGGCGGTCTTCTGGGCCCTTTTCCAGAAGATATACTGTTGGTGCTGTCTCTCTTTCTAACTTCTCCTCTCAATGCCTCAACCTCTGATTTAATTGCATTAATAGCTGCTAAAAAGCCGCTCTGCGGGAGGCTTTCCTTGGGTACTTTCTTTTCCTTGGATGAATCAGACACTGAAGCTACTGATGCTGCTGGGGATTTGGATTTGCTGTTATTTTTCAGCTTCTTGTCTCTTTCTTTCTCTGCTGAAGCTGCCACACTCATCTGTTGTATCAACACCTCATATGTTACGCTTGGATCCTTTAGGAATGGGCGGATCTTAAACCCGAATGATTTCGTCCTGCAAACCAGTTTCTACCGATCGAAGGAAAAGATGTTGTATGTGCACAGGGTCATACTGGAGACATGTGTCATCATCCTTGTCACTACATGCAAACAGGATTTGCTGCCTGAGATCCAAAGCATTCATCAAAAATGTCTGGGGTGATTCCTTCCTTGACATATTGATGATAGGACTTGATAGAGCTCTGATGTGTTCTTTACACCATAGTGGCTACGGAGGATTTTCTTTAATCGATCCAATGTCAAATCTTTTTAAGTTTCGAGATAGCTCCTAAGTACCAATCCAGGTGTGATAGAACGGATAACACCATCAACAATTTCATTCTCAGAATAACCTTGTGCCAACCAAGTTTGAATCTGGCGTGCTAGCGATGAGAAACTGATTTTATCCTTTTGCTCGGGCTCTCCGATCTGTCCATTAACCTTAAACTGTCTGCGTAAAGCGCTAGTTGACAACAGTTTATGAACCAGATCTTCCTTTGATAATGTGGGGGGTTTGGAATCTCTAAGAACTGCCTTTTCGCCCTTTCCTTCGCCCTTGATGCCAGAGGAAGGCTTTTCCGTCAATAACTTTTTCACGTCTTCGAGATAGGGCACGATTTCCTCTTCCTTTAGTTTTCCAAGTTCTTCTTCTAACCTCTGTGCGACATGTTTAGCCACCGCGAGTTTCGACTTGTCTTCGTGTTCGACCTTGAAAAATTTGGCAATTCGTTCCAGCGAGCTCCAATCTGCGGCGTAAATTCGGGACTGTACTTCCAATTGAAGTTCCTCTGTCATTTTACTAATCAACATGGTTTCTTCATTTCGTCTATGGTGGTAAACGGAACCACGTGGTCGTAGCGAGCACAACAACAAACTTCAAAAACATGCCACAATCGGTCGCCACAAGCGGTTCTCTTGGTGTTTCATTTTCGTCGAGTCACTCTCCTGGCAGGGTCGCCAAATTTGTTAGCCCAAAACGCCCATGAAGCGACAAAAATCCAACAAAGAACCGTTTCATTCGCTCTACAGCGATCAGTAGTTTTACATTCTCTCTGATTCTCTCTTCAGGCTAGTGCCAGTCCTTTTCGGTAAACTTAGTAACTAGTTCCAGTTCTCTACAGAGTTCATGTCTAATTTTATCATACTCTTCGAAATACATCAAGAATGCCGTTTGTCCTCTATTAAATTTCTTTTGCATATTAAGCAGGTTCTTTCTTCTACCGGGATTAATATCCCTTTATTTTAATATTTCCCGGTTTGTATACGCAATGAATGAACCCCTATTCGCAATTTCGTAATACTTATTCTCTGGCTGGGTTTCAGATGGTCTTGAGATAATCTTCTAGTTGGTAGTCATTTTTAATTTTTTGTGCGTAAATATTTCTCTAGAGTTTTCAGAACTGTTACTGCGGGTCTTTGGCAAATTTTGAAAATAGTTTTTGTCTTAGTTGCGTCTTAAGGGAGGAACGAGCATTCTTGATATGTTGTCGATTTACTATATTGCTTGTGGAGGGCATTCGTATCAACTATCACTATTTAATACATCAAAAAAACTTGCGCAACAATAAGCTCCATTTAAGAGAGGATTGTTTGTTTCATGTAAGAGGCTTTGCCAGTAACTAAAAATTGAAGCCTTTATGTCTATAGTTAAGGGGTTCCGTCCAAGTTCTGCCCTACAGGCTATGTTTTATGTGTACCATAGTGTATGGACTTGTTCAACAGTGCTTTTGTCAAAATAAGTCTTGTGTGATAATAATTCAGGTTCCCCAATCTCGCATTCATATAATAGTATAAGTTTGACAAGAGCATCAAAAAGTTTATTCCTAATTGTAATTGTTGTCGTATCGGAATTAGAGAACGACCGTTTTATTATTGTTGTTATTAGTCCTCCTCTTGTATCTTAATATTATAGCTTAGTCTGCCTTGTTACTTAGCAGTAAAAGTTATTCTTACTTTTTGTCATCCTGGCCCGCCTAGATTAGCTTTACTACCTGCGGCGCCGAGGAATTGTACGTGAAAATTTATGCAAACACCAAATAAACTTGAAAGTTGAAATTGAAGATAGAACTTTGTAAGCTTTTTTGCTATTGCGAATGCGTGAGGTATAACGACCAGATAATAATAATTAATAATAATTAATATTTGTATGGCACAAATTAGCATGTGTATATGATCAAATGCGCCTAACAAATTGTATATGTAAAAAATAAAAAATAATTAATTAAAAATAGTTATTTACAATTCTTACAGTCCTTACATCGTATTGTAAGCAACTCTAAATACAAATGTCTTCAATTTGGACTTAAAACGTGTAAGATTATCCTCGTCCCTTATTGCGCTCGGCAGTTTATTCCACAGTGATGGTGCAGCAGCAGTAAAAGCTGTCACTGTCACCGAGTGCCTTCTTCGTTTTCGTGGATAGTGGTACTAACAAAAGTTCAGAATTTGGTATCAAGATCAAGTCATTTCTATGCCTAAATATGTTTGTCTGTCTGTCAAAGATATGTTATGGCTCCATTGTCCCCATTTAGGTATAATATTGTTATATTTAATTATATTTTAAATTTAGGATGTCTTTTCTCTTTTGAAACATTAAATATGTGTATTTACTTACTATTTTTGAAGTGGTTTCATTTTCTAGGGTAAGTAAATACTGTATCTTATCCTCATCATTTAGGTTTTTGAAAAAACATTGTGTGTTGAAATGAGATAATGCAGCTCATTTTTAATGTTATTAATGAGTGAGTGAGTGAGTGAGTGAGTGAGTAAGTGAGTGAGTCAGCGAGTTAGAGAGTGAACTTTTGAACTTATATATTAAATGGTGATAACAAGTACCGTTAGATTATTTATAATTTCGTCTTGTTTTATATTTGATATTTTAGCGTTTTATGACTCCACCAACTGTTCTAGTAACCCCTTCTCACAAGTTAGCCAAAAGACCCCAGGATGCCATGGCGCTGTGGATTCAACATCCGAATGTGGACAGTTTCAATCTTTGTGTCCGTGAAACCAAGCTTTTTGATGGCCTACACCAAAACATAAAAATTGTGAGTAATTACTTTTTATTGCTATTACTATTATTATTATTATTATTATTATTATTATTATTTTTATTATTATTATTATTATTATTACTATTATTATTATTATTATTATTACTATTATTATTATAATTATTATTATTATTATTACTATTATTATTATTATTATTACTATTATTATTATTATTATTATTACTATTATTATTATTATTATTATTATTATTATTACTATTATTATTATTATTATTACTATAATTATTATTATTATTATTATTATTATTATTACTATTATTATTATTTTTATTATTACTATTATTATTATTATTATTATTACTTTTATTATTATTATTATTATTATTATTACTATTATTATTATTATTATTACTATTATTATTATTATTATTACTATTATTATTATTATTACTATTATTATTATTATTATTATTATTATTATTATTATTATTATTATTATTATTATTATTTAAGGTATTGCTTCTGTCCTCTGTAGCGTAATTCTTTGTCTTATAAAGAAATAAACTCGCCCTTTTCAAGGGTGAGTTGGAGGGGAATAGAAAGTGTCCGGACTTGACTTTGAACATTCGTGCCTATTGGAGTGAACGTAGCAATTAGCACACTTTGTGACTTTTCCTAAAATTAATCTAGGGACACTTCGATTTTGAAACCTTATTGTGAAATGATTCTCTTAGAAATCAATCGAAAATGATTTTGACAACGATGTTCCTTCTTCTTCTAAAATGTCTTTGTCCTTTGATCAAACACTGGTACTTTTCTTCTTTTACATTTTGTTAGTTTTATCATGGGCTATAGGAAACATGGGTTTCGACTAAATAAAGATTACATTTTATCTCAAATAAAGTTGAATTACTCACAATGAAGTAGTGTTTTGTCTTTTCTGATCGTTGCTCCCCATTTATGTCAGGTAAAATAGCCCTACAAACCCTGCGTTTGACTCAGAACAAGCGTTTGTTAAGTCTTGGTAACCTCGCTTCGTACTCCAATCCCAGGCGCGGGCGCTAAGCGCGCGAGCGTTAAAATCTTTCCCAGTTGAGCGCACGCTTAGCGCCCGCGCCTGAGATTTCAGTAGGACGCTCGGTTACCAAGACTTAACAAATGCTTGCAAAGTAGTTCTGAATCACTATGGTGCGTTGTTAGGGCTATTCTAAAAGAAATAAATGAGGAAAAGCGACCAGTAAAGACAAAAGAGTACTTCATTGTGAGTAATTCAACTTTATTTGAGATGAAATGTAATCTTTATTTAGTCGAAACCCATGTTCCCTATAGCCCATGGTTTTATTTATTGTTAGGTCAATTCTTGGATGTATTGATGATGTGTTGGAAAACCGGAAAAATCCAAATGAGATGGTGAATCCAGAAAGGCGGCACTCAAGATTAATGGCTTAAATCCCAGGCCATTTCAGTCCATCGCCCCATTTTGTAAACGTAAATTAGGAGACAGTTTTGAACAGTCTGGTCAACTACCCAAAAGATCTTAAAAAAACTGAAATGATAGGGTTATATTCGATTCAAGAAAAGGTCAACTTAAGAATTCATTTATTTTGCTTTCTTGTAGAACTGGTTGGCATTTACTAACCTCAATCTGGACAATTTTACCCTGACGAACAGTCTGTTGTTTGCAAACATTACCTCACCATCTCACAGAGATAACTATGCTTTCTGTGAGGTAAGGAAAGTAAACAAGCAAAATTACTAACTTTCATCATCATCCTATAAGTTTATGCATATTTATTTATTTTCTCTTATAGAAAATCAACTTTACAGATCCATTCTTTGTTCCTCCTGTGGTAGTCGTGACGCCTAAACGCAGTTATAGCAATTCGTTTCTGTCTGCTGGATCTGGATGTGACGCAATTGCTAGCTGGGTTGAGGTATTTTATTTAACTTTGCTATGTTTATCGTTGATCCAATAAGCAATTGGTTAAGAGAAAGGAAGTAAGCACGATTTTACGTTATCTCCTGAGAATACAAACAAGTTCATTTATCTATTTTCTACTTGCTTCAAATTTTTTAACAACACTGGATATTGTTGTTGTTGTTGTTTTATGCCGGATTTTGAGGCCACTGTGAGAAGAGATCCACCCTTACTAGACACTTAACTCACTTAAGTAGTCTATGGTCTGGATTTGAAGTATGTTCGAAAAATATAAATCATTCACGAATTTTCGGCTTTTCTTGCCTAGAACGGGTTGAAATTTTCCCTTATTGTAAAACTAATTTTCAAACAAGGTCTTTCTTGGATCTTATAATAAGTTTTTGGTCGGCAGGCTTAAAAATCAGTCAAAATGCTTTCAAAAAGCAAAGAAACGCAACTAAGATATAAAAATGTGAACTTAAAAGTGGCAAAAAATGATGCAACTCTATCATTGATATAGTCTGCCTAGACCAAAGTCTTTTAGCTCCATCTCAATTGGCCAAATAACTAAGAGACTTGCGGAAGACATATACAAAATGTATCCTTTGACATATAAGAAATGTACAAAATAACATATACAAAATCAAAAAACCAAAATGCATCCTTTGAAATCCGCAAGGGACAGTGAAAAACGTTCAAAATCAGCGCGGGTAGAACACCTTCCCCATCGATTGATATCGGCCTATATAGCCTTAAGTTATGATTGCCACGGAGAAATAAAATACCAAGGATATTTAACTTTAATTTTGTTAAATGCCAGGTAATTGTATGCGAAAAGTCACAAAATGAGGTTGTTTCTGCTTGAATTTTACTTTAAAAAGCCCTTATTATAATTTACACCACTGCTATCTCTTGCCCCCCAAAAATTAAACAATTCTGTTCAATTTTAGCACACATCCACAATGGAAACAGAAATTTGTGTGAAGCACTATAACAATGATGTCAACAATAAAGACGCCATCCAAGTTGATTACGTGGTTATTGGAGGTACTTACAATCAGTTGTTACTATAGACCAAGCAACAATTTATGTATATCGTCCATGTCGACAATTGCTTCTCTGGACTCTTCTTTACCTAAAATTAAGGACAAAGTCTTTGGACAAAATCTCATTGACGTTTCCTTTTTTTTGGGTTGAGCCCGTGTACCCAAATAGGTTACTTGTCTTCTGGAGAAAGTGGTGGGAAAATACTATGTGATTGACAGTGGATAGCATGGCTTCTAGGTCAGATCATGATACACTGAGAATTGCATATATTGAAGTATTTGCCCCAATTCCTTTTGTCTACCATTTCAGGTACATTCATAGCAGATATGATGCTAATACTAATACGCTTGTACACGTCTCCATGTTGAGGGGATCGAGAAGAATGTATTTTTCCTCTGAGGGTTTCGGGTTTTGACATCTTCCATAATACCAAGCCAGATATAATTTTTATTTATCCTCCCTGAACTCAATTTCCAAATCTACACGCTCTCCTACTGCTTCCAACCGGATGTTTTACTTACTTGAAGACTAACATTCCTTCATTTGCACACATTTCTAGACTTGGATCCATGTTTAGACGTCACGTGCGATTACCACTGTCTTTGTAAGGCTTTTGGGCCTTCCGATGCTCGCTGTGTCAGTGTTGAGAACTGTCCCTCATTTCAAGAACCAATCTGTTCCTCAAATGGTACGACTTATGACAACAAGTGCCTGTTTGAACAGGAAATGTGTTTGCTGCAACTGAATTTTACAGTACAACATCCTGGCAGCTGTGAAGGTATGCTTAGTTACATATAGGTTGAATTCTAGATACGTCTCTGAAGACTCCAGGCATGTACATTATGCAAACCAAGAATAGGCAATTATAACAATGTCTGCAGCATTATACTCTTTTAAAAGATGCGGATCGGGACACTTATATCACGAAAACGTGTTTTATATTTGAGAGGAAAGATGTTGTACTTCGACACATTTACAACTATGGAGTTCCTCTAAAGGCTGTCTTGAATTAAGTCCAAATTAAATTAATGGCTAAAAAATTCAAACTCCAACAAACTTAAGAACTCGACGTCATTTTACTTTATAGTCGAAGATGATCTAAAAGGAGATTTGGCGGGATGCAGGATCTGGCTTATTTTGGGACCGTTATTCCATATGCGAGTAGAAGAGGGATGCATTATCATTATAATCCAGAGTGGGTGAAGGATTCTATCTTTGTTGAGGAGTATCGGGTATCGGGGGATATAATAGGAGAATACGGGGTTAAAATTTGACATGATTGACCAGCATTTCATAATACAATGGCAAATGAGGATTGCCCTGTCAATTATCGATATTGCCAATTCTCTATTAATTCAGAAACCAAATTTAACGATTTGGCTGGATCGGAATTTAGACGCAAAGAAGGGCGTGATGGCGAAAAAAAAAAAAAAAACGAGCAAAATGGCGCAATCTGAAGACCTCTTTGTGGACACGCGTACAAAGCATGCGTTTGACGGAACCTTATAAATCTTAGTAAATTACTTTTTTTAATTTAAAGTAAAAGGGCCATTTTGTCCTCTAACGAAGCATTTCAAAAGTCTCACTTGTGTTTACATGGCAATCCGCAATTACGCCCTCATATTTCTTACCTTTCTTTTTTTAATATTTCCAGTCACTTAAGCTGATTTACGTTTTGTATCATGATAACAGGATTTCCATTTCAACGCGGTCGTCGTCACATGCCACATATTCCATCACTGGGGTACTCCCATTGTGAAGCAATCCGTTTCCAACCTTATGTTTTCTATCCTGACAAACCCATTGATGTGCAGATTACTGTCAATCACATTGACACCAGTGACAAGTCCTTTGTCCATGATGCCTCAGTTTCTTGGGTTGAACACGTAAATTACCATCAATTCACTGCCTGTGTGATGGCAGCCGGTTTCAACGAACGCAAATCTAGTGCTAACGTGACCGTTGACTGGATGGGTTACCAGGGAGCTCCAGTTGGTGGCGTCAGTGGAGAGGTGCGCATATCGCAGTGGTGGACTGGGACGACTTGTGAGACTGTGAATTTTCCCTCGGTAAGTGATTTGTTTGTTTCGTTTCCTTTAGTTTAATTTTTCTTTGTCATGGTGGGAAGGGAGGGGGTTGCTGTTTTCAAGTTTTTTTCCCTCAACTCAGAAGTGTACATTTAACCATGTCTAGACCTGGGTTTCCTTTGTTTTTAGGGGGCGGAGGGAGGGTCTGGGCGGATTCCATCCCCACCTTATAAAGGCTAAGACAGTGACACTTGGAGGATAGATAGTTCGCCCAAAGATGTTTCGTTTGAGGTCCACAACGTTAATTGACGACGTCATATAACGTGCTAATTTTGTCATAATTTCCAATGGCAACCATCTTGGATGCACCACCTTGGATTTCTGAATATATTATCCCAAACTTTCGGAAAGGACCGAAATTGAAAAAAAAAAAAAACAAAACAAAACAAAAAAAAAAAACCAAAACCAAAAAAAGAAAAACAAAACAAAAAAAAAAAACAAAGGTAGTCAAAACTAACACAGGAACACTATTATGAGCTAGAAATCCAAAAGAATACGTTACGTGAGAAAAAGAAATTTACTTCATCTTAAAACAGAAATTTTTACTTTTACAAAAACAAAAAACAAAAAAAAAAACAAAACAAAAACAACAACAACAACAAAAAAAATAAAAACGTCTGACTTGGTTGCCATGGTATTATCAAAGTGAATAAAACACTTACCTACCACGTCAGATGTTTTCCAAATAAATCTGCTCAAACATTAATAAAAAAAATATTTCATTTCAAAGTCGCCGTGTGTAGAATCCCCACCCCTAACCGGTCTAGATAGTTTAAGGCCAGAGTCACACGATAGATTTCTTAATCGTATGCGACATGTCGAGGAAAGTTTGCGCGTACTCATAACAAGGTTTTTCCTGTTTCGATTATTTACTAGTTGATGTACGTGAGCTATTATTTCGTTGTCGCTAACATTGACTTGTTGAATGTCAAAGGAAGTATTGACCGACATTGTGTAATCGAACCTTCACAAAAATGATGTATTTAATCAATAGTCGCTAGTAAACCGCATGTATAGATTAACACTATGATTGTCAAACAAACCGATGTAACAGGAAATTAGTGGCCACGAATCATTGAAGAATGTGTAAAACAAAATTGGAACTTGTCAAGTTAGGTTAAATTATCTTACCACTCCGGATTTACGTATCTGGGTGTGTATATCCGCAGCAAATAAACGAAGCATTTTTGTAACTCTTAGCCAGATGGGATCGAGATAGATCGTAGAACAGAACGTGTAATGTTAGATTGTGAAGAATAAAGTTAAGTTAACCGAAAGTATACAGTCTTAGTCTGTAGAACCAGCGTGTTCAGAGTTTCTTGTGAAACGACATTAGCCTGGCTCGAGTATTCAGACTACTGGTTTGAGTTATATTGATATGATGCACTAAAAACTATAAAGGTCTTTTACGTTAGCCGGGTAGCATCGGTATAACTAAACCGCATAATTATTGTTCTCCCTTTTTTTTATTTACTTTAATCTACAGGGTAAGTTTTCAAAGAAACCTTCAGTTTTAGTTACCGCCGCACACCACCATGCTGGGCTAAAAAGAGATGCTGCTAGTGTTTGGTTGGAGGACCTCTCCCAATCTTCGCTGAAAATATGTTTGAGGGAACTGCAAAATTACGCAGGCTCTCATGAAGATGTTTACGTGGTAGGCACATACAAATTTCTATTGTTTTTCCCTGCTTTTACGTTTTGATTTAACCCAATTCATGGGTGCCACATACGGCATTCTTACCGACTGCACAAAGGGTAAGGAAGAAACTGGTTTCAGTCAAAGGTCTTCTTTATTGAGTTTTCATAAGATTACATGAAAAATCCCTCTCAAGAACACAATATTTACACTTGAATAAGGTGAAGCGCATCAAATACATGTAAAAAAACTAATTTATTATATAAAATTTGGTGGTATACCGAGTGGTAGCAAATCGATAAAAACGCTATACCGCCAGTGACCATATCATTTTTATACACACATGTGTGATATCATTTTTGACCAATCAGCTCGCAGTATTTTCGCGCGCTGTCAAGCACTTATGGTTTTCCGAAGGGTTTTCCGTCGTTTGGTCTTTTGGGAGTTTTGGAGTTTGTCTTTTCGCGAGTCGAAGTTAAGTTTATTCTAAAATGGAGACAAGCAGATTTGTCGAGATCACAGATGAGAAACTGATCGAATTCGTAGAAGAACAAGAAAATTTGAATACAAAGAGGAAAACTGCGTACGACGTCGAGTTATTCAAGAGTTTGATACAGACATCAAATCCTGGCTTACTTGGTTCAACATCTGTTCATGAGCTTTCGCCGCAAGTTCTGAACGACCTCCTTTCGAAGTTCATCTTTGGCGTTAGAAAAAAAGATGGCTCCGACTTTGAACCAACAAGTTTGAAAGGTTCTCTTTCAAGCATCCAGAGATATCTGAACAAACAGAACTACGGCTTCACAATTTTTACTGACGCTACGTTTAAAACTACAATGGCTACCCTCAAAGCAAAACAAAAGGATCTAAAAGCCAAGGGAAACAAGCCTAGGACATCGAATAGCCTAACAGACGAGGAAATTGAAAAACTTTATGCTTCCAAATGCCTAGGGATTGAAAGCCCTCAAGCCGTTATAAACACTTTGTGGCTAAATTCGACCATACATTTTGGCCTTGGGGAGATGTCAAACTCAAGCAAACGCCCGACGGAAAAAAATATTTAGAATTCTCGGTTGAAAGACAGACTAAAACTAGAACTGGCTCTGACCCTAGATGTATGCGAAAGATTAAGCCTAGAATGTACTCAGCTCCCGATCTACCAGCTGAGAGAGATCCAGTTCGTGTTTACAAAATTTATGCAAGCAAGCGCCCGGAAAGCATGAAAACGGATGACTCCCCATTTTACTTGGCGGTGAATAGTCTTCAGCCGTCCAGCTATCAATAAGAGCTTGGTTTAAAGCACGACCCATCGGGGTAAACAAACTCAACAGTTTGCTAAAAGACATGGTAAACGAGGCTCGTCTTGGACTAGAAAACAAGCGATTGACTAACCATAGTGCTCGTAAGCACATCGTACAGAAGTTGAATGACAACGAAATACCTTCCACGCAAATCATGCAGATCACAGGACACCGGAATGTTAATTCCGTAAACAACTATTCGTCCTTGTCTGACAAGCAAAAAGAAAAAATATCTAGTATTTTGTCGTTCAGAGGCCAGAATGACAAACAAGAACCACACGCCTCCACGAGTACAACCAAACTTGCTACGGAAGAATATCAGTGCATTCGTAGCCCTGAAGGACTTCAGATGCCTCTAACAGGGCTTGGATCGTTAGTAACCGGAACAATTGTTGGAGGAACATTCAACATAAATGTAAATTTGCAGCAGAATACTTCTCCTGGTAAACGTGAAAGCACATTTGAAATTAGTAGTAGGAAATGGAAGCAAGTGAGGGTAGTTGAAAGAAGCGATGAAAGCCAGGAGTAAGCTTAATAGAACGGTACGTTCAGATTTACTTGTTACTGTTAGCCAAATTTCTAACCATATTTAATATGCCATTAGTTTATACCAAGGACGTACCTGTTTATACATTTTCTATTTATATTGATTTTATTTGTGGCCTTTTCGCTTAAGTCTTACTTTGGATTGAAATAACTCGGCTTGGTTTACGATTGATACTGTAAGCTTATGTACTCAATTTCAAACCTTAGTTTTTGAAGTAAAGAATAAGGCATCTCTTATTGTGATGATTTTATATAATGAAAAGAAAATTACATGGTCGCTTGGAGATACGAAATTTCTCTTCGAATGTTGAAAAATATTTCACTCGAATATTTTTCAACATTCGAAGAGAAATTTCGTATCTTCGCGCGGCCATGTAATATCCTCTATTTATCAGTTAATTACCCTATGTGGACTTTTCAAAACGTCCCATCCATCATTTTAAATGAAAATATTGATGAGTAAAGTGAGTGCAGGCGTAAAATTCCGTGGAAGGCGACGGCGGGAGCCTCTGCCAGAAACTACGCCCAATATGGCTGCGATCCGGGCGAGTCATTTTGTAACTAGGGTGGTGTGCGTACTTATGTCATGAAAATGGCGAGTGTTTGTGAAATTGTCATGTTGTGCGATGTGGGAGATTTACTCACGAAAACTTACCTACATGCTTAGAAATCGGGGAAAGTTTGTTCCTCTCATAATGACTGTTTAGAAAACGCTTTTATTTTGCTGTGATGCCTTGAATCATCACCACAAGAATGAAATTCAAGTTACACGAGCGGCGATCGTGTGGAGATAAAAGAGTGCATGCAAAGAAATGATTTATTGAGGAAACGTCTGCCAGCTGAGACCAAACAAAAACTGTCAATTCAGTCTTAAAAGAGACTAGAGCAAGTAAGCTTAATGTTTTAATCAAAGCGTATTTTTTTCTATACTCCGAAACGACCAAACTTGATATTTTAATCTTGTAAACAAGTTTAATCAGAAGAACTTATAATGATCTTTCGGTGATTTAATTAGCATTTAGTTCTCACGGAAAGGTTGTTATTTACAGTAATGAAGCAACTGTCTTTTAAAATAAGGTTACTGAAAGGCTTAAAGGCCTTTCAAGCCCAGAAAAAGCAATTATTTGTTCGTGACTATTGTTGACTTTCACGAAGCGAAATGTACTAAGTCCACTCTCCACGGGTTTCAGGGGGGGCTTCGAATACAAACGATTTTGCTTTTTTCTAGAAATTGTGAAATCTCACCTTAAAATTAACGACCGCAAACTGTAGAGACAAAGTAAATGCTGACTTCCGTCAAGAATGAAACTGTCAAATTTAGAGATGACCGAGAAATCTATCGATGTACAAGAAAACGACATGCTTCTGGCAAAGGTTCGCCGCCAAGTCAACCCTCTCAGCTTTTGCGCCTGCACTCACTTCGTTCAGCGCATACACATAACACCCCACCGAACCTCCGCGGAGGAGAGAGGCGTAAACATATTAAGAGCGAGTTTACAAACCTGCTGGGGTTTATTTTTCGAAATACGGCCGATTTTTGGATTTTTTTGAGATTTTCGATTTCGCCCGTCGGACGGCTGAAATTAGCCGCCTCACAAGGGAAAAGCGACCGCACGAAAAAACTGCTTCACGTAACCAAAAAAGCGATTCTATCGGCAATCTAACGTTCAATTTCTCTAAAACGGACATCTAATGTCCCATTTACGACAGATTTCGGGTTCTGAAGTTTAAAGTCAACACTTATCAAGAGAATTCTGAATGGTCAGTTGACAAGAGCTCACGAATGTAAAAATTTACAGGCAAAACTAAAATCGAGTTCTTGATAAGTGGGAATCCTCCAAATTGCCCCAAATTCTGGTTTTGAAGCCTTGAGATATAATATTTTCACGTACATTAAAAGTTTGGTTGGGTTTTCTAGCGAGCGCTTCAAAATGAGTCGACCGATTTGAAGAAATTTGTGCTAAAATTGACTTAAATTGACCTTAAGGGTGTTTGTTTACATTGACCAGTCGCACCGATTACATTAAAATGAGCCCTCTGAAATAACTCGTTTTCTCATACCTTAATTCATTTGAGAAGAAATTTAACTTACCATTGTTTAATGGAGTCGAATTGGAGTGTGGGTTCTTGACTATCTATATCTTGCAGCGGCAGAATAAAGCTGATGGCGACTGCAATCGGTTGTCCAAACTGAATCTGATATACACTGTTTCGGAAACTCCTTTGTCGGATTTGCTTAGAATTCTATCTAAATGTAACAAACGCTGCAGTTCTTCAATCAAATGCCTGGGTAAGTTGTTGAGCCATCTGAGAGACTGTGACACACTCAGATCCGGTAAACTGTTTGGTCTGGACCCGAACGGTCGATTGCGTGACAGATTTTGAAACACCCCACAGGCTGACCTCAGGAAATTTTTGCGGGAGTTTATTTTTGCTTTTTGTCATGTGTTTCGCGGTAACTAATTTTTTGATTAGGACAGCGTGGCTTTTCTATGATGAGAAACAATGGATTTGATAACATCTTCGGTTTTTAACAGGAAGCCATTAAGCTCCTGGTTTTTAATGAATATTTGCAATCGAAATAAGGTTTTAAGACAATACTTTGTGTACCGTATGTAAAACACATTACTGTAATCAGTGTCGATTCATCACAGATGCTCTCCAAAGTGGACTTTTGTAAACGTTTATCAAGTAACAAGCGGCAATTCTATTCCGGGGGTGGGTGTGAGGGGTGAGGGGTTGGTGGTAAGGGGAAGGAGGTGAGGAGTACGGGTGAGGGATAGGGAGTGAGGAATGAGGGGTACGGTTGAGGGGTACGGAGTGAGGAATGAGGGGTACGGGTGAGGGGTAGGCGGTGAGGATCGTCATACTGTATGATGCTTAATGTTGATGCAAGGAGAACCTCAACGTATTTAGCCACATCAACGTTCCACTAACAAACTGGGTTCATCTAACAAAAAGAGTAAGAGAAATTGCAGGTGTTCCTTTCCCCTTTTGTGCTAAGACGCATCAATACCTGACATTCACTCAGTAATGTCGCTGTTATTTGAGAAAGCGAGAGTGTTGCGTTTATGCACGTAACACAATTTTTCTGTGAACGAACTAGAGCTCTTACATTATTGCTAATTTATTTAAATTCAATTCACACACATATTACCTATAAGGTGCTTAATAAAATTTGGTTCCAGATATAGCAGCCCAAAAACCCCTTTCACTTTTATCATGGTATCTAGACACAACCGCTTACACTGGTTTTTCGTTTTTCGTGCCACATTTAGAGGAAAAGTAACAATTGATCTCTTTTTAGGAAGAGAAAAAATTAAAATAGGTAAAACTTCCACTTGCTAAACGATTACCATTGACAATGCATATAATCGACGAACATTGATTAAAATCGATTTAAGTCGATGCTCACAACTCTTTCAATCTTCGATTTTCATCAGTTTCCGATATCAATCTATTTTTGCGATCGATTTTATAGATTATGGAATTTTATTGATTGAGCCCGCTGGGACCAAAAACATGCAGCCCCCTCGGAAGCATTTATTTAACATTACCTAAATTCTTGCAGTTAGCCCGAGCCGAAAAAACCTAAAACCATGGCTACCCCCGGGAGGAGGGACTCAAAAAATTTAATACGGATTTTTTCAAATTTTGTCGCGTCGCCAGCGCGAGATGAATATAGCACGTGTAGCCGCGGCTTAAGCAAATGCCACAGAGCTAGCAAACACAATGGCATATCGGCTCAAAATTATGATTGGTCAAGAAAACCTCCAATCAGTATGTATTTGAGTATTCCCCGATAATGATTGATCGTTTAATCAATCAGTCAGTCAGTCAGTCAGTCAGTCAATCAATCAATCAATCAATCAATCAATCAATCAATCAATCAATCAATCAATCAATCAATCAATCAATCAATCAATCAATCAATCAATCAATCAATCAATCAATCAATCAATCAATTTGCCCATTCCAAAGTTATTGCATGAAGGATCGTTGATTAAATTACACTTTGGCAGGAGCCCTCAGCAAACCCTTTGGGGCTTTACGATGAGAAGAGCCACTGATCAAGTTTTTCAATTAAACA
Organism: Pavona decussata; assembly: GCF_977016875.1. Lineage (NCBI taxonomy): Eukaryota > Metazoa > Cnidaria > Anthozoa > Scleractinia > Agariciidae > Pavona > Pavona decussata. The sequence continues at coordinate 1,393,810 of NW_028145637.1, read as the reverse complement.
TGGGAGATGGCTGTACACAACATGAACATTTTGCGGCGGGGGGAGGGGGGGTTAATTGACCCATGTTAGGGTAAAGGGGTGTCGCTGGAGGCTTGAACCCTGTCCCTTGTATGGAAGAAAATAACCCTAAATAACTACTCTGTGTAGGAATAATATCTAGTCGTTAAAATGATCTTATGTTGGCTTATGACCTGCTAAATAAAAACAGACAAACGTCTCCGATTTCGGGTTGCGAAATACTCGACGATACCCTGTCTAGGTAGGCTCCAGACCCTGATTAGGACAGACTCGCTTGAAATTATACACCGTGTTCAGGGTGTGTGTGTGTGTGTGTGTGTGGGGGGGGGGGGGGGGTGGCAAGAACCATACCTGGCGCGCACGCTACCCGTGTCTTAGATCTGTCCTAGCCCCTTGCGCGCGTGACCCATCTCGAATTCTTTTGCTCAAACGTCTTCCACCCCGGCACAGTAGTCACATAGCGGGAGATCGGAGACGCGCAGGTCTGTTAACCGCATTTCAACAAACAGGTAACTCTAAGATAAGCGAGGACCACTTAACAAACAGTATCTTCTCTAGTCGAATATTATAGGCGCTTCGTTGCAGTCACGTGATCAAGCTGCCGTGTGCGTTGTTTTTTGTATTATTACAAGGTCCACCGGTCCACGGTAGGTGGAGCATTAGCCACTTCGGCATATGCCGCTGATTCATTAAATCTTCAATCAGCAAATTTCGGTTAGTTCTGATGCAAAGAGTGTGACCGTTCCCAGGCAGTGATTGTTGGCAGTACCGAGAATAAATATCTGTAACAGCAAAGCGGTTGGGTGGCTGAAATATCGAGGGGGGGGGGGGGGGGGGATTTGCCAGAGTAAAAATTGAGTAGCAAGAATCCTAAAGAAAACATATCAGGTACAACGTAAATTACCAGTCAAAGCTGGCAGGTATGTCAGAGTGAATTGCGTGACGGATTGTTGTCACATGCATACAAACCAGCAGTTTCCTATCGCTTGTTATCCGAAACGCTGATATTTGATGTCAGTTCCAATTTACCACAACCAACAAGAAAATAGGAGTCAAGTAGTTTTGGAAATGGCTTTCAATATAGCACAGGTAGTTTTGTATTATATACCTTCATCCTCTCTTGATTATATAAAATGGCGGCCACAACAGAAGTGCGTGAAGGAGCTAAGGGAAAAAGAAGCTTTGTTCGTGTCCCACTAACACCGGAGCGCACAAATACGATCCCGAGCAAGAAACAGGCAAACACGGCAAGGGATGGAATGCAAAATCTTCAACCCGAGATTCTTGAAGCTCTCAGAGAGTGTCTTGGATGAGAAGCTTGATGAATTTAGCACTCAACTAAGCGCCATGATGGATGAGAAAACAGCTGACCTACAGGAGAAATTTGAGGGGGTCAGGAACAGCTGTTGCAGATCAAAGAAGACTCCAACGAGACAGTCAACCATGTTGAACATGATCTACGAAAAGACATCGATTCAACATGGGAGTGTGCTGTTTGGAATGAACAGTATTCTCGTAAGAATAACATCAGACTGCTTGGCCTTAAAGAAGAACCAGACGAAAACCTAAAGGATAAATTCATTTCGTGTATGCAGGAAAACCTTGGAGAGGAGGTTAAGCCAGAGGAAATTGAAATCATACATAGAGTTGGTGTAAGAAGAGTAACTGATCGCAACGACCAAAGGTCAACGCAAATCCCAAAACCTCGAGTTGTCATCGCCAAACTGGTATCAAATAAAACAAAGATGTGTCTTCATGGAAACGACGGCAGCTCAAGGGGAAAAAGCTGGTTATACTGCAGGAGTACCCAACGAACATTTTTTCGGATTTCATCTGCAATTGACGTTGACGATATGTAGACGTCTCATAAGATAGTTTTGGTTAATATTTAACTATCCTGGGAAAAAAATATCCGCTCTTCAGAGCCAGCAAGCAATAGAATATTTTCTTCGGTCGCCAGCCAGCATCCATCAATTGAAGGTCTGTTCCCAGTCAGGGAGATATATTTAGCTGTAGGCGCCAGCCAACAGCATTAATCATGGTAAGACCTTTCCCAGCCAGCGTTAAAGCATTTTTAGTTTTGCCAGAAAATAATTCTTTTAACCCACCCCCACCCCATTCTCACCCCCATTCCCGCTTCAAATGTAGTTTTCCTTTTCAGTTAAAAACTCGTTATTAAGGCTTAACTGAAACACTTGTGGACAATAACTAATTGAGCACATTTTCATGCCAGTGATTTATGACAAAACTAATCAATATACAACATAACAATGTTCCCTACCTCCATGAAGATAATCCAAGTTACAGTTAGGCACACTGCCTTTTCGATGGTTGAGGTAGGATGAAGTAACACAATTTAAAACCCCAAACATGGCACAGTAGTTTCTATATACAACGCGACAAACCAATTGAAATAAACCCATGGCGCATTCATTTCGACGGACGACGCAGTGTACCAACTGAAATGCCAAAATGGCACAGTCATTTCGATGGACGACGCAGTAAACCAATAAAACTACAGCTACACGCAGGTATTAACGGGGGAAATGACTTGACCTTAGCAGGAAAGCTGTAACATTACCAATAACCTGGAAACTGACCCAAAAACCGCCTCGCTTATCTTATAGCGGGGACAGCTGGCTAATCAACATTTTAAAAAAAAGAAAATGCTTACCTTACACCTTCTTTAATTCTTGAAATGAAAAGCTTGTAAAGTTGTAACAATCCTTTAATTTCTATCAGCTAGCGAATCCTTTTTGCGTCACTTGTTTGTTTACTACTTATTTGACTTTTATTTTAGTCAATTTGTAAACACCAAATTTATTTGTATTTAGTTTAGCATAGACATACCTGCCCGCCTCGACTAGCTTCAGCTATTTGCGGGTAGGTAAGTGTTGTTGTTGTTGTTTGTTACATTTCGATAATTTCTGACATTATGTACAAAACAAAAAGGCAAACAATTGCCTACCTTAGCCTGCCTCTTCTCTGATAAACACGCTTTGGTCACATTCCCGATCTAGTAACATTATAAAATCAAACATAGAATCAGTAAAGTTTTCCAACGTACACGTAGGATGCGAAGAAACGTAAGGGATGGCCGTCCTAAATTCTAAATTTGCTTCGCTATAGTATGTAGCGAAACTTTTCGTTAACAGCAAGAAAAGCTTGATAACTTAGAACCATTTCCTTCAAAGGAACAGTTTTTCCCAGCCAAAATTTAGAACCAAGAAATGAAATAGAATGTCTATTGTAATTCATGAGATTAATGCTCTAGTTGCCGACGTCGGAGAGGAAAATTTTAATTTTAGGGCCGTACATAGCGCGGGGGCAGAGGGGGCAGCTGCCCCCGCCAGGAAAATGCATTTGTTTCTAACATCACACTGATCACAAGAAAATCGACTAATTGACTGAAAAAACATTCCTTCAATGTGAATTCCAAATAATTATTTTGGAAAATCTTTTGCGGCAAAAGCCAGTACCGTTTTTCTTATGAAAATAATGATTTTGTCAGTTTGGGCTGCCTATGGTTAAGAATTTGGTGTGAATAAAGACGAACAAGCCTACGCCACTTTCTGGCGCGTGTTTTAGCCTTTTTAAATCTAGCTTATACAAGTATTTTTCTTTTCAGAGATAAATTGGTTTTAAAAGCCTGCACTGCACGCAAGTATTTGTAGCGGGTTTGGATTTAACCATCATATGTTCATCATCCGACAGGTCATTCGCGCCTAATGATTTTTGAGTTTCCTCTTTTGAATTCTCTTCGTTTTGAATATGACCTCTTATTCCGTGTGTTCAACGACGGTGTTTTTATGCCACATAGGGCATTTCAGCTGGGTTTGGCTTGGCTCTTTTTAAGTGCTTGATAGTTTTAACTGCCTTTCTTGTTGAGATTTGGCAATATTAGGACAGAAATTAATCATTGCTTGTATCATGCAATGAGCTTCATTCTGTAATTGTTGCAATGCCGGGCCCGGCTAGTGTTTGTCACAAGGAGTTGTGTTTCTTGGCACGGCTATTTGGTTTTTTGGTTCTCTAGTAATCGCTGTAGCGTGTTATAGAGCTTTGCAACGTGTCACAGTAATACTGAAAAGGTTTGAATTGTATTTAAATAACGACTGTGTTTTTGAAAATGCTTCGCTCCACTGATATAGTGCGTTTGAATTGTGGAAGCTCAGTGATTTTCTCTCTTTGTTTACAGCAGTGCATCGACTGTGTTTTAAAATGAGAGACAATATTTGCTTCAAGCTAAACAAGACGTTAACTCCATGAAAAGTCATGAAAATTTAAAACAAAAAGCATCGGTGTGTGTTTTTTTTCGCTAAACGTCGTAGAGGCAACTTTCTGTGTAGGAGTGAAAACCAACCTAATGTCGAACCAGAAACACTGTCTGCATACGGTAGACCCCTGTGAGGGGTGTGCGGAGTTTGCTCCCCACAGACAAAAAATCCTAGGTACGGCCCTAATTTTACTTTCAGTGAACAAAAATAACGCAATTTAAACAATGTATTAAGGATTAATAATTAATCCTTTTTCAGTGTTTTCAAACTAAGAAATACTTGCATAATGGCACCGATAATTAGTGTTTGATTTCTCGGAACTCACGCGCGTAAAAGAAAGTAATTCACTTTGAAAGAAATTGCATTATTATTATGCTTTCATTGATTATGAGTAACAGACACCAACGCAAGCTCAGAAGAGGTCACATAAAAGGTAGTCTGCAACCATAGCAACAAGGACACAATAATAATACAACGTGCTGATTTCTCGAAACTAGCGAACGTAAACTGAATTTCCAATTATTGACTTTGAAAAAAACTTCATTGTTATTATGCGGTCATTGCATTATGAGTAGCAGACACCAACGAGAGCTCAAAAGAGGTCACATAAAAGGTAGTCTGCAACCATGGCAACAAGAACATAATAATAATACAACGTGCTGATTTCTCGAAACTGGCAAACGTAAACTGAACCTTGAATAATTGACTTTGAAAGAACCTGCATTATTATATATTATTGTAGCGTTAGGTTATACCCGAAGGGTATCCCCCCTAAGTAACTATTGTAAACTAGTCACGTGATCAGTAGTGTTAGAACCATGTGCTTGGTTTAGTTTCTCGTAACCTGTGATTAAAATATGGCGTTACGTTGGTGGCAGCGGTGAGAGAAAACGAACTTAACAGAAACCTGTGGTCAATGGAAAAGTTTTGATGGTTTGTGCGACCGAATTTCAACGTTGTGTGGTTCTGTTTCGAATTTTTGCTTGTGTGTTGTTTGCAATGGCGGAAAACTCAAAGGCGGATACGGGATTCCAAAGGATGAGTTGTTCGACGCCAACTAACCCTTTCAAACCGGGGAACCAGTTTACACCAGCAATTGATTCATCCCTGGATTCATCAGTAAATTTTGAAACTCCACGTCGCCGAATTCACTCTGCAAACCCGTTCGGATCGGAGAACTAACCGGACAATTCTTCAGCTGATTTGTTAATACCCCGCCGAAAGTTTACCAAACCTGTTAAAAATCCTACGGATTATGATGGTACGCAGTCGCTACGAGATTATTTGAAACACTTTGAGCGTTGTTCTGTTGTTAATGGCTGGAGCAAAGATGAAGCTGCGGTATTCCTGGCCGCAAGCCTTCGCAGCAAAGCTCAAAAAGTGCTAAATGGCATGTCTGATAGCGATTGTCGAAATTACGCGAAGATTGTTGACAAACTGGAGCTTCGGTTCGGTGTCGAAAAACAACGTGAGTTACATCAGGTGCGTCTACACAACCGTAGACAACAGGAACATGAAAGTGTTCAAGCTCTTGCTGCAGATATCCGCTGTATGTCCAGTCTGGCATATCAGGATTTATCTCCTGACACTCAAGAAAGATTTGCCGTCCAGTATTTTATTGATGCTAACAAAGGTAAAGACGATCGGCTGCGACTACGCAGAGACAAACCATGCAGCATGGACGAAGCCTTGTCACTGGCTTGTGAACTTGAGGCATTTCGTCTCTTGGATGGAGATTGGCGAAGAGGCCCGGTGAAGGTTCGCTCTGTGGATGAAGCTGTAAGGGAGCCTGATTTATTTAAAGCTCAGTTGGAAATGTTGCGTAATGACATTCAAATGCAACAACAACGTCAGGAGACTCAGCAAGTCGCTCTCCAACAGTTGGTTCAGAACATACAGCAGCTCACTCAGTCAATGTCTCTGAACACACCTGGAAGCCAACAACGCCTACCTGCTTCACGTTATTCCAGTCGATGCTGGTATTGCAACGAGTCTGGCCATTACCGTCGTAACTGCCCAAAACACAAGTCTCTAAAACAAGCCGATCTGGGTTCGGGAAACGCCAGCAGGGTGTCGCCCACGGGCCAGGGGGATGCCAGAATGAGAGTAATGTTGGCCCCGCAACAAGACCTGATGTGAACAATGCTCCTCCACAGTCATTGTCAAAGCAGGACATTTCACAAGTTTATTGCCAGTCTTTATTGGAGGAACTCGTGTTATGTGGTTGATAGACACTGGTGCTGCCTGTTCAATTTTGTCCTTTAAGATTTATGATTCCTCACCTGCTAGTGTCAAGTTCAGTTTGAGTTCAGCTAACCCTGCAACTGCTCTTGCGGATGGTCAGCAAACAAAAACACATGGTGAGGACATGTTGTAGTGCGTCTGGGTACTAAGGAGTTTCAAATACATGTGCTTGTGGCTGAGATTAAGGATGAGGGCATTCTGGGTATGGACTTTCTGTCACAAGCTGATTCTCATATTGACATTGTGAAAAATCAAGTGTCGATTAATGGAGAAGTGTTTGATTGTTCTGATTTCAGGAACCAGCCTTTTAGCTCCAGATGTGTGGTGCGACGATCAACAATTATTGACCCTAACACTGAGGTGATTGTCCCAGTTACTGTTCACAAGCGTTGTACTAACTTAGATCCAAAGGCCTCTCAGTTAGGCATGCGATTGTTGGAGCCTTGTCGCAACTCTCATTTGCAACAAAAGTGCCTTTATGTTGCAAGGATTCTGGTGGATGTTAAAGAGGACAGAGTGGTTTCTTTGCGTGTTTTCAATGTTTCTGACGAAGTTGGCTGCCGAGACTATGGTTGCTCTAGCTAAGCCAGTTGTTGATGCCACTTCCCTGAAGCTTTATGAAGAGAGCGATGAGCGTGTTGTGGACCAAGCTCGAGTAATAAGTCAGCATGTATCACAAGGAACATTTGAAAGGACTCTACCAGAGCCCTTACAAGAACTTCTTGGAAGGAGCACCGAGTATTTGACTGACAGTGAGACTGAGAGACGGCAGGAATTACTGTTCAATTACCAACATGTGTTCTCCCGGCCTTTCTGACAGGGACTTATGGTCCAGTACAGAATTGAAACAGGTAATGCCCCTCCAATCCGGAAGATTAGAACTTATAGCTAGCAGGATTCCAGCTTGATTCTGATTCTAGCTCTCAGAGTTATAGCCCTTGCTCTGAAATGAAGATGATGATGATGATGATGATTAAAACATGAGCGAGCACGATACACTCCTTTTTTTTCGTTTGTAACTTATGTGAAGCACTTTATGTAATGTCAAAATCACAGGGAGTACCTGCGCAATCTCCTGAACCAGAGGCTCATGATAAAGTGCTTGACAATTATTAATAGAGTGGAATTCAATTTGGTTTTCGAGGAGAGGGGAAAATCAGAGTGCTCGGAGGGAAATCTCTTCGAGCAAGGACGAGAACCAACCATTTACTTAACCCTCTTATGACACTGAGAACTAGAAACGAACCCGGGCCACATTCAAACCAAATTTCCGGAATAACTACCTACATCATAATGACGACGAGGTGTGCTCCTTTTTCATCTTTTTTCATGTTCAGCCAAGCCTGACGTTTCGGCTCGTTCGGTGCCCGACGGCTATGCCATTTGATGACCCCTAAACAGTTGTCTACACAGGACTACACACTCAGAGCAAGAGGGAGAGTCGTAATCTTCCAAGGGTCCAACCATTTTCTCTTCTTACCATTTTTTTTATTTGTTTGTTTTTGTGCTTCGCGAAGGGTTAGGGCCGGGATCCTGAATTTTTGTGCAACTTTAGTTTTGGGAATAAGATTCATTGTTTTAGGTCCTGAAAAAACCATTAATTGCATTTAAATACAGGAACCAAAGAAAACGAAGCCTTAGCAGGAGCCTTGTTCAAGTTTTTCCTTTGACTCAATGTGCGTGAATTTTTCCACCTTGTGGTTCCAATGCCCACCCATACCCCCTTCCCTTCCCCCCCCCCCCCTACTTCCCAACGGGCGCCTCAACTGATTTGAGCCCTAAAAACCGTCACAATATGTTATCTGAACTTTACAATTATTTGACACCTTACCTGCTCGGGAAAGCAGCAATTTTGATTCACTGTCCACTCCACAATCGTCGCTTACTGTCCTTTCTTAACAAAACGCGAGATGCCCTTGGACGTCCTTTGTACACCGCGCGATAGACTGTCACGCATTCCACAGTTGCAGGAGCTGCACAGGCACCAAGTCGAATATCTACACACCGCTCCCGACAAGGCCATAACAGTGCCCGTTTGCAAGCTTAAGCTTCCCAGAGAACAAAAGTTATTGGGACAGGCCAACAAAACTACTTCAATCCGGCCACAAACGACGTTCTGGAACGTTTTGCAGAGGGAGAAATCTGGATCATATGGCGTGATTGATCAACTATAAAAGTAACTTTTGTACTTGATAGAAGATTATTGCAATACTCCAGTGTAAATTTTATCACAGCCTTTGGAGGAAACAAGTCTACCGGTTTGCTAACTATACATATAGAAGCAAGTTTGTCATACATAACTGTAGAAGCGAGGGTTTTACATTTTCTGAAGGATTGCAAAAAGACCGGTGAGGTTGACATTGTTTTGTTTACAACTGCAAATTAATAAAGCTTGTTAACAGTTGCTTTCCCACGGTACTTTGACATTGCTGAAAGTTTGTTTTTATTTTGTCTACAAAATCATTTGATGTACATTGTGCCTTATCACTGGAATATAAAATAAATGTGCGGTTGTCTTAATCAACTGAATACTAAATCTGGCCTGCATTTGTAGCTATTTTTTCTTGGAATTTGATCGCCCTGTTTGCCTGTTTTTTTTTTTTTTTTTGCGTGTGGCGTGTTCTCTTCAGAGCTTAAAAATCTTGAGATAAGAATGAACGAAGGGAGACGAAAACATTCATATTGAGGATCTTCTTTTTAGTTTTAACGGTAAAATAATAGCGGAGCGAAATAGCAATCTTGCGTCGTGTACACGTGCGTGGCTGCTCGGCGCGGCGTTGAATTACATATTTCACGGCTTGAACTCCACTTCTCCTGTTTTCCACAGGTGCTAACATAATAATATTTTCAATCAAAAGGGATTGTAGCTTTGAGTACGAGACTGTTTTGATGCATCCAGGATTTCGTGAAAGGTTTCCATTGGTAGATTTTACAATGTGCGGTTCTGTTCGAAATAGGGATGCTTCATGTTCGCTTCGTGAAAGGTCGAAATTCCAGAAAGTACACTTCACGTTTCCGTCTCTCGACGGGACACTTTATCGGGCCGCCATAGCAATTTTTATACAACAAACTATAAAGAATGGTCTTTAAGACCATACTAGTTTGAACTTCAAATTACATGTTCGTTGCTGTTAAAGTTAGCTAAAATTACCTTATCCGCGAAAGGGCTGCAACTAGGGTAATTGTAACAGCAAAAAACAAGCAGTTTTCAACAGCTTTTTCAAAATAATTTGGTGATTCAGGGAGATCAAGAGATCTGTTATGAGTTCACCAAAGTACATCGATAGATGTTATTGCGTTGATCTGGACGAGAGAAAAGAAAATGCATAATTTTATTGTAGTTTCGACGCCGACGGAAGGCCAAAATGGCGTTTTTCGAACTTTCTCAGATTTGGAAAAAACTAAAGCGCTTCAGGTCCTTTGAATAGTATTTTCGAAAATAACTCACTATAGAGGTTATTTGGGCAAAATATGAAAAAATTGAAAATTTGGCGACTGACGCCGGATTCTCGATATTTACAGACAGTGGCTCTTAAGTACTTTCGACTTTGTATTAAGCAATTGCCAGAACCATATGCGTAAGATTCGAATGCGAAAACTCAACCATTTATTTACAAATATTCCATGGACAATTCCACAAATTTTCAGTCATCACGTCGGGTAAACATCCAGTTAGGCAATAAGGCAGTCAATAAGGCAGGTTTTCTACGAAAAGATTTTACACCTTTAACGAGCAAAATAACAATACACACGGAATACGATAGAACTTACCGACTGTTCCGAATTCAAAGTGTCCACAACTCAACGAATTTAATAACAAATTATGCGAGTGCAAACATGGCGACTTGTTGTTCTAAGACTGAGCACATGGAAAATGTCCCGGATTATGACGTCAAATGTAGGCACGCAATGGGAGTTACTCTTTGAGATCCAGTACCGTCCAGAACAACGACACCAGAATGCAGATGCACTTTCCCGTCGACCGTGTGATGACCGTTGTAAGTGGTGTAAGAGTTGGAAATCTCAGAAACAAGTGTCGTTTGTTGATGTTGGTATCCAGACTGAGATGCAAGTCCCTAATCAGGACAATGAGCAACTTACGAGCTGTGAAAGTCCTGTTGGTGATCACTGTGCCATGATGAAGTTAGAACCAATGTGGACTTCAGCCTTCTTGAGGGAAAACAGGAAATAGATTCTGATCTCAAAATCATTATTGGATGGAAGAAAGCCAGTGAAAGAAAACCGTTGTGGGAGGATGTGTCACCTCAGAGATGTGCTGTAAAGACCTTGTGGTCACAGTGGGACCGTCTTCTTTTTAGGAACGGTGTACTTTGTCGCAAATGGGAAAATGACATAGGAAATTAGTCAATTGACCAGATTCTTCTCCCCAACAGTCTCCGACAGACTGCCTTTGAAGCTCACCATAGTCACACGACTGCAAGCCATCGTGGTGTACGGAAGACCTTATGCGCTCTTCAGTCCCGTTATTATTGGCCAGGACTTACATCGTCAGTCCACAGATTGGTCGCCTGTTGCCATGTTTGTGGAGCAAAGAAAATGTGGGGAAAGAAACGTCTTGCACTTTTAAAACAGTAGGTGGTGGAAGCTCCCATAGAACGAATTGCAATTGACATTCTTGGCCCACTGCCAGAAACCCCAAGGAAGAACAAGTTTATACTGATGGCCTGTGATTATTTCACAAAATGGACAGAGAGCTACCCAATACCAAATTAAGAGGCCACTACTGTTGCTGAGAAGCTGGTGAGCGAGTCGTTTTGGTGTACCCCGTCAACTTCATAGCGACCAAGGAACTAACTTTGAATCCAAGGTGTTCGCTGAAGTTTGCAAACTGTTAGACATCGAGAAGACTCGTACTACTCCACTTCATCCCCAATCTGGTGGATAGGTAGAACGTTTCAACAGGACCCTCATTGAAATGCTGCGTGAAAGGATTAAAGAGGACCAAAAGGACTGGGATCTACAGCTTCCAGCCTACATGATGGCCTACCGAGGTGCTGCTCATGAGTCAACAGGGGCTTCACCCAATCTCTTAATGCTGGGTAGAGAAGTGGAAGTTCCCTTGGATGTCACTACCGAGGCACCCCCTGATGCACCACCACTCTAGACAGACTATGCCCAAGCTGTTCAAAAGAGATTGGCCACTGCACATGATTTGGCTAGACAGCATTTGAACAAGGCAGCCATACGCCAGAAGAGGAACTACGACAAACGGCTTGCTGGTAAACCATTCACTGTTGGTGATTCTGTTTGGATGCACAATGTTCGGAGAAAGAAAGGGAGAAATGCCAAACTTGACTGTCCTTGGGATGGCCCTTATCTGGTCATATCAGCCCTGTCAGATGTAGTTTACCGCATATAGAAGAGCACGAAGGCCAAGCCAAAGGTCATTCATGCAGACCGTTTAAAGTCTTATCTAGGAGCGCCACTTGAGAGATGGATTGCAAAAAGGCAGACACAGTTATCGAATCCGAGAGAGAAGGGGAGAGAGGTATCAGACCTGAATTCTCCAGTTTTTGTCGAAGGTGAACAGTCAGCTCCAGTTAATGAGAGAGAGGGAGTTGAGCTTGTTGAAACAGAGTCGACGGTGGGAGGAGAAGAGGATGATGCTAACCCGAGAACTCAGAATGCTGATAGCATTGGGGTTGATAACAGTGACCAGCCTGATGATATGAGAACACCGGAACCTCACGAGAAAGTTGTTTACTTCTGGTGCGGATGACCCAGAGGATGTTGAGCAGGAAACAGAAGAGTTGACTGTGCAAGTCGTACCCGAGATAGATTCCAGTGCTCACGGGAGACCTTCAAGGCAGCGGAAGCCACCAAGTTGGTACGGAACTTGGGTGGCTGGTTAAGCAGATTGCTCCAGTGACGTTAACATTAGATGCTCAAGGACTAGTGAACACGAAGGAACTGTTCATAGGAACTGTGGACTTGAAATGTTGTTGACATTATGGAACAGTCTAGGCAATTAGACAAAAAACCACGATTTTAAGATTTTAAACCTTATCATCGTTTGCAGATAACGATAAACTGATGGGTAATGTCACAAACATGTCGATCGTGTGCGTCATATGCATGGCGGGAATTTTTTTCCCTGCTCCCTTCTATTCTTGGCGCAACTCTAACAACATAAATCAACTGGAAAAATAATATCCTGTATATATTACTTTCAACCATTGGAAATCCGAGTCCAGTGAGTATCTGCCCACAGTTAACACAGTGTTTCGTCGCATTTTTCTCTTTTTGATAGCTGGTGGTCTCTTCCATTACAGTATTTACAAGGCCATGTACTTTACCTTCCAACTGGTCGTGCTTTAGCGACTCCAGGTTTCTTGGAATCTTTTTTAACCAAAGATATGTTTAGTACTTTTAAAACTGAAAAGAGTGTGCTAATTTAACTTGTTACGCACTCTGACCTAAGCCAATTTGGACATTTTTATACAGAACTCTGGAAATTCATCTTTACGCGTACGGTACATTTTATTTCCTTTACCTTCCATCCTCATTTACTCCTTTTCGTCTTCCTTTTTCTGCTGCATAACCATCTAACCTCAGCGAGGTTAGAAGTGTTCTAAAATATGCCCTGCTCAGAGCTGTTTAGTCATGCAACAGGTTTTGCTCCAACACAAAACAAAATTGTTTAAATATGCCCTTAATTTCGACAGCTCACACGGCGTGGCCACGGAAGGAAAGATACCGTATACCCCTTTCCCTGTTTTAGACGCGGGCAAAGAGGGCATGATACATTTACTTGTCGGATCACAATTTACAAAAACCAGATTCTGGTTTTTTCTCTGATTGGTCGAGAGACAATATGCTTCTGGTTTACTGTCTTCTGATTAGCTGTCATATTTCAACAAGACTTTCGGCCAGAAGCTGGTCAGAAAAGGGAATGGTGCAGACGAAGCGAATTTTTGCGAGGACGAGTTTTCATTTGTGTTATTTGAAGCCCCGACGAATTTCAATTATAATTCTCTGAAGGCAGATCGAGTGTTGTTTAGGTGAAGTTCTCTCAGCGGGTTTCTTGAAAACCACAAGGTGTTGGTATGTTTCAAAACTGTTTACAAAATGAAAATGGCGATATATTTCGTCGCTTGACTCTTGGGTAGCCCTCGATCTTGTTCTTGATATTATCCTTAGCCTTCTGTAGATCCCCTCGGAAAATTTTCATGGAGCCTTTCAACACTTTTTAAATTGCCCGCGCGGTCTTGACTTTCACGATAATGATCTCCAGTTCATGACAAAGAGTGGAGCAATTAACAACTTGGAGTAACTGCAGAATGCAAGGCAAGTTAATATCACAGAAATATCAGCACAGTTTATTTTTCCTGAGCGCCATCTCACCCTGCTTCCGAGCACATTTGTTTTCCAAAACACGGCCACGTTTTCATGCATGTATATATGTAATTGTGCAAATTATATTCTGCAGACATTTTTTCGCGTCTTGTGGAAATATAGTGATTTGACTTCAGGTGAATCCTGGTTGGCTCGTAAATGACAGTTCAACCTCACCATAGTTTACTTAAATTAGGGGGCGGTTGGTGGCTGGTGTAATAAACGTATCAGGCCTTTTTGCAGGTTACGTCCTTGCAGGCGTCCCCTGCCGCGATCCTCCCGCGTCCGATCTCTCGCACTTCACGCTCTCGTCTTTCCCCTTTTCCTTCCCTTCGGTCGCCCTCCACGCAGGCTAAATTATATTCTGCTTCCTGTGAAATTTGACCCTGTGACCTTTCTCGCTGCTTGTCTGTTGCCTGGTCTTTTGGAATTATTCATTCTGGTAATCGAGCGGGAATACTCAATAGACTTCAAACTTTTCCTAGTGCCTAATCGATGCCGAGGGAATCCACGTTTTCTCGATTGGAAACTATCAAGTCAAATCTGGAGTGCTTTTGTGATACAATTTCTAGCGGTGACAGACTCACTTTTCGCAGTAATAAAATCTGGAGACGTGTTTGACATGGCCGAAAAGCGCAAAAGCGTTGTTATGTTGAAATGAAGGCCCTGAGAATAATTTTGTTGGTGCGCAAGTAACAGGCTTCAAACGACCAAACCAACACGGAGAAAGTAAATCACGTATTCAAATTACCATTATTTAACTGCCATTTTAAAAAATGAAATATCCGAACTCTTATTTGGTTCTTGACCAAAGAACCAATTATCCAGTACACAGCTTGACCATGCCCCTGTTATAAAGAGGAATTCATAGGACCGCTGTAACTCGTATCTGGCCTCTGCAAGAGTGACTTTCTTACCACAAATGACCATCATCAGTCCCATTATTTGAAACGCAGAATTTGCACGTCGCTGTTGCTTTGCGTTTGGGCCAGTGTTTTTGAGTATTTTAAATTTCATTTAAAATAATTAATTGCCCCTGGATATGATATTTGATCTGGCTTTTGTCATAGGTTCGGTCAGTGTCGTATTTCGCATACAAATTGATTGTATTCTAGGGTGCTTCATGTTTTCGTGCTGATTCGTTCGTGTCGATTGCCGTCTACCTTTTTCCCCACCCACCCTCCCTCTTTTTAGATTGTATGTAATTATGATAGTTGTAGCAGTTAGTGTGATTCGTAGTTTCATTGTGTTTTTCAGCTCGTTATTATTTGTATATTTTTACTATTTTCAATAAACTTCTTTCCGCCAAACACCATGTTGTATTTTCGTTCTGGGAGCAAAAAGGGGAAATTTAAGAAAAAAAGATGCCCAGCTTGTTGAAACATGAAACATGATTCAGTCAAATTAATATAAAACTACAAGTCCTATAAGCGTACGAATTTTCAGCTAATTCTTATTACAGTATCCCTCAGCGGTTTTTTGTAGCGGCAAGCCTATCTATACAGTCACGCTCAACTCATTCACAACAGCTTTGATTAAAAAGGGGTAATCATTGCAGCTGAAGCAACCATAAAACAAGCGGCGTTCAGTTTAAAAGAAGTTATCAGCAAGCAAAATGTTGCCTACCTTTGAGCCTCTCTATGGGTACCCACGATCTTCGTTTTCTTCGCGATTTTTTCGCAAATCTTCGTTTTTTTTAGGAAGATCTTCGTTTTTTTTCAGAGTGAAATGGTTTAAACGTTTATTCAGTGTTATTCACAATTGATAAATATTTCACTTCAATAGCAAATTGCATAACTCACTGTTTAAGTTCACGAAAAGCAATATAAACAGTTCTTGAAACAATAAAGGATTGTTGGATTCTTCGGCGACGTTTTAACCCCATTTTAACATGCTAGCTTCTGATGAGATTCCAAGAAATCAAAACTGCAGTATTGTATGAGAAACAACATTAGACACTCGCCAGAAGAAATACACCAACATCCTAGAGACTCACAAGAACGTTGTCTATCTTAGCATCTGCTGCGGATGCGAGCTAAATCACAAAATAATGGAGGTACATGTCAGCTCTAAGAACACAATAGCTGTTTTCCATTCTCGTCCCCAGAGCCCAACGTTTTCTATTTAACCGCTGTCCAGAAGATCGTAGGCTCTGGGAACGAGGATGGCTGTTTTTCAAATAAGAAGCAACTCAGAAAGCTAAAAGACAGCGCTACAACGAAGCTATAGCTCTCGAGAGCGAGAGACAACAATGATAAGCTTTGTAAAGATGACGATCAGTTAGACACTCATATCCGTGTAATCCTTACGCAGCGAGATACTCTAGCAGAAGCGAGGTTATAAGAAATCCACGGATCCTGTATCTTTACAGACAACATTTATTTAGCGCCACCTAAAATCTTGAAGTCAATAGAAGCCGATAAGCTTAACAAATGTCACAGAGCTAGCATACACAATGGCATATCAACGCCTAATCCTTACGGCTCTTAGTGATCAGTAAGAAACCCGATCCATTCAGTATATTTGAGAATTCCCCTTCACGATCAAGACAAACACCATTAAGAGCGGTCACATCACATTTTGATCTAAAGGGAAGATTCTCTTACACAAAAGGAAAATCGCTTAAAGACATATGCATGCTTATAAAACCAAAACTGAAAAGGTTTTTATAAC
This sequence comes from Pavona decussata, assembly GCF_977016875.1. Taxonomy (NCBI): domain Eukaryota; kingdom Metazoa; phylum Cnidaria; class Anthozoa; order Scleractinia; family Agariciidae; genus Pavona; species Pavona decussata. The sequence goes on along the minus strand of NW_028145637.1, from coordinate 1,377,242 downwards.
ACAACGGACACACAGTGGACACAGTGGGAGTCGCGCAGGTCTGTCAACCCAATTTTTTAAAACACACAGAAATGTGGTTAAAAATGCCAAAATTCAGAAATAACAGTTACTTTCTGTAGCGTTTACGAGTTTTGAAAGTTTTAATTTATATCGGAGTGTTCAATTTGATCACGCAAATTTTGGTAAATTTTCAGATCTTCGCTTCAATCTTGAGATCTTCGTTTTTTCAGCGGTGATCTTCGCGTCTTCGATTTCTTCGAAAATACCCATAGAGAGGCTCACCTTTTTCTCTTCTGTGAGCTAGCTGTTAACCAAAACGACCAAAAACTAAACTCCCTTTGGTGAGCACAGAATGGAACTGCAAAAGAACGAAGGTAAACTCTTATGAACGTTCATCGCTGTTCATCTGTTTCATTTTAACGACGACACTCTCACTGGGGGGTACTCTCTTATATGGGCTATATAGGTATGTGCGGCGCCAAAGGGTATGGTTTTTCAGCTTTTTTTGGTCAAAATCGGGTATCGATTTTCGCCATTTTGCCGCCATTTTGTAATAAATAGGGTATCAATTTTTGCACTCTAGTCTTGAATTCAGTTTTTTTTGAAGAAGCTACTTCTTTCACATGACGGCAACTGTGTACGTGCCGCAACAGCTTGTCATCCGCTCCGGTCACGTGCTGGACTCCAGGGGTTTTGAACTGAAGTTGACCAGACACTACCAGGTCATAAATAGGGTAGGGAAAATCGCAGATTTTGGTCATAAATATGGTAAGGGTTTTGGGAAGCGGGCCGCACACCCCTATCCAATTTTTTGGGAGTACCCCCCCCCCCCCCCCCGGGCATGCGAGCCAAGGAACAGTGCAGCGCGCCCTTTTCGATATGAGTTGAACGTTAACGATCTTGGGGGTGCCAGTCAGCCATTGGATGAATAGGCCTTCACACATGATCATTACATCATAACCCCTTTTCCTTTACAAAAGATCATTGCGTGACGAGAGCTTGTTGCACATTAGATCGGAAGCCGGAAATCAATTGCCAGACAACAAATTCAAGCCAGGAATCGAAAGTGGACAGAATTTTAGCCAGAAAAAGAAAACTTGAGCTTTTCTAGTCAGCCAGGAACAATGTTTTTCATTTCTCTGTCAGCCATACACGGTTATAATCATATTCCAGCCAGCTCACTCTCAAAGTTTTTGTTTTGCCAGCCAGGTCGACAACAGCCCGCAGAGCGGTTTTTTTGTGGAGCAGTTTGATACTGGAAGATATGGCCCATGACCTTGCTCAACGTTTGAAGAGGCTAAAGGAGAAGCGTTTAGTTGAAACTGCATGGTTTACAATGGAAAAATTAAATATAAATTGAAGGATGATGCGCGAGTGATGGAACTGAAAGGTTGGATTGACTGATTACGTAATATTGAATAAAGAGCGTAAAGTAGATGCTACTGAAAATTATGAACTATAATACAATTCATTTGTTTTAATTGTAATAGAAAAATAAGTGGAGAACAAAATTCTTGTGAAAAATGTGGTGGAAACCTCCACGTTAATTGTTCGAATGTTTTAATTGATCAAGACGTAACCCGTGCTGGTTCTTTTAATTCTATAAATTCACAACAATCAATACCGTTTACACAAATAGAAGATATTGAGTTCACTGATCTATTTACACTCGATACTAGACAACAAATGTTTGAGAAAGATAATGATAGTTTAAAGAATTTAGCGTTCGATCCTTTTAATCAAAACTCAGGTATGTCAGACTTAGAATTTCATCAGTATCAAGGTATGATTGACAATATTGCGAAATGCGACTATTATCTTGAGGACTGATAAGTTTAAAAGCGAAATTTCGGATAGTCTATCGGATAATTCCTACTTTTCTTTATATCATCAAAATGTACGAAGTTTGATGGGCAAAGTAAATGACTTGCAACAGTACCTCATGGAATTAGCACATAAATTTTCAGTGATTGGTATTAGTGAAACGTGGCTTAATAATGACAAGTGGTATTTTGATTAATGATCTCTCAGATCACTTACCTAATTTAAATATACAAAAACCAAAAAAGAATTCCTTCTAGAGGAGAGAATTAACTAAGGCAAACATAGATAAGCTGCGTAATGAAATTCAAAATATAAGCTGGGAATACCTTAAGACAATCAATGATGTTGACGATGCTTATTTATATTTTCAGGACAAATTTCTATGCTTGTATAATACATGTATTCCTGAAAAGAATTATTCTAATGAAGAGTCTAAAACCAGTTACAAACCTTGGATCACAAAAGGATTCATCAAATCTTCTAGAATTAAAAACATGCCATACAAAAAACGTTTAAGCAACGCAAACGAAGAAATGAAGGCAAAGTACAAATATTATCGTAACAGATTGAATAAGCTAAAAATTATTCTGAAAAAGATATATATTATGAACGACAATTTGATACTACTAAAGGCAACAGAAAACAGACGTGGAAACTAGTAAACGATGTGCTCTACAGGAAGAAGAAAGAGACAGTGCATGTTACAGAATTTAAGAAAGATAACGAACCAGTTACTAACAGGAAGGAAATCGTTAACAGGTTCAATGATTATTTTGTTAACGTTGGACCGAACCTTGCTAAGAAGATAGCAACCAATACTAATTTATCATTCAAAGATTACTTGAAGCGAAGTTTTATGGATTCGATGCTATTATCACCTGTTAGTGAACAGGAAATTAAGAGAGAATTAGAAAATCTTGACCCATCAAAAAGCTGCGGACATGATAATATCATGGCCCGGGTAGCTAAACTGTTAGCATCAGAATTAAGTGTACCGTTATCATACATTATAAATCTCACTTTTACTACTGGTGAGATACCTGTAGACTTAAAAACTTCGATTATTATTCCAGTATACAAAACAGAAGACAAATGTGAATTCACAAACTACAGACTTATATCTTTGTTACCTTGTTTTTCTAAAATATTAGAGAAAGTGATGTACAAACGATTATTGAATTACTTCAATAACATATGTGCACTCGGTAGTCACCAATATGGATTCAGGAAAAATCTCTCAACAAATTTTGCGCTTATCGACCTCAAAGATAGAATAACAACTGCAATAGATAATAAAGAATTTGTAGCTGGGGTTTTTCTAGATCTGTCTAAAGCTTTTGATACTATAAATCATGACTTGCTACTTCAAAAGTTAGAATATTATGGTATTAGAGGGATTGCATTGGACTGGTTTAAGAGTTATATAACTAAGAGATATCAGTGCGTTAATTATAACAACGAACTATCGGACAAAAAAGAAATAACATGTGGAGTTCCTCAAGGATCTGTCCTGGGTCCACTACTGTTTTTAATTAACAAATAAAGAAGCCTCGACTGTGCTCTGTTCTGTTGTAAAGCACGTAGGAAGCGGCTAGAGCACGAAAGAAGTGTAGGGGGAGACACGAGACGTAGTCGAGTGTTTCTCCTTACTTCTTGAGTTCTCTAGCCGCTTCCTAAGTGCTTTACAACAGAACAGAGCACAGCCGAGGCTTCTTTATTTGTTTTATGATAAAGAATTCTTTTACTTCCCCCCGCATTCACCCTCATTTTCAAAACCAACTTCATTTTCCGAACGAACAGATCTGGCGTCAGCATGCGTCTGTACTCTGATTAAGCACGCTAAAATAAGCCAATCACAATCTTTGTTAGAATGTTTCAAATGATTTGATTGGTTGAACAACACGAAAGCTGTCAGACATGTCAAAACAAGGCATCAAAGTTTACAAACTTTGCTCAGTTCGAATGTAACGCCGCCCAGTAGCGTCAGCGCTTCTTCAGTTTTCCCTTTTAAAAATCAGGATGGAAAAGTAAAATGTTCATTGAAATCAGGTGGATTTGTGGCTCGTGAAAAATTGGACGTCATCAACATGGCAATTCGAAAAAAAACTGCTTTAAAGCTTGCGGCCGGTAATAAACCAACTGCTGCGCTGTGATTTGTGAATGAACAACAGTCGAATTCACGGGAGCAAGAGGAGTGCCCGAACTGTTGACACCGTTAGGAAAAGGGCTGCTGTGACTGCTGTGGCTTCCCACTCAATGCTCCAGAGAGGATATCTGAACAAGCTGTAAGTTGTTCACTCGAAGGGCGAGCGTTGTAATTTCTGAGGCTTGCTTCACTGCGGTGAGCGGAGGTGGCCATTATGCGGCGTGATAGAACTTGCACCAAAAATGTAAGGATCTTGTAAGCTTATCTATTTGTGTATTCGTTAGCTAATTAAATTTTCAGTTCTCTCAATTTTTGTTTGATCTTTTTGTACGAGAATATAGCTAACGAGCGTTTACGGGACCTTTTAACACTTGTTTAAGCTTGTGACATTTTTACATCTTTCGTTCTAAAACTTGAGCTGTCCATTTTATGCTATCTCTGGTGTTTATCGTCTCTGCCTTCGATGTAATTTCGACCATTTCGTCGGTTGACGTGTTTGCAAATCTCTGTTTGTTTATATTTCTAACTTCTTCGGAAACTTCACTTTCAATCACCGTGTTATTTGTACTGTTTTTTTTACCTTGTATGCGCACAGGATGGTCTATGTCCAGCTCGTTTACTTTTTCTAGGTTATAAAAGAAAGTCCAGGAATTTCACAAACGGGTTGATGGCGTGACACAGTTGCTCCGTGCATCTGTACTCTGATAAAGCACGCTGTTTCAACCAATCAGCGCGCGCGTTATATCGAAATTTTATTATAATTTACATTAACGATATCTGTAATAGTTCGAACCTATTATCTTTCATTCTTTTTGCAGATGATACTAATTTGTTAATGTCTCATAAAAATCTGGATACCCTAATAGCCAAAATAAAAGAAGAATTAGAAAAAGTAACCATTTGGCTACAATTAAACAAATTATCACTCAATCTCACAAAAACTAACTTTATGCTGTTTAAATCATCAAGGAAGAAAATAGATCATGAATTAAGAATTAAGATAGAAGACCATTGTATTACTCAATTACAACATACAAAATTTCTTTGAACAATAATTGATGAACAGTTGAAATGGACTGAACACATCAATTATGTAGCAAACAAAATATCAAGATTTACAGGAATATTACATGATGTAAGGCAAGGCATTATGTAACTTAATCTTTGCTGAAATCAATTTATTAAGCTTTAATCTATCGCGACATTTATTATGGAAATATTGTTTGGGCTAATGCGTACCAATCCCATGTAAACAGGATATATAAACTACAAAAGAAAATTGTACGGATAATGACTTTCAAACAATACAATCATAGCTCGAAACCATTATTTGATGAGTTGCAGATACTAAATGTATTTCAAATTAATTATCACACCATTGTCATATTAACAAGTCAATTCATAAATAATCAATTACCTACTTCTTTGAAGAACATTTTCAGGACTAATGAAGATGTGCATAATTATAATACACGATCAACGAAAAAATTACACAAGCCTTTAATCAAAACAAATATTAGAAAAATTAGTATAAGTTATAAGGGAGTAGATATATTTAATAACCTGCCAAGTGATCTTAAAAAAACAGGTGTCAATCAACTTTTAAGCGAAAACTGAAAAACTTTATCCTTACAAATCAGATATAGATATAAACAATTCTTGTATGTTCTACTCTTCGCAAATTAGTATTTTTTCTCTTGATCTGTTTGATGGTATTAGTATATTTTAGTTGTAGCTCGTTCCTTGCCCTATTATAGGAATTTATAATTTAACGTAGATTATGATAATTTCATATATCGCCAGAGTTATTAGTAACAGTTAGTAAGCGGGGATCTCCTCGATAAGCCTAGAAAGGCTTCTGAGACTTCCTGCTCAATGCTGTTACTACAGTGATGAATGAAATATTGTAATAGTTGTTGATTTTGGGCAAATAAATAAATAAATAAATAAATAAATAAATAAATAAATAAATAAATAAATACATAAATACATAAATATATAAATACATAAATACATAAATACATAAATACATAAATACATAAATACATAAATACATAAATACATAAATAATAAATAAATAAGTAGTTTCATTTGTGTCATCGAATGTTTCTAGTTCTCCCGGGAAGGCAATCTATTCAAACGGCGTGTCAACGTCGGTAGTCAAGGTCACAGCAAACTTTCACTCCAGCGAAGAGGAACCTGATATTAGATGGTGAGTCAAATTCTTTCCTTAAATGAAACGTGGAATGGGAAAATGAGTTATTTCGGGGCGCTCATTTCAATGTGATCGATGCAACTTGTTCGTGTAAACAAACACTTAGGTCAATTTTAGGTCACTTCGCGCGCGATCACGCAAAATATTTTCAAATCGGTCGACCGATTCTGAAGCGCTTGCTAAAAAACCCAACCAAACTTTTAATGTACGTGACAATATTATATCTCAAGGCTTCAAAACCAGAATTTGGGGCAATTTGGAGGATTCCCACTTATCAAGAGCTCGATTTTAGTTTTGCCTATAAATGTTCGCATTCGTGAGCTCTTGTCAACTGACCATTTAGAATCCGCTTGATAAGTGTTTACTTTACGCTTCAGAACCGGAAATTTGTCGTAAATAGGACGTTAGATGTCCTTTTTATAGAAATTGAACGTTAGATTGCCGATAGAATCGCTTTTTTGGTTACGCAAAGCAATTTTTTCGGGCGGTCGATATTCCCTTGTGAGGCGGCTCAGTATGTCAGCCGTCAAACGGGCGAAATTGAAAATCTCAAAAAAATCCAAAAATTGGCCGTATTCCGAAAAATGAACCCCAGCAGGTTTATAAACTCATTAATAGCTATCTACAGACTGAAAATGAGGGTAGGTTAGGTTTTCGACTGTGGCCGCAAATTTTCGATTTTGCTCGCTATCTTGGAATTCTCCCATTTCTACATACACCATTGAGAAAACCAAATCAGCCATGCTCTACTTCTCTTAAGTCTGATATTAAGTCAGCCTTAACTCTAACTGCTATTGTATATGGTTAAGTCATGCGCCCAGTGACATTATTGCTTTACCTACTCCGCATTAGATTTAGGTTCACTTACTTTCTCTAGAGCTGGTTGGCGTTTTCTTCTCTTCACAAGCCTCTCTTCTCGGAACACAGTTCAGTTTATTTTGCAAACTCTCAGCCTCCTCCAGCTGATTTCAACAATGCCTTCTGCAAGGTCAGTGCACTTCGTTTTTAGTTTAAACTGCAATGTTTTGCTGGATAAAGAACAGTATGTTTTTTTTGTTGGACTTAAATATCCTTGCCATCCGCAGGATCGCCATCTTCAAACTGAATTATATTGATTAGTTTGAGAGTGAATGTTATCCTGTTCTAATCACTACGACTTTTTCATAGGACATACGCTTCACTAAAGTATATCAAAATGCTCCGAGCGTTTTCGTCTCATCAAACCATTCCTCAAGTGGTGGAAATCAAGATCCTATGCATAATTCCATAACAGCTTGGGTGGAGGTAGGTCGGCGGCTTCAATCTTTACTAGGTGCGTGCACCTCATTGATCTATTAGAGATATTACTAGCTATCAGAAAAAAAAGCAGTTTAAAAAGAAGAGAATTTCCTATGTGCTTTAATGATTTATGAACACATTTTACAATGTAACATGAGGCTTTGATGATAATCAAACCTTTCAAGCTTTCGCAGCGGTCTATGTTGTCGTTTCCGGACAACAATGGCCAATCAAGTAGAAGGATCATTGCTATAAGTTTTGACTATCAAGTTTTTGCTGCGAAAAAAAAAATGCTCACGTGGCATGATAGATAAAGATTCATCGAGGTCATAAACTCAATGAAACACTTTTTGAAATACAAAAGTAACTCTGTGCTGGAAAACGGTATGGCAATCTGCGAGTGAACCTATCTAAATATTATACCATTTAATGAGCTCGCGCACACCTCCGTATAAATGACGTTACGTGTTTGTTCGTTTGTTTAAACTGCATCCGTGGCACCAATTCCCACCAATTATATCCTATTTAATTTTCTGTTACTCGTTCAATTACGAACGATCATAAATCCCAAAGTTAAAGTCACACACATTACGCAGGTAAAAGGGGTGGGATAAAAAAGGCGAAGTCAAGGAAACAAACAAGAAAAGTGTAGAACATTTCATATGAGTTTGTCTTATTTTACAGTACATCAACAACACAGGAGCTCGAGTCTGTTTGAAGGAATTGTATGAGTCCAAGTATGACCCGCTCTCCATATCATACACTGTCCTGTCAGGTAAGAGAACAAAAAACCTTTTTGTTGTTGTTTTACATACAAGTAATCAATCATTTCACGAGAGAGGACGAATAATTGCTCACTAAATAAATCAGTGGAAATGAGCAGTGTACAAATTTACAGACTAATGAAGAAGTAAAACCTAAAGATTGGATATACAGCCAAATTGGGCTAACTAATGTAAATATGTATATTTTTAATCTAGTTTCAAGACTTTACCATGAAAGTTACAGGGTGGAAGGAAAGGGGGGAAGAGGGTGGGTGTGGAATTAAGGAGTTTTGTTAGGGCATCTCTGGTGTTTTCAAGGCTTTGTGTTGCTGTGAAATTTGGTACCTGATCCCATCGTCAAGATATATAATGTCATAAATACGGAGACAACAACTTTTAACCAACAATACCATCGGTGAATGATGAATTATTCTAGAAAGTGACACAGGCATTCTCGGAAAAAAGAAATCCGAGTGCTCCTATCAGGAGTCGAACCTAGAATAATTCATCATTCTCATTCATTCACCAGGCTGGAAATATACCATCACATTTATTTCAATGCCATCTGTATTTTTATTGTATGCCGGAAACCAAAAACGATACAACCAAGTATTTAAGTAGATGACATTCTGCACGTTGAATGTGCAGGATTTCTAATTTGCGGAGGGTTTTTATATAAAGTTGAGTTTTGAGCATTACTCAAGATGACGGCCATTTTTGCCAACACTTCGGATGACGTTATAGTCCCTGCATTCGCTCTCCTCAGACCAACATCCCAGCAGTGCTATAACCCGATAATACAACCCTTTCCTTGCAGAGTACGTCATAAGCTATGCATTAATCGTGGAGGACGAGTTTGGTTGTTTGTCTAAAAGTTAAAATCACCTTATTCCAAATTATTAATGACTAGCCAAGGTAATTAATAACTAACACGGCTGAATCATAACAGAATGGGTTGCCTGGTAAAAGAAAAATTTCCTAAGGAGAAACTACCACTGAATATTTTTATGTCCTCTGTTAATACAGACATATGCCGACCAGGCTGGAGTTACTTTGGTGGTTACTGCTACTTCACAAGCCGTGCATGCTCCTCATGGCTGTCCGCGGAATCAAACTGTTCAACAATGCACTCAGATCTAGTGACCGTTCACAATCAAGAGGAAAATGTCTACGTCCAGCATCGCAATAACGGCGAACGAAGTTGGATTGGTTTGAATGACAGAAGTGTTGAAGGATCGTTTGTTTGGACCAACAAAGAAGTGAGCAGCCTTAGGTTCTGGGGGCCGAGACAACCAAACAACTGGAGGAATGAAGACTGTGTGCTTACTTTGGGTGCCAAACATGGTTATACTTGGAATGATGTATCATGCGATAATTGCAACAACTTTACTTGTTTTACAGGTACAGCGAGAACGACGTTATAACGCATTTCTTTCAAGTAGCATCGTGGAGATATATTTGATAGCGCTCTTTAAAACTTTAGATAGTTAAAAAATAAAACTTCCATCGGGGGTCGAATAGTTGCCTCAAATAAGCATTTCTCAGAGTGTTAATGCTTCGCGTTAAAGGCGTTAACGTTAAGAAGGAGAAATCAGTCATTTATCTGCAAATAATTGACGTAGTAGATCATATCAGCTGTCACTTAAACTTTAAATGTTGTTGACTATATAGCGTAGCCCCACCGCTCACTTTATATAAACAGCACACAACCCACAATGCCTTTATTCGCTCTAAAAAGGGCTAACGGTAGACATCATTATCAAATTAATTTATCAACCCTGTTGACAAAACCAAACATTCGTTTACACTTCCGACCGACCACAATCTCTTTAAAAACCAACCCCCTTATTCAGTGAATTCTGGCCTATCATTCCAAATATTTCCCTGTGAATTGCTAAAACAAAAAAGGTCATGAAGTTTTGTTTCGTTTGCACAACATAAAAAGAAAGTTATAAACCCTGAAAGTAGGCTCTGGCAAATTCTACCCCCCCCCCTCCTCCTGTCTGCATGGAGGTTAATGTCGTTGTCTTTTGTTATATCTGTCCAGACCTAGACGAATGTGCTACAAACTCCTTTGATTGTGACCACAATGCTGCTTGTCAAAACATAGAGGGCTCGTACACCTGTAATTGTAAATCCGGTTATACAGGAAATGGCAAGATTTGTAATGGTAATAAACTGATAATGACAACACAGAAAAAATTGTAAAATTAAATGTTCGTTCGCATCCACATGGAAGTGGAATGGTGATAATGTTTTCACCGAGAAGATGAGAAATGCGTCAGTAAAAAATCGAGGACAAGGCTGAAAATAATGATAACCGAGTTATGATGGCGATCAAGAGGATGATCATATAAATAAAAAGATGTTCAGTGAAAGCGTGGAAGTTATATCAGTCATATTATATAGCTCATAATTGTAATATTGAGTCGTACACGTAGATTAGCGTTATTCCAGATCATATTGTCTGCAAGTAACAGGGACCACTAGAAATTCTGAGTTTTTTTATATGTTAATAATCCAATTGAGTGAGTGTTTTAATTGACAGCAAGAACAAAAAGAGGCGAGAAAACAAAACAAAAAACAAAAGCAAAACAAAAACGAGACCTTTAGAGACTTTCCCATACAGAAATAAAAGAACTCAGTTGTCTGATGCAGTTTACGACAGTTTTCATATGCAACGTTTTCTCTCATTACACTTTCATAGATATAGATGAATGTGTCACCAACTCTCAAAGCTGCGGTGGTAATGCTTTGTGCAGTAATACTGACGGATCGTACACATGCGCATGTAATTCTGGATATTCGGGGGACGGAAAGATATGTACTGGTAAGCTTTTTTAATTTGCACTTTACTTATTTGGTACGTAATCACATTTTATAACTGAACCTGCGTCCATGGGTGTAAAAATAGTGTGAGGAATATGTACTTAAATTAAAGCAACCGACTGAAAGTAAGACAAGATGGATTGTATATCAGGTTTGCACGCCTATTTGATTGATTGATTTATTTATTTATCAGGTGCTTCGTATAAATTGTCCATAGAGAAGAAAAAAATATACTGCATAAAAGTAATTTTGAAGTTAACAGGGTCCTCCAAAAATTACGCGAACTTCTCATACAACAAATAAGAGTTTTATTGCCCAAATAATAACAGCAGCGGAAACAGGGACAACGACAATGACAGCATTAACCGTGACACGAATTACAAAACATGCGAGAGTGCCGAAACAAACAGAGAGATTTTAGAACCATTTAACGAGTGCAGCTTACAAAAAATTCAACACGAATTAATGACGGTCATTGTTTCTTTCTCTCAATACATTTTTCGTAGATATAGATGAGTGTTCTACCAACTCTCACAACTGTAGTGATGTCAACGCCGTGTGCAATAACACCGACGGATACTACACGTGTGCATGTAAGTCTGGATATTCGGGCGACGGAAAAACATGTTCTGGTAAGCCACTACTATACTAACAAAGTACTACAGGGTATTATATAACCCAACCTTTCTTAATCTCTTGCTAAACGAAAACATAAAGATAAAAGGGCCTGTAAGCAGGCCTGTAAACACTTACCTAGTGTTGCTGCCGGTTATAAACTGGTATGGGAGCAAATTTCAGAAACATAAAATTAAATTATTTATTAATTACTTTATTTGTTGCTTTGCTACATAAACTGTTATTCACGTGTTTCGTCAAAAGTAAGATGACTAAGCTATAGCAACATCATCATCATCATTTGGTCCTTTTCCCTTTAAGGGAAATGGGGCCTTGCGTTCTTTCTCTCCAAGTGTCACGGTTTCTGGCACAGTTACTTGCTTCCGTCCATCCATTGAACCCAAGTTCTCCTCTTTCCTTCTCAACTGTTCTTCTCCATGTCTCTCTGGGTCTACCTCTCCTACGTTTTCCTTCTGGTGTCCAGGTTAGAGCTATTCTTCGGTTCTCATTTGCCTTCATCCTTAGTATATGCCCGATCATTTTCCAGTGTCTTCGCTTTATCTGATGGGAGATCTCCTCCATATTCGTCTTTGATCTTATCTCTTCATTGGATACTTTCATGGGCCAGTAAATTTTCAGAATGCGTCATATGCTCTTGTGGAGGAAGACATTAAGCTTGTTCTCGTCGCTTTTGATTATTCGCCAAGTTTCGCAACCATAGAGTAGGACAGCCAATACATTGGATCTAAAAATCTTCAACTTGGTGTTAATGCTGAGTTGGCTGTTCCTCCAGATGTTCTTTAAGTTGCAGAAGGCTGCTTGAGCTTTCCCTAGCCTGGCGCTTATATCTTCACCTGCACCACCAGTTGATGTTACTGTGGCACCAAGATAAAGAAACTTCTCAACCTCTTCGATGTCACTTCCTTCCAGATGGATCTTTAATCCAGGACTGACATTCCATTTCATTACCACTGTTTTTCCCAGGTTAATCTTCAGCCCAGTCTTCTTCCCGTTTGTGTTAAGATTTTCTAGCTTCGTTTGCATGTCCACTATCCTGCTTGCAACAAGAGCCACATCATCAGCAAAGTCTAAATCCTCTAACTTGCCCGTGAATTGCCATCTTATTCCAGTTTGCCTTCCTTCAAGAGTCCTTCTCATGACCCAATCAATCACAAGAAGAAAGAGAAAACCAGACATGTAACAGCCCTGTTTCACCCCTGTCCTTACATCAAACCAGTCGTAACTTCCAGAACCATCTACAACAGCACATTTGCTCTGTTCATACATTGCCTTTACCATCGTGATCAATTTTGATGGAATACCGTACTCTCCCATTATTCCCCATAAAATACCTCTGTCAATGCTATCAAAAGCTTTCTTAAAATCCACAAAACAAACATACAAGTTGGCATTCCATTCAATTACTTGTTCAATGATGTTTCTCAGGATGAATATCTGTTCAACTGTCCCCCTTCCTCTCCTAAACCCTGCCTGTTCTTGTCTAAGTCTGGTGTCAACAGCGTCCCTAATTCTTGTGATAATCACTTTGCCTAATACTTTTGCGGCCACAGGTAGCAGTGTTATTCCTCTCCAGTTTCCACATTCCATGAGATTTCCCTTCTTGGGGAGGCGAATGATCAGCCCGCATCTCCAGTCATTAGGTACTCTTTCACTTTCCCAGATCTTCAAAAGCAATTCGTACAACACAGCTACTGTAGTTTCAATATCTGCCTTCATCAGTTCTGTTGTCACGCCATCAACACCACCAGCCTTTCCATTCTTCAGTTGTTGTATAGCTGTCCTGATTTCTGCATGTGTAGCGGGACCCGTTTCAATTTCGAGTGTTTCATAAGTTTCACTCTCCACTTCTGATCGCGTGGGGGGAGGTCTATTCAGAACCTCAGCAAAATGATCCTTCCACCTTTTCTTTACCTCTTCCTCTTTTGTTAGTAGAATGCCTTCTTTACTCCTTATGGAGTCTGTTCTTCTATTTGGTTTGTTGCAAAGCTGTCTTGTAGCATCAAACACCGCCTTCATATTGCCCGTTTTGGCTACTATCTCTGCGTCACTAGCAATCTGGTCAATCCAATTTCTCCTATCTCTCCTTAGTTGCTTTTTTACTTCTTTGTCTTTAGCTTGGAATTCCTCTCTGTATGTTGCTTTTAGTCTCTCTGACCTGGTTGAATCCACTTTAGCTTTACAAGATCTTCTTTCGTCAATTTTCTTCCAACTTGCAGCGCTTATCCAGGGCTTACTCTGTTTTTTCCTGTATCCTAGAACCTCCTCAGCTGTTTTCTTATAACTTTCCTTTATATTAGTCCATCGAGTCTCTATGTCTTGCTCATTGCCTTCTGCGCTTTCATCAGCTAAACAGCTAAATCTGTTCCTCAACTTAATTTGAAACTGCTGCCTTACTTCCGGTATTATCAGTTTGGCTGTGTCATATCTCCTGGAATTCCTTGTATTTCTAACTATCCCACGCAAACGAAGTCGTGCAGTTGTGATAACTAGGTTGTGATCACTTCCACAGTCTGCGCCTCTATAAGATCTCGTATCCCTCACTGATCTCTTGAATTTGCCGTTCACTGCCACATGATCAATTTGATTTCTAGCCCTCCCATTAGGAGCAGTCCAAGTGTATTTGTGGATGTTCTTGTGTGGGAACATTGTTGACACAATAGCTAAGTTGTTAGCTGCGCAAAAGGAGACAAAACGAACACCATTTTCTGACCGCTCATCTCCAAACCCATGCCGTCCCACCACACCATTTTCCCCTTCCTGCTTAGCCCCGATCTTAGCGTTCCAGTCGCCCATCATCATAATCATGTCATGCCTCGGAATGCCTCAGTAACCCTCTGTAACATGTCATAAAAGCTATCCTTTGTCTCTTCATCCGCCTCATTCGTTGGTGCATATACTTGAACCACTGTCGTTTTAATGAATCTTGATGTGAATCGTGCAGTCATAATTCTATCACTAACTGGCATCTAGCTCTCTAAGCAACCAGCCGTTTGTTTGGTCATCACAAGTGCAACGCCACTTTGGTGTATGTTATCATCTCTTCCCGAGTACAGAATAGTTTCGCCAGTCCGTGTCTTGAGCCGTCCAGAGCCAGACCATCGGCATTCCCTAATGCCCAGGATATCCAGGTTGTACCTTTGCATCTCCCTAACTACTTGGGCTGTTTTTCCCACGCTGTACATTGTCCTAACATTCCAATTTCCTATGCGGAGCATCTTTTTGGGGTTAGCAAATGACTTGATCAGAGTACAGGCTTCCTTTCGGATTGGGCGTGTACCCGTCATACCACCGTCGCCCCATTTGATGTATTCATCTTCTGGAGTTTGGCAAGTCGTTGTACTACTCCCGAGATAACACTCATTGATTCGAGAATTTAAGGTTTCCGTAATCTGTTACTTTTTACAAGAAGGGGTGATTGGCCCCAAGCTCAACCTACTACCGGTAGGAACGGTGGGTTATTCTCTGTCTGGGCTCTACCTCTTGACCAATCCGGCAAGGTTGAACCTGCCAGGGACCAAGGTACCAGCCGGCATAGCTCTAAGGTCACTGAGCCTCACAAGCTTCACCACCACGTCAAGGTGATAACCCACGGTGAAGAAGCTATAGCAACGTTAACGGTTAAAGCAAGAGGCACTTGATTATATATATCTTATTCGATGGCCTGTTATATATAATACGCGCGGATATTTTGCGAGTTGCGTAGTATTTTTCCGAGCCCCGAAGGGGCGAGGAAAAATACGAGCAATGAGCAAAATGTCCGCGAGTATTATATGTAAAACCATCGAATAAGAGATTTATTATTCCACTAAAAAAAGATTTTGTTATTTTGGCTTCTCTGTTTTGGTAACAGTTTTGAAAAACACCCGGCATTAACTGTCCATCGGTATATGGCGCGTACGAATGACGTAAACAACACAGAAAGCAAGTCAAATGTCTTTAATTTGATTGGAAAAAATGAAAAGATAATTGACAAGTGAGTGGCATGCTAAAAACTTGTTTTCGGAGCTTGCATCGTTTCAAAAACTATTCTCGTCCAGTTCGGCCATTGTTGCTCCTTTTTTCTGCCTTTTCAGTTCGTATTCGCCCTGTTGTAAACCGGTCAAACCGGGACACTACAGTGTATTACGGTCTCATGTTTTGCGCGTTCTCTTGACCTTATTTGGTGAAATGATATAATAGTAGAATAATAAACGTCAGTAATGAGCGTCTTGATACATTAAATCATTCTTATCCACAGATATCAATGAGTGTACCAGCGACATCCACGGCTGCCACATTTTTTCTTCGTGTACGAACACTCTGGGATCTTACAGTTGCTCATGTAACCATCCCTATGTAGGAAGCGGGGAAAATTGCACACAGCCTGTGCCAGGTTTGTTATAATTGACTGATATCTTTAATTTTTTAAAGACATATGACAAAAGGAAAAGTCAGCAAACAAACACGCACACTCACACCCACACTATATCAAAAAAACAACAAGTTTAATGAATTATTAGGACTTATCAATCAAAGGATCCTGTTATGATATGAATTGTCAGACAGAATCGTAGAATTTTAATTGGTTTTATACGTAAACCAATTCTTTTTGCTAGTAATTTCTCCTAATAAATTATTTAAAATTGTTCTTTATTTGAACTAAGAGTGTCAGTGTAATTTTCGAGAATTGAAAAACCAAGGACCTTAAATTAATAGTGTACAAAAAATTGCGTAATATCAGAAAGGGACGATGCAAGCTCTTGCATTGTGAATATTGTTGGTGACTGTGGAATGATCTGGGATTGTTTCTTACGTCTATGTAGAAGTTTTTTACATGCAAAAAGTTGGGATAATAAATACAAGTCCATAAGGTGGAGTTTATTTAGAAACTTCTGTTGCAGACAACAAACAACAACAACAACAATACTTTATTTCACCCCATAATTATTACAATAGAATATACATACATACATACATTCATACATACATACATACATACATACATACATACATACATACATACATACATACATACATACATACATACATACATACATACATACATACATACATACATACATACATACATACATGCATGCATGCATGCATGCATACATACATACATACATACACTGCCCGAAATAACCTGAAAGTTAAAAATGCCAGGCAGCCAGCTGTAAGAAAAGACATTTAAATGTTAAGGTCAGGTCAGGGACACAAGAACAAACACACATAGATACACACAACAAAAATAAAGATAAACAGAGTTAGATGTCAGATGTCAACGAGTTCGAGAACAATCCTTGTCTCAACAATCGGACATGCACCTATCGAGTCAATGGCTTCAACTGCGGTTATTCACCAGGATTTACAGGGGCAAGATGTGAAATAGGTGAAAGCAATTGTATGTTATTTTATATGACGAGTAAGAAATTTACAGTTTGTTTCGGCGAGTTATAATGATTGCGGATATAAACGAGTGTGCAAGCAGTCCTAGTATAAACAATAGAAATTGCACTAACCGAGTTACTAATAGTTACCTGAACGATTTGAGGATGATACGAGTACGAAATTGAGTATATGTACGAGTACGACTTTGAAACCAGTCCCGTCCCCAGAACTCTCGCTCCTTAGAAACAGCAAGGCTGTAACAAGTGATTATATACAGCACGCGAAGTAGATTTGAAAATAAGTACTAGCTAGTACTCAATCTTGTTCTTCGGCTTACTCAAATCTTAAAGTCCCTAATGATTAAACAGAAGCTAACCAACAGACGTCTCTGGGGGAAAGATCGGCTAGATCAACGAGAAACAAATTAGAAATCACTTCACATCTTGAAGACCAAATTCTTTTGGTATAAGGCAGAAAAAAGCTTATATACAATTAAATTGATTAGATTATATAAATATAAATATAAATATAAATATAAATATAAATATAAATATAAATATAAATATAAATATATAAATATACATGAGGAGCCGCGTAGAGGTGTTAAAATTAATTAGGTTGAGTGACGGTTGCTATGATCGAATTCCGGAGTTCGAAAGGAGCAATCTATCAACAGTACAGTAAACTTCGTGAAACTGGTCTCGTTTGCCGTTGCACACAAGTTTCAGCTAAAAGTTTCAACGTGTAACGGCGGCTTAAAGAATCTTTTTCAGTCGCGTGTAATGTCTAGATCGAGCTTGCCGCAAAGCAATGAAGTCTGTGACTAGAAAGCTTGGCTTTTGTGGAAACGCACAGTTAACTGGAAACGAAAACTCCTCCGATCTGTCCAGAAGCCTGGCTACACATCGACTGTCGGAAACGGAAAAATGACAATTTTTACCAAAGGTTTTCTATTTCCCGCCAATTTAATTGGCGCGCTAAATGGTCCTAAATCGACGAACCATAACATCAATGATTTGTTCGCCCATCGTCTCTACGATGCAAATTTATAGTTTATTTTTCGGCAAGCTAATTTTCTGCATCATTTTCCAATAACTGAATGATAAATAAAGTCAATCGTCATCCTTCATTCGTCTGCAAAGGTAAGTGCGATTTTTATGTTTACGTTGATCAGGACTCGCGATTTCGTGATTTGGGAAAAAGTGTAACGGCGTCGATCACCAGCTTCCATTTTCCACGTGTGTAGGAACTCTTAGAATCAGAGTCAACACAAACTGTATATTTATGATGACCTATGATGATTTTATTGTTACGGTAATGTGTTAGTATTTCAGACGGTAAGACCAAGATAGATACTGGCAATCAATGTTCACCACACTGAAGTGCGACAAAAGTGTCCAAAATTACCGGCTAAATATTCACGGTTTTATTATGTAGAGGTAAAAGACATAGTTAGGTCACAGTTGTTCTCTCGGGTGTGTCGCCTGAGAACAATAAGCAATCGGGTGCGTCGCCTTTGCTTCGTGAGCTAACTCTGATAATAATATTAGAAATTTCTTCACAGAGAGATTTTGAACTCGGCCGTTCTTATCTCAGGTGAGTCGCCTGATAAGGACGAGCAATCGGGTGTGTGGCCTTTGCTTTGCCGTGTTTAATACTCGCTGCACATCGACGATAACTTTAATATTCTCCGGTTTTTTGAATTGTCCGGAGGTTTTTGACTGAACCGGAAATATTCGACTGCACGCAGTGAGTGAATGTTGATTGCTGTAAACTTTTTACAACGCACTGGGGCTCGTATTGCACGAAAATGTGGTTTTAAACTGTCAACAGCACTCCCGTAAACAATAGGCCTCCTGTAGCGATCGAGGAAAAATTTGGATGGCAAAATCGGTTGCTAAGGCGTGCGGCTCGCCATGTATAAATATAAATATAAATATAAATATAAATATAAATATAAATATAAATATAAATATAAATATAAATGTAAATGTAAATATAAATATAAATGTAAATGTAAATGTAAATATAAATATAAATATAAATATAAATATAAATATAAATATAAATATAAATATAAATATAAATGTAAATGTAAATATAAATATAAATATAAATGTAAATATAAATATAAATATAAATATAAATATAAATATAAATATAAATATAAATATAAATATAAATATAAATATAAATATAAATGTAAATGTAAATATAAATATAAATATAAATGTAAATATAAATATAAATATAAATATAAATATAAATATAAATATAAATATAAATATAAATATAAATATAAATGTAAATGTAAATATAAATATAAATATAAATATAAATATAAATGTAAATGTAAATATAAATATAAATATAAATATAAATATAAATATAAATATAAATGTAAATGTAAATATAAATATAAATATAAATATAAATATAAATGTAAATGTAAATATAAATATAAATATAAATATAAATATAAATATAAATATAAATATAAATATAAATATAAATGTAAATGTAAATATAAATATAAATATAAATATAAATATAAATGTAAATGTAAATATAAATATAAATATAAATATAAATGTAAATGTAAATATAAATATAAATATAAATATAAATATAAATATAAATATAAATATAAATATAAATATAAATATAAATGTAAATGTAAATATAAATATAAATATAAATATAAATATAAATATAAATATAAATATAAATATAAATGTAAATGTAAATATAAATATAAATATAAATATAAATATAAATATAAATATAAATGTAAATGTAAATGTAAATATAAATATAAATATAAATATAAATATAAATGTAAATGTAAATATAAATATAAATATAAATATAAATATAAATATAAATATAAATATAAATATAAATATAAATATAAATATAAATGTAAATGTAAATATAAATATAAATATAAATATAAATGTAAATGTAAATGTAAATATAAATATAAATATAAATATAAATATAAATATAAATATAAATATAAATATAAATATAAATATAAATATCGCCAAAAAACAAAACAAAACAGCAACGACAAAATAACAACAATAACAACAAACCAACAGACAACAACAACAACAACAACAACAACAACAGCAACAGCATCAAACAATAACGATGAATCCAACAAAATTAGGTTCGCATGCAATGTCATATTTCGTTTGTTTCACTATTCTGCTAGATTTCACCGCAACATTCACTTGTGACAACACTATGGAAATGTTTGCTGATGGTAGAAGCCTCGGTAAAGATAACGGTAATTGGGGAATCGCGGTTACCTATAGCGTACCAGGAGACACCCGAGTTATTTCAGTGGCAGGGCAGGACTGGGCAGTTCCGTTTGGTGTACTCGGTTCCTTCAGCAACGGACTGGTAACCAATGAAAGCTGGAGATGCAGCAGCACTTTGTCTCCCGGTTGGAATTCCCCGGATTTCGATGACCAGCAGTGGCCTTTTGCAGTTGTGGTTGGAAATCACGGTGACTCACCTTGGGGATTTATCAGTGGTATAGCAAGCAAGGCAAAGTGGATATGGACCTCTGGCCAATATAGTGATGTTTATTGTCGAGTGAATCTTCGATAATTAACTACGAATAAAGTTGACTTGCATTGCCTTCTCCATTTTCGCTGACCTTGACCAAACAGTGATCAAAACCAAATAGAATAAGTTAGTGTGAGAGAATTAACAGTAATACTTCAATTTTAGAAATACTTGCTTGCTAAAATATGGTCACGTTCCATGATATTCACCTGTCTCACCAAATTGATGCGAAAATGTTTTTTAGGAACAACAACGTCACGCTTTGAATCAAGTAAAATTTATAAAATTTCACACTCTCAGTTATTTTAACTAAAATACCAAGTATTACAAGTTTGTTGCAGACAGACGCACGAGTCACCTCAACCGATCGCCCTTCCTACTTTGAATCTTCGCAGTTTCCAAAACGCAAATTTTCACTTTTTGCCTAACCCGAAGTTCAAAAAGTGCTACACTTTTCTAGGTTATATAACGGTTTTGTATTTAGGTTCAACTCCGCGGATCAAAAGCCAAACTTCAAGTGCGCCGAACCTGACAACGTTTTTAGTTAGGCCCAAATCAATAAAATTCGCGTGTTGAGTAAAATGCCGAACTTCTTAAAAAGGCGACCCGGCCAACTGCAACAAAAAATAAATGGAGAAGATGGTTTTCAGTGTTCAACAGTTGGTCTTCAGCTGTTATTTACGGATGCATCGGTTGCGAAAATCAGAAGAATGTCAGTCGAATTTAATTGGCTGAATTGCGTTCGATTCTTGTGAAGAACGGCGTTTGAACCGAGTCCTCTAACGAACATAAAACGCGATGATCGCCATTTTGAAAAAAAAAAAGGAAAACCAGTTCCTCCGGTCTGATAACGGCAACGTAGCGTGTAAACTTTATTACTGTTTCTCTTCACAAAATCAAAGGGATAAAACTAAGAAACAAAGAAGTGTACCGAGGTCGCTGGATTTGCTCAACACTACTAATCGTAACCTTTACATGTAAGCAGAAGCAAAAACTGAAAAAGATCTTCTTACCACGCACGTTATACATCATATATTATACCGTGTATACATTAGAATTTACTGCTGTATAACGTTATGCATTATATATTATGACGTGTACACATTATATTTTACTGTTGTACGTTATGCATTATATAATAACGTGTATACATTATATTTTACTGCTGTATTACGTTACACATTGACATTCAAATCCTAGCAGTATGCAGGATGTTTGTCCCATGAACCTTGTTTAATGGCCAAACTCCCACGAATATTACATATTCACATCCTCTCTTGATATTCACAAATGTATACATTATATTTTACTCCTGTATAACGTTATACATTATATATTCACAAATGTGTACATTATATTTTACTCCTGTATTACGTTAAGCATTATATAATAACGTGTATACATTATATTTTACTCCTGTATAACGTCATATATTACATATTCACAAATCATTGTATACATTATATTTTACTCCTGTATTACGTTATGCGTTATATATAATAACGTGTAGACCTTTTATTTTACTGCTGTATTACGAAATAAATCATTTTAGTGCAATGGTTACAACTTTCGGATTTAACAGTACTAGTCTCCAAGTAGCATAATTCCTCAAGCAAACGCTATATGCGCATGCCCCAACATAATTTTTTGCGTTCTCGTTAGAATTTCTTTGGCCCTTTGTTTCTGGATTTTCTGGGTCCGCCCCTGTTTACTAAGATTACAGAGAACAACAACAAAAAGAGAGGAAAGGAAAGACGAAACGTTCGTCAAAAGTTATTGGAGCCACTGTGAAGTAAAGTCGACCTTCTCCAGCCGCTTAAATTATTTCTAATTTCTTTGCATTGGGTGTGAGTGGGGAGGGGGGAGGTGAACTAATAATCATGAGGGGATTTACCCGCTCGAGGCCGTGACCGAGGGATGCTTACTCCAATCCCTCTGTTAACTTCGGCAAATGTGTCAGGTAGGTTAAAGGACTTATAATTTCTTTCATTTGGCATATTACTAAGAATAACAACAAGATGAGTGAATAATAAACCAAACTGGTTGTAGGGCTGACACTATGGCAACGGGCTTATTTATTTGGGCCAATATTTCAAAAAGGACAACGAGATTTCAGAGCCACAGTTACAATGAGAAAAACTAACGGCTCTTAAAAGTTTAAATTTGAACGTAAACATAAACTATAAATGGTTAACTAGCGTAGCTCACATAAACTATAAATGGTTAACTAGCGTAGCTCACAGTTTTCCTCGAGCTTCGCTCTCGAAAAACTGTTCGCTTCTCGGAACAGATAATGTCCGCGGACAAATATCTGAGCATATTTTCGCGCCAAATGGCGGCTAATGTGGTTATTGTCCTTCAAATATTTTTCGCAGCATGTAGCAACGAGCTTGAGTATTTGAACATTTCGTTTAAGAACAGTTTACCGTCAAAAACGTTTAGAGCGTATGTTGTTTTCTGATACTGCTTTATCGACCAACAGGTTTATCTCTTCTTCTGTCACAAAAGCAAACCGTTCCCCCATCTTGACATTAATTTTAATTGTAAAAAAGACGCGCCTTGAAGTTTTTGAAATTGGGGAATATCCTCGGATATTCCCCAGTTTTAGCTGGGGTATATTCGGTCACGTGAGGCGTTTAGACCAATCCCGCGCGAGCGAAAATATTTGATGGATTATAATTAACAATTATTCACCGAAGTGGAGGTGAATAGTGGTGGATATTTACAGAGCCGCGAAGCGGCTCGGTTAATATCCACCACTTTCACCGACATTGAGGTGAATAATTGTTTTAGTATATACCACACAAGCTGAATAACTAGCGGGCCAAAAAATTCCTTTATTTTTGACAGTATACCGACAAATGGTGGGAAAATTTTAAAATCTCGCGCCTTGTGCGGTAAGCAATTTCTTGTTGAAGAAAGTTCCGTCTCGCTTCTTGCGAACAATTTATCTGAAATTAAAAACTTTTCAAGGCACTTGTTTAGTTGCTAAGGTGTCATTTTTTCAATTGTCGTGTGAAATTTGAAACATTAGATGTTTCATTGTTTATATTGTTATTATAGCGCTCGGCAGTTTCCGTAAACAAGGCATTGTAGTTTCATTTTTCGCCTTAGAATACGAGGTTGTAAAGATTAAATAAGTTATCATTTAATCCCGTCAATCTAAACTTTGTTGCCATTGTTGTATTTTCGTTCCTTGCTCCTCTTCCTCCTTTTCTCTCATTTCAACCGTCTCCATGGTAACACGCTGATCCCCGTTAACTCTTCCCTTGGCGTTTTTTCTTTGCCTTTCTCGCTCTCTTTCTCGCCTTTTCTGTGCTTTGTACAATTCCGTTTTTTTCCCACCACCGCCTTACCTGGTCCACCTTTCTTCCTTTGCTTTTTATTTTCTGTTGTTTTAATTTTTTATTTTCGTTCTTCAATTTTTCTAATTCTTTTTTTGTTTGTTTCAGCTCCAATTTCAAATGCACAATTGTTTTGTTTTGTCTTAACTATACCTTAACAGCTTTATCCGTAAGTGGTATTTCGAGTCCCATCTGTAAAAACAAAAGGAGATGTATGTAGGTTAAACCAATAACTTCACTCATTAACAGACAAGTATTTTGAGTGTTAAAAGAAATAATCGAAAAGTATATTGAACTCCACTTTGTTCCAATAGGTGGTTTTCACCTCACACATCGTCACGCAAGTGAAAAAATAAAATCCTCAACCATTCAATAGGTAAAGTCAAGAAATTGATATGTTGTAGAAGAGTGATACATAAACAACGTGTGAAAGCCACAGGGCTGTGCGATATCTCCTAATCGAGTTATTCGAGAAAATGTACCACGGAAAATTATAGAGTTTAGTATGGGACGCCATGTTGGTGCTCCGTCTGATGGCGGCCGGAAACCAGCAAAAACATCTGGAGTTTACCGTGGCTATTTCAAAGCCTTTCTTCGCTCTGCTGAACTTTCACACATTGACATTAACGCTTCTATTACATGTTAGCTGATCAGACCTGAAAAAAACAGGAGGCGAATCGATGTTTTCATGCACGTGACATGTTTAGAGCAGCAATCCTTCTGTCACGCACTGCGCAAAAATCTAAAATTCAAACTGCTCTATTTTCAAAACAAAGAATGCTATCCTGCTGAAAACAAGCAGGCCGATGGAAATTTAGATTTTCTTATATGTGATGAAGATAAAAACCCAAAATTGTGTTTAGTTATGAATTTGAGTTATTTATGACGTCATGTGAAAACCAAGAATTAGTTTAATTTCTTCGTATTCAAAGGAAACAAAAAGGTGCGAACTTCTGATACAAATTCGGCGTAAAGGCGGTCAAAAATGCACAACATAACGATGCGTGAATTCAAGTTCCCTCTTTCTACTCCCTTTAGAATTAATGGTTTTACAAGAGGTCGTGGGGCTACAAAAAGGATTTTATTTTACAAAAACATAAATATGAAAACGTCTTTTGAAAACTTGTGTGTAACGAAAGCCGGCGCGTAACGATCGAAAACTAAACTTAACTTTTTGGTCGGTAAGATTAACAAATCAAGTTGCAACTAAAAAATCTAGGATTCCGATTGATGTTTTCGCAATTAGAATTACAAAAATGTCGGTAATTTTCAAGTTATATAGTCGGTTGGAAAAACGAGGCGCAGCCGAGTATTTTTTAACCAAATTCCCGCCTGTCCCCCAGTCTCTTCTCGTTTATTTTTCCTCGCTCCAGTCTCGCTGCGCTGTGAGCGCACCCTCTCGACTAACCAGAAAGGCTTGTCATGACAGTACACACGAGTGTGACAACTGTCACATGCATGCAGGGTGGATGCATCTATCCGCCCTGGTCACATGAAGGTCACATGGCTTTCTTCGCCGCCACCTTCGCCTAGTTTCCAGTGCCTTCGCTTTTTTTGAGCGACAACTGGGTAGCGGTTTGCAGACACAATTCTTTTCCTTCATGTATGATACCCAGTGTGTTCACAGTCAAGATGGATGACACGAAGAAGGATTTCGTGCAAGTTGTAAGTGGGTCCACAGAAGTTGTCGAGCAAGCACTACCACGTGGCAGAAGAATATCACAATGGGAAGGTCCAAACAACGAATTTATGCAAGCGCTCCTAAATTTAGGTATATCCAAAAACGCCGCAGAAAAGGTAAGCTTTTTAAAATGTTTGAAGAAGAATTTGTTCACGTGTCACGCACGAGACAGTCTGTCTGTTTAGTAGTTGATTCCTCTTTTGCGAGTGGGACTAACTTGTTGCCCTTACTACAGGCTGTGATTGTTAAATGGGAAGTTAGATTTCTTGTGCTATTGTTATCAATTTTTCCCGCACTTTTCGTCTCTTTAATAAAACATGTACAGTACTAAAGCTTTTTAAAGTTTTTTTGTATGGAAGCTTTCATACAGGTTCCCAGTTGATGGCTTGTGTTTCATGTACCGTGATCACATCCACTAATTTGGGCTTTACCCTGCCGTAAAAACCCGTGAAAATCACAGCTGGCATAAAACAAGGAAACAAAAATGACAAAACAATACAGGAAAGGAACAATAACCTACAACTCAAAGAAAAACCTGTCAGGTTTTTACACCGAGGAAAACCCGTAATTTGACTTGTCTAAAGGCAAGTTTGATGCAGGATCGGAGATCCTAAGTATTGGTTGTAATAATTCACAGTAAGTTTAAAACGTGGACTGCTGTGTATACTACACCCTAGCTACCTATCAAATATGAACTGGATACAAAAAATGTGATTGATTTTTCCTGCCAAGCTAGGCCCTTCCAAGGATCCAAGATCAGACAACTCAGCCAATAAAATTGCAGCATAACTGTAGGCTACAAACAGACCTTGCATTGCCAGGATTAAAATTCTGAAAACAACAAAAATGCTAATAGAAATGTTCTTAAAAGTTAAGCCAATGAAATCACAGAGTTCTTTATCCTCCATGCAGTATAAAAGTGAAGAGAAAATAAGATTTTCATTAAATGACACTCAGAGCAGTAAATTCTCTATTATTCACAGTTTATTGGCATAATTTTTGAAAGGGATCCACAAGATTAGGATTGAGACCATGGTCTTGCCAGACCATTAGTCTATCTGCATCACCTTGGAATTGTAAAATTAGTTTTTTTGAAGGTTTATATTTGAGCGTGGAGAAATGATTTTCAGTTATTGGCCAAGCTTAAAATGTGTTCATGTGCCATCCTCAAGAAATTTCTTTTTCTAAACTGAACTTGGATCATATTTGAAGAATGTTCCTGTCATTGATTGTTATCAAGAATTCAGAGTCTTGATTCTTCACCTTATTCTTTGTTCTTGTATGAATAGAGTTGAGACAGTCAGCATACTTTGGCATGGTACTGTTTGGGTTCAAAAGGGCATGTGAACCTTTAGATCAGCAATACCCCATGAATTGAACTGAAAAGCCATGAAAAGCTGAAGGTGTTTAGGTCGTCTCAAATTAATAGTAGTTTGTTTGGTTGAGCAGACGTCAATACTGCATGCACACAAAATAAATATCAGAGTGGTCAAGAAACATGTGGGAAGGATGTAAGAAAATTCCTAAGAAGTGAAATTAGTAAAAACTGCATCATTGGATATAATGCAATGTCAGTGTTTTGATTGGTTTAGTGGCCATGGTATATGAGCTTTCATACCATGCTCAACAAATGAAGGGGTGCATGGAAAAAAGCCTTAAGTGACATCTGATTGACTGGCTTAATTCTCCTAACAAATTGCCTTGTTCTTCCTTGTATGAGCAAAGGAGAATTTGATGTAAGATCAGATGTCACTTAAGGCTTTTTTCCACTCACCCTTTCAAATATTAATAATTATGGTAAGTGGTTACATCAGAGTGAAAAGAAAATAATATTTATCATTTTAAATCAGCAAAATTTTAGCTCCTCCCCCTCTATTAACCTCCTTTTTCTTAGAAATAGTAACGAAAGAGATAACACACAGAACTTACATGTGCATGTAGGAAGATAAAACTTAAGGTACAGGGTGATCTGAGGAGGGAGGGAAAGAAAAGCACTTAAAAAATGTGAGATACCAAACTGCCACTTACAATGAGCAGTGTAAAATGACAAACATGTGCAAAGGCGCATACATAAACCAAGTGAGAAAACTACTGGCCATGCAACTGCCAGAGGCCCTGAACCAGGCCCAAAACAATGACGTAACAAAGGAAAGTGGCAATATGCTCAAGGGCCTCCTTAGCAGTACACCAATGCTGAATGCCAACACCATGCCAGGTCAACTGCTGAGCAAGCTAACTCCAAGTCATTTACTATTAAGTTAAATTAACCATACACTGTACTGTACATGTATATATTATTTTAGCTTGGTATTTGGAAATTTGAGAATTTAAGAACTTCAGCTGCCAATTGAAGTATACAATGTTTATTTTCTGGGATATTTTTGTAAAAGACAATGTATTTCATCTTGTGTGAAAATTTACAACATGATGAGAATTTGCCGATGCTGCTTGTACAGTACTCATTAGTTTCATTTTACTGTTTGGTTTTTGTTTTCTGAAATGAATATGAATGCATGGTGAAAATTAAAACAAAGTTTTAAGGTTACCCTATACCTTCAGAGGTGTCTCGCGTTTAAGCGATGTAGTGCGTCCAGTTTAAACTGTAAAACCCTTATATCAAATTAAAGCTTATAGAGTTGGCTATCAAACTATACCAATAATTTTGAAATAAAATGAATTGTCAAATTTTTCACGACCTCTAAATGAGAGCGTCCAAATCACCTTTTTAAAGCTACCAGTCAAAGCGAATTTTGTTTTTTGCTAATTTAATTTGCTCCTCAGTTTCCGGACCCAAAGCGCTAAAAACATGTGTCCGCGTTTTGCCATATTTAATTGCAATGAAAAGTTATAGAGCATTTTCGAAATAGGATGAAAAAAATGTGGAGTGATTGTACAAAAA
Source organism: Pavona decussata (assembly GCF_977016875.1). Taxonomy (NCBI): domain Eukaryota; kingdom Metazoa; phylum Cnidaria; class Anthozoa; order Scleractinia; family Agariciidae; genus Pavona; species Pavona decussata. The sequence goes on along the minus strand of NW_028145637.1, from coordinate 1,348,677 downwards.
TCGCTCTCAAAGAAAAAATATTTTGAATGAAAAAATTTGCAGACATGTTTTTGTTGTTCATATGTTAAACTTATCTAGCTACTGTCCAAATTTGAAGGCAATTTGAGTTTTAGCTCTTTAAAGTGGCTCTTCCAAGTAAAAAAATTGAATAGAGAAAACAGTGCTAAAAATTCGCAATTCATTTAATTTCAAAATTCTTGGTTTAGTTTGATAGCCAGCACTATAGGCTTTAATTTGATAAGAGGGGTTTAGGTATCTACAGTTTAAACTGGACGCACTACATCGCTTGGACGCGAGACACCTCTGAAGGTATAGGGTAACCTTAAACATACAGTAGTTCCCTTCCAATAAACTAGATACAGTGTAACTGAGAAACAGATTGGGGATGTAGCCGAGAGTGACTTCATGATGGAGATGCAAGGAGTCAAGAAAATCCCAGGGCTTTCCAGCACCAGTTGTCATTATTATAAAGTAGTAATCATCTTGTGTATGTTAAGACTCGGTATACAATTGTTAACTAAAATAATAATGTAGCTTGAGGGGATGCCCAATACTGTACAACTTCACAAGAAACACAAAACTGAAGCAAAACAAAAGAAGTGAAAATGGATTACCATTCCAACATTTCACTTGTCTACAGGTAATTTGCCATAGTACTGAGTGAAACATTTGTTGCAGGCTCTGTTTATGACTGATAACAGTTCAGTGGATGCTGCTGCCAGCTGGGTGCTTGATAATCAACATCTTCCTGATATAGATGAACCTTTTAAGGTACTGTACAGCTTTACTGATGGTGTATTCCATAGTTTAAGCTAAATTAATGTTTAATCATACGACAGTCATTAAACTAATAAAAATGAATTTCTCTTCAGGTCTTTCTGAATTAAATGCACCACTAGTGTTAGGGAATGCAAAAGTGTACTAGACTAAGTATAATTTATAAAGCACAAATTAAAACAGCATAGTAGCAAAATGTTTGGCATTTGTGATGATATATGCTCTCTTCTCCAGAGCTCAGCAAACCAACTTAACCCTTAAAACTGCAATGTGATCAGCAACTGATTTCTCCTTACAAATGATCACCAGAGAAACTAACATCATGATGATGGTTGCTGACACATTCTCACAACTGGTGACATAACAAATACTTGGTTACCAGTGAGGAAAATAAGTACTTTATCTTAGGGCCAAGCAAGGTTTACCTTAAATTTGGTTTTCTGGAGGCAATTTGTTGGCTCTAGGAAAACTGGAGAGATCACTGAAAAAAGTGCATAAAGCCTGGTTTTCTTATAATGCAAACACACCTGCGACAACTGAAGCCTGTGATACCACCTGAGATAGTTTTCCAGTGTACATTGTGTATGAGAATATGAGCTGCTGATATCAGATGGCAGATCCCAGGTCTTTACTGCTGACTTGCCTGCAAAGTTGGCTCAAGTTCAACTTTGCCAGCAGGTCTGTGATTCTTCTGGCTTTGTGGACATAAAATTAATTATTTAATTAGAACCGATATGTTAACATCTTAGTAGTGAAATCTTAAATGCCAAAATTTGTTAAATTCTAATAGTGAAAGAGAGCATGGAGTACTTGTATTCAAGGTGACTGACAGTAGCTGGTTTGTCACAGAGATACCTTCTGCTTTACTGTGACTGAAAGTGAATATTACTAGGATTACGCACTGTATATGACAGGATGTATTGCATCAGCACATGAGAACCAGGCTTAAATTGACGATTTGATGATTTAAAGAGATTAAAATGAAAAAAAGTTTGTAATATAAATTGCTCAGGCAACACTCTTTTCTGTAGTCTTTTAGACATTTTCATTCACCTTAAATGCACCAGCGCTACAAATATTTGCCCATCAGGCATTAACTGACATGGAATCTGTAAATGTATAGACCTCACAGAAAAATCTATAACCCTGGGCTATTCTTTTGTACATATTTTCAAGGGGCTAAATGTAATTTATGTGAGGTTAAACTTGAGACAATGGTGGCAAAAGCTCAACTCATTAAGTTATGTGGGGTGGTCTGAGGGTTTTCTCAAGGCCTCAGTACATTTACAGCTCCCCTGTTGATGTCAAGCCATTTTGCTCATGTTGTGCTGCGTGTACAAATTATCGAGGAAAAATCTTTTGCTCCCATGGATCCCTTCACTCCGTCAAGGTGAGTATTGGTAAGAATTTAATTTTTCAAATATGAGTATTCAGTGTGACGTAGCCTGGTGGTTGCCGCTCACAGGGTTGTCATGGTTACCTTCCAGGCTTACTTGCAGCTCCCACAGACCTTGCAGGCACCTTCCCCACACTTATCTATTAGTGATGAGTTTAACTGCAAATTATTGTAATTTCATGTGACCATTGCATTTTGTCAACAGCCAGATGAAAATCCTCCAGCCCTAGAAGCACATCCATTTGCACGAGCATTTCCTTTAGATGAGAAGACTATGAAGAGCCCTTATAAAATGGTGTTTGTTGTGAATACGGAGCTGGACATGGGAGCTGGTAAGATTGCAGCACAGGTTGGACATGCAGCTGTTGGCCTGTATAAGACCTTGGCATCAAAACCCCAGAAGTACGACCACATGTTATCACAGTGGGATGACTTTGGGTAAGTATTTAATTTACAATACTCAGCAAAGACACATGCTATTTGGTCGGACTAGAGATTTTTTTCCAGTGGGGGAGGGGAGGGGGCTGAGGGTTGTTGCTGTTATTCTTTAAATGTACTAAACTTTATATTTTAATATGTTGAAATTTAATTAACTTCTGTCTTACTAGTTTTCATGCTATTTAATTTTGCAAGAAATTGTAGCAAGTACATAACTTATCCAAAAAACATTTTTTTGTCAAATTTCTACAAAAAGTAAGCCTCGAGCACATTGAATTGAGTTAAAATCACCATGAAAAATCAAGTACTCTAATTAACATTGGAGCTTGCATACAGTCAGGACAAAATACACCTAGACAAGGGAGAAGTGAAAACAGCTTTATTTGAAATGCCATTTGAAAAGTCAGCTACATTTGCTTTTATGTAAAATTATGCCAGTTGTAGTTATTGTAGTCATCACAGTTTTACAATATGTGGTGGATAGCAAGGGTTACAATGTATGCCTGCAGAGATTGATCAGTGCCTACCTTTGTTACCGCGCATACGTTCTGCGCATCTCCAGAAACTTGGATTTCCTATGGGTGGTGCCTACTAAATTATACAGGGATATTTTTGCGCGGTTTAAAACTATTCGGAGAAAGCAGAACTTAGAAAGTGCTCTTGGTATCCAACAAGAAAATTGGAGGTAACCATGCATTTTTCAGAGATACTGTAATAAAGCTTTAATTTGGAAAAAAACGCCATACATTGCTTGGTATTTTTAATTACTGTTTTTTAGAATAATTGTTGCATCATTATCTGTAAAAAATGTGTGGTTCCTCCCAATTTTCTTTTTGGATTTCAATAGCCCTTGCTAAGATCTACTTTCCCCACATACACAAAAATACTTCCTTATTAGTAGGCACTGTCCTTAAAGTAGCTATTTGAGTCCTTTATTGTCAGGCATCAGTATGCCCTGATACACTGTACATGCAATGAGAATTTTGTAAATGAACTCAGTTTTGATGGTCACTAGATTTAAATTTCCTAGACTAGCAGTCAAACAGTAATAATCATAGTCTCTTACTGAGAGAAATGAGCTAGTCAAATAAAATTAATAATGATTCAATGGAAAATTAAATAACTGTAGTAAATTGACAAATAATACCTGGCTTAATCGTTTTTCCTCAGGGGAACCAAAATTGTATTGAGAGGTAAAAATTCAGCCCACTTGTTTGACTTAGAGGATTTGGCTCAAAAGGGACAGATACCGTATTATCTTGTTCATGATGCAGGAAAAACCCAGGTATGCATGTGCACCATTAATGATTATGTTGAGTTCTTTGGCTTTTGACTGAATTGCATACAATTTCAATTAACAAATAAAACCTTCCGTGTGTACATGTTACATTACAATTGTTAAATTGTTTCTCTAAAATCAGCTGGTGGAAAGGTAAACTTTCTTATGCCCTCCATTTTCCTTTCCTGTCCTTTTGTCTTTTTGTTTCATTTGCGTATCATTTTGTTCACTTGTTTGTTTTGGTTGTTTCCTTTCCTTTTCTTTTGTCTTTTTGTCTCATTTTCGTATTTTTTGTTCACTTGTTTCTTTTGTTTGTTTTCTTTTAACCAGACTTAGATTTTAATGCATTGTATCTATGAAAATTTTTCTATAAAATGTACATTCCATTTTTTGCTAATCCAGTCTGGTCATCTTGGAACGGGGGGGGGGGGGGGGGGAAGCTGGGTCGGGGGGTGTACATGTACATGTATGTCTTAGAAGAGCTTTGGCAGTGTTAGAGTGGAGGGAACAAGAAAAGCAACTGGATCTTAAACCTTGTATTTTTCCATTCCAAAAGTGTTATAGAAATTGCAAAATACTGTATTTTCTTATTTGGCTTGCCTCTTGCTCTTTCTCAAACTGCATCTTCTTATGGTCTCTGCCCATTCTTTTTTGAGGCTCCCCTAATCTTCTGTCATTTAAATCATCGATCAAAAGCAAGCGATCAGTGTGAACCATGGTATACATACATGTACATACATGCACATGTAGATTTGATAACTTGTACTCTGATTTATTCTGGATTTTGTGAATCTGACATGTACATGTAACATTATTTCGTTTACACTGTACATGTAGCTGTACACTTTGGTTTCATAGAACTACTTCATTGTTCTTACACAACTAGAAACAGATACTTAGGAGACTTCGACCTATGTGAATTTGAGATTACTTAACATAATTATTGTGGCCCCTGCCTGTAGCTCCAATTTCCATTATGTTGGTATTGTGTTGCTGTAGGTTTAAGCATACATGCCATTTTATTGTTCCTACAGTAGATATAATTGTGATGAAGTGTTTTTTACCGACCAGTTGTTTGCTGACTTCATTCAACTACATTGGTTTGCAGGTAGCACCAGGCTCACTGACTGTTATTGGTCTTTTTGGTTCATCATCAGCAGTTGGAACTCTCACATCAACATTGTTATTACTTTAGACCAGAAACTCAGAAACGGAGAGTTCATGTTCAAAACTTGACCACCAATGTTTCAAAGTTTTAGTGTACATGTACATGCAAGAACCTGACAGTACTGTGCGACTAGCTTTCATTTCAATGGTTACATTCCAGGGATGTTATACATAGTTTCTAACAGTTAGAACATGCACTTTACAGCATAATAAACAGGGGTGTAGGCTGTCAAATTTACACTGGGCGGAATAGTATAGTGTACACAGTACCACCTATGGTGTATTGTATACTGCATATTATTATGATGGGGATAACTTAAAATAGCCATATAGCACCACATTGAAGGGTGCTCAGTAGCCTTGTTTGGGATTCATCCTCGGAACAAATCTTACAGACATCTGTAGTAAATAAAGGAGTTCACTGATAACCACTTGAAATACAAAAGAATTGTTGCACCGAAGGTTTATCTACAAACTTGATGTGTGTCAACAAACTCAACACCTGAGTGACACCTGCTATGGTTTTTGCATGTTCCTAACATTTATGTATCAGTTGATAACCTGGTAAATATCAGTCATGAATGGGAGGGGGTAACAGCAAACAGTCAAAATACAATTATGTCAATTGTAAAGTGTTTGGTTTATTAAAAGTTTGAAGTTGATGGGGTATTCAAAGTGTTTTTTGTTATTGTATGATCGAACATGAATGGTAGTCTCATGAAGTGTAAAATGCTGGGAAAAAAGAAAAAAATAGAATAAGAATTAACTAAACGTAAAAACTGCATTTGAGTGGGCATTTATGATTAACATAGCATAGCATAGCATAGCATAGCATAACATTCAGGAAATCCACCTATCAATAAAACACTTTGCGAAAGGGGAAATTGTCAGGTTAACTCTATATAAAACAATTTTCCCCAATAAACATTCTAAAATCTAAAACAATCAAAAATTTAAAATTAAAACTATTTGCAATCATTCAATAGTGTACATGTACATCTTAAGTGAGTCTCGAATGAAAGTTATTGAACCAGCGCGCATAAGATCCTTAGGTAACTCGTTCAACTCTCTACTCTTACACAGTTAGTAACACGTATAATTTTCAGTTTCATCTGTGATTCTAGAACATTGGAATTTTCCTAAAAATTGAACTAAATTTATGAGACTTGAGAGGGAAAGTAAAGCTACAAACAGATACATTTTGTCTTAGCTGAAAGAAAAAAACTGTCGTCTGCCATCTCACACCTTACGTTTCTGCATGGTTGGCTTCCTGTTCAGTTATTTCTGTTGATTGAGAGAAAAAACAATAACAGCCATGGATATTCATTTCCGGTTGTTGAACAAGTTCGTCCCCAGGGTCTACGCGATGTTTAAATGGCGAACAACAGCGAAGACCCTGGGATAGCTGGGGGGGGGGAGGGGAGGGTGGGGGCCCTCATACGAAAGAGGCGGGGATGTTTGTCTTCTCGCTTAGGGGTGTAAATTTCGGATTTTGGTCTCACTTAGGGTGTTCTGGGAAAAACGCCATTATATTTAGCCGTGGAGGTCTCGTTTGGGGTTGCACGCGAAAAGTTACTGTACTTTTAATTTGTATGACTGTGTTTTAAAATGTTTCAAAAAAGTTTGGGCCATGCCCAAATTGGTCTCCTTTAAGAGTTTAATTTAAAATTCCCGACAAGCATCCCCTTTCATATGAGAGTCCCACCCCCCCGGGATTTGCTAGGTGAGTCGCTTAATTTTTGTCGATCAAAATTTGATCGACAAAACACGATGGGGGCCAATTAACTGTTAAGTATCGCACGCTGAGTAAACAAACAAACGAATGATGGAATGAAAGCGAAAAGGTGTTTGACTACGTGTGGTTTAAACATCCGTGACTAGGAAATTGTAATCAAGTGAAGGTTTTTATTTCAGTGGAATAGTCAAGAAGAGTTAGTTAAACAGCTGGATTAATCACTCAATCTCTGTTTGTGGTAGTCGAATGTTGATGAGGGCGCTTCTCGCAATAGACGTCGTGAGGCCATAACGCATCAGTCACTTCCATCCCGGTGCCTAAGGGTTTTCTGACGGCCAAAAGCTGGTCGATTGTCAGACTCACCCTTGTAAGACAAGACGATTTATGTAATCAATTAAAATCTTCTGAACTTCCGATCTGTGTCTCAGACGCACAGATTATTGATGAGCCAGGTCACATATTCGGGCGATAAAGAGTGACATTATGATAAAAGTACTGGTTATTAAACGTGCGAACTGATCTTTTTAAAGCATTTCAATCGTCAAATTAACTGAATTGGTAATGGGCCCCCGAATGGCCCTTACCTTCCGCTCCTTTCAAATTAATCCAATCAAAGCAACGAAACAAACACTCGTATTGTTTCCGTTAGCCGTTTTATAAAATAACATTACCAAAATATCATCACTTATCTCGCTCTATCGGGATTACACATAGTGAATCACGCACTTCCGCATAAATTTTGTGCCTCGTGGCGTCATGTCACGACAGCGAAGCCCGAAGCGTTGGATAATGGCGTCCATTGGAACAGCTTCGGGGACTCGGGGGATTTCTCCCCGTTTTGAAAAACTGTTGAAAGATGTTACCGCTGATTTGAGTCAAGAGGAACTTAAACACACTGTATCGTCTATCAAAAGCAATTTTCAAGGGAAGTTCAATGCCCAAGGAGAAGAGGATTTATATTCATGTCTGTATTTGTTTGCAAACCAAGGTCTCCTTTCGGAGGACAATCTGACGTTGCTGGAGAGATTTATTGTCACTCCAAAGACATCAACGAAAGAAGGAATCGTAACAAAGATTCAAAGCTTCAAAGAAACCCGCTCGTTAGAGCAAACGAAAAGGAAAGAATTAACAGGCAGAAAGGGCGACTTGGCGGATATTATGACAAAGCTAACTAGTGGTCGATCAAGCGTCGTTAACTTGTACGGATCCGGTGGTGTCGGCAAGACAAGGCTTGCCACTGAAGCGTTATCCCAGTGGAAAGGTACGGCATTCAAAGTTGACTTAAGGGGAATAAATGATATGAGCGACGTTCACTTTCACGTTTTGCAAGCACTATCGGCTGGAACTGAGCAGACAACAGTGACCTTTGAAGCGAATCCAGTTATTGCGAAAATGCAGCAAGTCAAGCAACACAGCACAAGCGACATCCTTTTGCTGCTCGATAATACTGATCAGTTCTCCGGTGGAACCGGGCAATCTGCCTTAAACCTTAGTGCAAGTTTTGCCACCTTTCTCAAGCGGCTTCTTCTTTCCAAAACTGGTGAAGACAAGGTGCAATTAAAGATTTTATTGACATCTAGAAGTGAGTTCCGTCACGGTGTTCCTCTCGACATTCACAATCATGAAGTAAAAGGTTTGGGGAAAGAGTCTTCTGGTGAACTTCTTCAAACGCATGGGACATCTAGCATTCAAGGTAATCAGCGAGAGAGACTAGTTGGAATGTGCCAAGGAAAACCTTTGTTGCTTAATGGTATGGCAGCCATCTTAAGGCAGGAGATTGCTGATGCTGAAAAGCTCCTCGGAACGATCGAACAGGAGCTAGAAGTACAACCTCAAGACACGGCGCCACCAGCTAAAGGACAGGCAACTCAGGAAAGAGAAACATTTGATTTTAGGGAAGAAGGTATTGACGAGAAGCAGTTGTCTTGCCTGAGAAAAATGTTCTTTTTCCTTCCAAGTCAAAAGCTTAAAGACTCTGCTATTTCAGTGTCGTTGTTTTGCCGTTCCTTTTCCTTGGAAGCAGCTGCTAAGATTTTGGATGTAGATCCTTCAGAGGCTGCTATTCGAATGGAAGGAATAAGAAATAGTGGAGTGCTCTCGGCTCCTGAGGACAAAGAACTTCTGTATGACATTCATCCATTGATGCGAAAGTTTCTAAAGAGTATTGGGAGCAGTAAGGCTTTTGCCAAAGCTTACCAGAAAGCCAAGGACAACTTCTGTAAGCATTTCATTTCGCAGATGAGGGATATTTCAGCCCTTTTGGACAAGGAATATATGAAGGCTTTCAACAGCTTTGATTTTGACAAACAAAACTTTGAACTTGCCTTGGATATCTCTTTGAAGTCTGACTATCTGCTGATTCCAATGGAACATCGTGAGAGCATCATGATTTGTTATCTTTTTGAAGCTATGCTTGATGGACAGCAGAGAAGGAAGATTTTTAATGCATGGGCTGAAAAAGTAGAGGAAGATGGAAAAGAAGGTAAAATATCTCTGGACCAAAGATAGCTGGACTCGAAAACATGTAATGACTTGTTTTATTTTTGGATACTTTTATTCTGCAAATAATTTCCCGGAAATCTATGCAGACCTCAATGGCGTTTTTTTTTTTCTATAGGAAAACGTATGAAAAATTTAAAAAAGCGATTGTACCGTCTCGATTCTAACTACATTTCTTATATCTGAACAGAAAATTCTGTACAATTGACCAGTTGATAAGATTGTTACGGAAATTATTTGACATCGCGAGTTCAGTTTTTTTTCCCAATCCAGCACTTTGTTTATTTTACTGTACCTAGTGTTTGCACCAAGTTAAAATGGTGGATTTTATCGAAGATGATTGATTAAGTTTGGTGTAGTGATCATGACTGACTGACTGCCTCAATCAGAATGAATGATTGACAGTTGAATGGATCAGTGGATAGTTGAATTGTTAAGTGATGATACGTCTCAAAATTACAATAGGCAAATTGATTCGCTTCACCTGTGTCCGATTATTATATTAACTTTCTTGTGAATTGCATGTGATTAATAAGTGAAATGATCCAAACAATTAACGGACTGACTGATTAACTCACTGTTTATTGGCTAATTAAATAATTAATCCGTTACATGGTTGATCGGTTGATCGTTTTTGTGAATATAGAAGACTCAGATAGATGTATTGACCAGGGGCCAACTCCATAAAAAAATTACGCTTGTAGCTAATTATCTGCCCCTAGCAATTACACGCTCATGTAAAAAACGAGTTCAATTAATTCAACGATGACTTTTGAAGGAGTTTTTAAATTCAGTTCTTTGATGTGTTTACAATGTTTTCCTGGTGGGAATAAGGTTTTTAGTTTGATTGAATCAAGGTACAATTTCGACGGCAAATTGGTATCTAACCGGTCTGTGATCAGCAAATCCGCCGTAACCCTCTGTCCGTTTTCGCGAATTATAGCTATTTTATGAGTTAAAAGTATTTAAGATTAAGTACCTTTCTTTTAAATAACATTTGGTGTTTTTCTGTTATTTCCTTATCTTGATAGGCTCTATGTTTCAGGCAGAAATGCGTTGCAGAGAAGCTTTCCAGGTTTTAAATCTGGAGGGATGGCGAAAAGCAGAGAGAGTCTTAAAAGCGGCGGAGGAATCACTCGACAGAGTACAGAACGAAAGCAGGAAGACGGACTTCTACAAGCTCACTCGAAGTTCCTACCTGTATGTGGAGGGTGAAGTTTACTACAAAGCTGGAAATTTGCCCAAAGCGCTCAAAGTCTTAAATCGTTCTCTCAAAATCATGGAAGGCCTTTTGAAAAGTCACACGAGCATTTCTAGATGCTTGAATGCAATCGGTAACTGCCACAACAAACTAGGCAAACCGGAAGATGCGATTGAGTTCTATACAAGAGCGTACGAGATGCGTCGAGATCTTTCTGGCTCAGAGGAGCATTTTGACGTGCCACTTTTTAAAAGTCAGATTGGTACAGTTTACGAAGGAAAGAAGGATTTTAGCAAGGCTATTGATTGTTATAAAGAGGCTTTGGATCTCGCAAAGAAACTTAAAATACCCGGGATTCTAAACGCGGCACTTTTTAACAGGAACATTGCCAACTCGTACTCTTGGTTGGAAAACTTCGAGGTTGCCTACGAGTATGCTAAGACAGGATATCAAATTAGGAAAGACATTCTTGGAAATCACCCGTTGACCGCTCGGAGCACCTTCCAAATGGCGGAGATTCTCCGAAGTCTTGAGGAATTCGAGGATGCTGAAGAGTACTATGAGGAAGCATGGAAGATCGAGAAATCCTTAGGGCAAGGGAACCACAGCGAAGTACGGGACAGAATCATTCAAAGCTACGAAGAAGTGCTTAGAGGTGAAAGAAAGAAAGCGTTCAAAAGAGAAGTCTTAGAATTTTATAAACGTTGCTGGGACGAAGAAAAACAATTCGAAGAATTTGAGTTCTCTCCCTCCAACAGGAAGATTATTGATTCTATAGAGGAACGACTGGGACAAGAGGCCGACAGACAGACTATGAAGAAATATCGGAATGAAGCTCTTTGGTTTTACGAGGGAGCATGGAAATCACCAGACACGAAGAAGCTTCCTTATGAGCAGAGAGAAGACATCCTACAAACCCTACTGAGATTGTGCAAACTCCTCCGTAAAGAAGATTTGCACAGGAATTACCAAGACGATGCCTTTAGATTCTACGAGAAGAGATGGAGAAAGAACAAGGCAGAGATAAAAGGACAAGACAGAATTGACATTCTCAAAACTCTTACAGAGCTGGCCAAATTGCTAAACAATGAAGAGAAGGCGAGGAAATACGAGAAGTTGCTAGAGGTATGGCTCAGTTCTCGTCTTTTAGCAGCTTTATCAGTTGAAGTACATAAGAATTAATTAACTAGTGCAACCAAACAGTAGCTACCAGTAGCACCTTGCGTTGCAATTCGGTTACCGTTAAATTGAATTTTAGTGTCCGGTACTAATACGATTTTGGACAGCTATTTAGCGTAACTTTTGAATACAAATTGCAGGATATAATATGCAATGAATGTTTTACAAGCGCAATTCAACGCCCGAACTGTGTTACCTGGCGATCAATGTTTTTGGTGGCCGGGATGCAAACCGGAGATCTCATTCTGCACATTCTCTCGCTATAAAGGGGCAACATAGACTAAAAGAATGGCCAAGTATATGCACCTTGTCGGCTCTGAAATCTATTATATTATCGGTGAGGAAGTTAAAGGAGAACGGGAACTTAAATTAATATAGTTTGTGTCAGTAACGCGATTTGGTTAGTGTTTTGCCTAAAAGACTTACATGTAGAACTTTTAGTTCTATAAGAAACCAGACAACGTGTATACTAATAGCATTTGCTTTCCATCTTCAAAAACGGAAGGAAGGGGGTGGCGAGGGGGTGGTAACAGTGGGTGAGAATGTTTTAATTTATGTCAAGTCTGCCCCTTCTCCGAATATTGTCGGTAACTCATCGGTTATTTGCACATTTGTGATAACCACTAGAAGGCCATTCCATACTGTAATCAATTAGTGCTACGAGTCACAACGTTGTCGCTTGACATTTTGCAGTTTTTGATTAGCGTCTTTCGTAACTTACTAAATCAAGGAACTGCGTGAAACGGATTAACGGACTCATTTGCGTAAATGGGGAACTTGACAAATTCTCAATCTGGGTTCTTGTAATTTCATTTGTAAGTTAGGGAAGCTATCAGAAAGCTGTCAAAAAGGTGACAAGAACTTATCAAGCAAATGCCAATCGAAATGTTCTCAGAAATATGAACTTATTACGTATGAATGTAGAATTGTTTTCTAACAAAGCTTTCTTATTCATTTATAGAAATGCGAAAAGGAAAAGGGATCATTTCGTTTGCCATCGTTTCGTCTTCCTTCTTTCTTATCAGGAAGTATGTTGAACATACTGTATGTTTGCCAATGTTATAGAACAAAATCGTTATACCAGGAGTCTCATGTTTGAATTCTCTTTTCGGAGACGAATTCCTTGAGCGATTGGGACTCCCTAAGCGACATTGACCATGATGCTCGTGGTGTACCTTTTTTCTGTTTAATACAGTGCATGAGAGAGAAATCAGTTTTCTAATGACGACACAATTCTAGTTAAAAATCATGTTTCTCGTCTTAATAGCCAAACGGCAGCCTGACGATGATAATGACGACGACGACGAAGACTACGGCGATGATGATGACGACGAGGTGGAGGAAAGCAGTGATGACGTGGACGACGGGGTGGAGGAGGAGGAGAAGGAGGATGAGGAGAGTGAGGAGTTGGAGGAGCAGCAGCAGGAAGAGGAGGACGAGGATAGTAGCGATAATCAAACCCAAGAGATCAGTGAAGGGGGAGAGCAAGATCCGCTGCAGCAACTTGCTGAACTTCAGCTGGGGGCGCAGCAAGTCCTAGTTGAAGAGGACTCAGATAAAACAAGGATACACGAGTGAGTAAACCATTGAAACGAACTACACTCATATATGAACTGGCTGTGGTTGCAGCATCATTTAGAATGCAGGAGTGATTATTTCTCCTACTGATATAGAAGGCTATCGCTAGCGTTTATTTTACTGCTCCTCATTTGAACTTCAGGGTAAGCAAAACAACACCATGCGATGCAGAAACCAGCTTTGAATCACCAGTTATCCGGTCTTTCGATAGAAAGCTCTGCGCGCTTAAAGCTAATCTACCTAGTCACCATGGTTATCAGTAATGTAGGTGGCATTGTCACAGGGTATACGTTAACGTTATAATTGTTTGAAACAGAAAAAAACATGAGAATGATGTATTATTCTAGAATGTGACACAGGCATACTGAGCTACAGGAGACTCGTGGGAGCTAAGGCCATTAAACTAGGTTCATGGGACAAACGTCCTGCATACTGCTAGGATTTGAATGACAATGTGTGGCATATGCGCAATGAAAATAATGTGATGGTATATGTTAAGCCTGGTGAATAAATGAGAATGATGTATTTTCAGTGAATGACACAGGCATACTCGGGGAAGGAAATCCGAGTGCTCCTATCAGAAGTCGAACCTAAGACCTTCCGATTACCAGTTCGGATGCTCTTCCACTGAGCTACAGGAGACTCGTGGGAGCTAAGGCTATTAAACTAGGTTCATGGGACAAAAAACCTGCATACTGTTAGAATTTGAATGTCGAACGTGTGGTATATGAAATAAATGTGATGGTATATTTCCAGCCTGGTGAATGAAATGAGAATGATGTATTATTCCAGAAAGTGACACGGGCATACTCGGAAAAAAGAAATCCGAGTGCTCCTATTAGGAGAAAAAAACATTAAATACGTGACTCATGACTGTGAAATCATAACGAGGTTTCAAGTTGTTCATGCTCTCTTAGCTCATAAACAGGGCTCATAATATGCCTCTTTTGTAACTTGTCTTTTAGAGGAACAATAACAAGTGAAGGTGCCCTCTGGGACCTCAAACTAGGGGCTGTCCACCTTACGTTTCCCCCTGATGCTGTGCCTGAGCCCACCTTGATAGTGGTCCACAGATGGAAATGTAGTGCTTGTTCCCCTCCGCTCCAGGAGCATGAAGCCGTTGTCAGCAGCGTGATTGAGATATCCACAAACACTAACCAAGCTTTGGAATTCAACTCTGAGGTGAAGTTGGTTCTTTCACATAGTGCCCCAGACCTGCAGGGGTATGAACTGGTGATCAAAAGACTTAACGACGAGGAAAGCAATGAATGGGAAGAAGTAGATGGAAGTGAGGACATTCGGCGATTATCTGGTATGAGAACGTTTTTCACGTGGCATAACAGTTTAGGCCAACCCAAAAGACAGAACTGTCAAACTTAGCTTTCTTTTCTAATTTTCAGATGTTCTTTGCAGTTTTAGTGACCTTGTTTACAGCAAAATTTAAAATTACGGAGCTAAATGTGTATGATTGCCCCTTTAAATCAATCTTTTTCAGCAGTTTAGAGTAAACAACTTAACGCGGTCTTCTGAACAGATAAATGGGACGGAATCACATTTTTACGACAAAAGAAGGATTTATGATGAATTCATCAAACTGGAAAAATAATTGATTAATAGGTGTACACACTGTTTATCTTTGATTTTTATGTTCATTCATATCAGAGAGAACATACAAACAGTAACATAGGCTCTCCTGATAAACACTTCTTGAGAAATCAGCTTTTGCTGGACTTAGAAGATATTTCAGTTATAAGTTAATCGCCTGTATCTTCCAGTTAATGAGTAGGCAACTCGTGGGTGGAAAAGTAGTGTTACCAAAACAAGGGATGATGTTTCTCTGCTGAGTTATGAAGTTAGTCGCAATTAAGGCAATGACACCAATCTTAATCCCTGCTTTCCCTCTCGTGCCTTACCGTGTTTGATCTTCGTTCTCTGCCGGGTAAATCACCGGAACGCTTTTTTACAAGTCCTCCTCGCCATGTCCTTATGATAAGTTAAATCGTTTTTTTTCCTCTTATCTCACGCATTGATACAGACCTTGAGGATGACTACCCTTCTCCAAAAGACATTCCAGACTTTTGCTTTCCTGTTGTACAAGCTGACATAACTGAGTGTTCCACATACGCGGTGGTTTGCCGTCTGAGGGTGTCTCCCACTTACACTATCACACCTACTGGCGGTACCTTCAGCCATCCTGATTTTCCAGGTGTCACTATTACGGTCCCTAAGAAAGCTGTTCCACCTAAAGCAAAGATTCCCGTACAACTAAAGGTAGGTATGGTGTTGTGAGCCTCGGTCTTGCTTAAGCTCAGTCGATTGAGACCCTGTCCGCAGAATAAACGATCAGAAGTTCCATTTGGGGCCAGTAACTTGTGGGACCTTGAAGAAACTAAGTAAGAATGAAAGACCTGTCTTTGCACAATTAATGGCGTCTTTAAAATCTTAGATGTAGGTTTGTGAGGTGACCATTATTACAGCATGGTCTTTAACCCCGTGATGTAACTTACCTTTTCTTACGAGTGCTGGCACAACCAATCCAGGTTACAAGTGTTCATCCGTAACGTATCCTCACTTGATTTTGTTAAGGACTGGTACACCACGCTGCGAGCGTAAGCATAAAAATAAGGTGGTACAAGTTCAAGGAGCCTGCGTATAAAATGACTAAATCGATGAGACGCAAACATACGGAAGAACAATTGGAAATATTCTTTCCTTTCTGCTTGCGCTACCTTGCCTCGTTTGCCTCGTTACTTCACCCACTGTAAACCGGGATGACCCTTGTTGCGCAGAACAAACAAAGAAAACAGCTTCTGTTAAACTGGACCGTAACCTTGCACAGGTGATCATCACATGAAGCATTATGCCTGCGTGTGTCACCTTACTATTGTTCTTAAACATAATTTCACAAACACTAGAAACGCCAACACGCTTGCACAATTTGATATTTGTGGTTGCGCTTGTGTTTGATACAGTTTGCGTGGACCCTCTTTCTTGCGCTTGCTTGTGTCAGTCCTGAAAATACATCTGATATCTGGTTGTGAAAGCTTCGTGCTTGTGATTGTGTGCTTGAGAGGTTTAAAGGAATGATTGGCGATCTTTTTTCAAGTTTCGGTTTTCTGTTCTTTTTAAGGACTATACACAGGTTCTCGCTTGAATGGGAAGCTAGGAAAGTCTCTACTGACATAGCTTTTGTTCTCCTCTTCTAATTTTTCAGGTGCAAGAAGTTGCGAGTGAGGAATGGGAAGGAATGAATGTGTTTGCTGGACCTATACTGCGAATAGACTGCTCCCAAAGCGTCGAGTTTTTAAAGGCCGCCGAAATTCAGCTGCCAGTTTCTCTTCTCGGTGAACAGGAGGGAATTCCTGATCCTTCAGTGTGCCGCGTCAGGGTGTTGTTTTTAAGCAGTGATGGAGAAAGTAAAGAATGGTTTGAAATCACTGGCGATCTTGACTCTCCTGCAAGTTTTGATGGGGCGTTTGTTAAGTTCCAAATCAAACGCTTCTCTGGGTATGTAAAGGAGTCATGCTATTCAATTTTTGAATAAATGGGATTGAGGATACAGTAGCCATATTTGTTCGTAGTCATATTAAACGGAAACATTTTAAGTCTGACTTTGATAAAATTGTGATATTCGTGAAGCTTTTCAGACTTTTTTTCTGCGCCGTTCCATTACCAGGAGAAAAAGTTTAGATCGAGTTCCCAAGAAGTAAGATCAGAGTAGTCGAACATTCTTAGCATAATATGACAGTCCGGCAGATTAATTCGTAGAGTATGTAGCGGATAAAATGAAAGGCTACCTAAAACGTTCGCAGTTATTGTAGCAGTAGGCCATACAATGTTTCTGCTACAGTTTGCTTGAAAATTCTCCAAAAGAGCAAACATTGAAACACCGGGACAAGGCCGTTTTTCTGAATAAATGTGTTCATGTAGTTACTTAAAGTAGATTTAGTGGTATTCAGATGGTAGTTTTCCTTTTCCTTGATATTTAAAAACTTGGGAGTTGAAACGGGGTTAAATGAACCGTAGTTATCATTTAATTATTAATTCTGTTATTTCAGAACCTAATTGGTTATTTTGGCTGACCTTGCTCTTATCTTTACCTTTTCCAGATATTCTTATTTTCTTGATTGGTGCAAAGAGGACTTCAGTGTTTCTGGGATTGTTAGTTATTTATCGAGCATCATTTGGAGACAGCCAAGAGACGCGAACTTCTTTGCTTACTTTCGTCCATTAGAACGTCTTCATTCTCAAGATATTTTGTACCTCATTTGTTGCCCGGCTCACCTCAGAGACGCAGTAAAACAAGAACATGAAAAGGAAGGCATCATATCATGCGATGTTAGCTCTAAGAAAAAAATGATTCCAGGGCGTGATAAGGCATTTGTGTTTGTATCAGGAGGAATCAGCCCAGTTGATAAAGAGGACATGGATGATTTTTATCTGAGGTAAGCGTAAGTGATTGGATAGAGAAACCAGTAGGTTGAGTTTAATTTAAGGATCTCTTTTTTTTATTAAGATAAACACCTGGAATTATATTTCAATTATCTTACGTATACTCTGTATTTGTTCAGGGTCGACGAAGAATAACTTACTTTCATTGAATCAACCACCTGACCACATGCAAAGGACTCGTTATGTAACGAAGGGTGGGGGGGAGGGGGGGAGGAGTGTAAGAAGGCACGATTCACATAACGAATCGCTTCTGTTTACGTCTTTGCACTCATTAAAGGGAAAGTCTCATGGTGTTTCTGACCTGTTTGGTTAAAAATGGTGAAATGAGACGTTCACATAGCCACAAAAAAATTTAGAACAACTAGAGGAAAGAGATCAACTCAATTCTTGAAAAGAACAACTCGTGATCTGTTCTAGCTCATTTTGAAAACAAAAATGCGTGAACTTGAAAAACGTTAGCTTGGCATTTTTCAAGTTTTAATCAATTCCGACCTACACTGTCTGTAGCCAAAGGTAATAACTCGACAGTTTTATTGCACTAGGGTGATAATTGAAAACAAAACTAGAAAATAATTTTATGTTTCTGCTGACAGACAAACATTTTTTTATTTATTTTTTTTAAATTTATTTTTATCTCGATAACGGAACAAGCAAAAAACAATACACTTTACAGTACAACATAACAACAAATAAATAAAAGGCTGGTACAATGTTACGCTATCTTCACACACCATTAGTTTTGAAATGACATCAAATTCGCGTGATACCTCCCCTTTAAATACTTCACTGTTTTACAAACAGGTTTGAAGGCGATCTTCAGTACAGGGACCAACTACCTGTTCGTTTGATTGACGACAAAGTGTATTCTAAGGTGGAATTTCGCAGCACTCAAGAGCCTGCGGGAAAGAATTTGTTGAACAAGTTGCAATTTAAATTGTCTTCTCTAAGTGTTGATAGTCAGGTAAGCTTTTTTTTGTTTGTTTTACGTTTTAACAAACTTAGTGTTTGTTTTTTGTTTCAGTTCAAGGTTACATCTACATCAATAATCCCATGCCGGGTCAATAAGATATGGGTTTATAAATCTATTGCTCTTAAGATCTGAGAATCGTTTCTTACAAAAAATCATTAGGCTTCTAATGTCTATTATTACATGCGAAACAGCAAAATTTAGGCGACCATTTTCTTCATTGTTTCGAACGCGTCTCTCCGACAAGCCTTTAAATTCAGTCACCGCCAGCGTTCGAAAAAAGTTCCCGAATGTGTCGACGCAGTAGGAACAAGCACTGAGCAAACTGAAATGTTTCGCTGGACGAAAAACCAACTCATTTTTTTTTGGACAGCTCAAATCTACCTGGAATCGGATTGGTATTTAAGGTTACACTGTCTTACTAAGCTAATGACCCCAAAGATTGACACTAAAGAGGGTTTAATCGTACATTTTTTTGCAACCCACTTTCTCACGCCGCCAGCGCGTTAAGCAGGGTAATCAAAAGTGCTGAGACTAATTTAATTCTGAATTAATCATCGGTCTGCTGGTGTTTGCTTGAGAGAATTGCCGCATGTTAATGCCAGGTGTACTCATATCTCGACCACTGTTTATCTTTCAATTACAGAAGATTCCTGTAGAGTTCTTTGGCGTTTCTGTAAACGATGAAGAACTATTACAAGCTCGGGCTGAAATTGTACTGGCAATATGCAAGCCATTTGTGACAGACGAGATTTATGACGGACACTTGCACCGCTTCACAAACGGCTTTGAAACAAGCAAACAAGTACTGAAGAGCTTTTTTAAGGTTCTAGCAGGGCTGGACAGTGTCGATCAAGAAAAGTGTTTTGAGGCTATCGTGAATCAACTAAGCGGGAGCACCGATGATGTGTCTATAGAACTGGCGGGACGACTTCAGACAGGTAAACAGAGATGTTTGTTGCTGGAGAGGGGATAAAACACTGTGATAAAGGTTTTCTCTTCAGTAATCAATTTGTTTATGTGCAGCCTCGAAATGAAGATTCACTGGAAAAAGCGCACGTATATAGTTAGCAATTATATCCATGAACAAGTGTTGCTATGAGACGGATAAATAGCCACCAAGGAAACAATATCCCATATCAAACCAATATCCAACAAGCGCTTGTGGAATAAAATGAGCAAGGAATATTGTTACTCAGATCTTGCTGGTTTCACTTTGCAAGAAAGACAAAATACTTTGTGGCCGTTATTTCTTGGACATGGTGTAATGGCTGTTATCACATAACCGCTAAACCACTCAAAACACTGGAATAACATGATCTGATTATTTCCTTTATTATTCTAACAAAACAAGATTGGGAATAGTACGAATAATTTTGACGGAGTGAGTCTGGGGAGAGGATTATAAAGTTTGCATTTGGATTAAAAATTCACTGTGACATTGCTTTCATGCTTCACGCTGGTTTCCATCATATAAAAGAGCCTTAAACACGAGTCATCCAACTTGTTTCCCTTTAAACATTAATCACGGTACAGTAGGGGTGGTGGTGGTGGAGGGTACACCCTATGCTTAAATGTACGGGGGCTCCGCTCGAAATTTGGGGGTAGCGTTTTCAGGCCGAAGGTAAATAAAAGGGGAGGGATTTCACGAGTTTAAGTACAGAAAAGGGTAAAGAAAGGAAGAGCCTTTCAAAATATCTCATACAGACCAATCGAAAAGATCTGCTGTAGGTATGTGAAAGGGGTATTATTTCTTATGGAAGGTATATGAAAGTGCCACCTTTTCTGTCAAAGATGGTTAATAAAAGGGTAAGGGTTTGGATCTGTGATTAGCCTCCCACGTAGACGTTCTTAGGGGTACGTCACGCGTTCCTGCCCTAAGAACGTCACCGTGGGAGGCTAATCTGTGGTCGGAGCTCCCCATATGCTTATAAAACTATCCGGGCATTTATCCGGGCATATCACTGAATTGAAGCGTGGACAAATTATTCTCACGCTAAATATTTATCAAACACAGGAACAATCTTCAGAAGTATGGATCCTGTTTTGAAAGTGAGAAGTGTTTATAAATGAAATTGCAGTATCTTAATTTTTTTTGAGAAAAAGTATCCTCAAATGTCAATATTACTAATAAAACCGTGACGGTAAAGTGTTATTGATGTGCCTTCATAAATTGAACGAAACATTCCAAGCGGAAACTATCAAAGTGGCGACAGAGACTATTAAGCGACTTAAGGCCTGGTTAAATTTGGAAACATTGAGACTAATGTTTCCAGTTTAGCCGCGCGGGTAACATATGTTACGGAAACAAATTTTGCTGCTTGGAAACAAAAAGATGTCTTGGCCTCAGTTCCAAACATTTTTGCTTCCTGGACACAAATTTTGCTTCCAAATTGGAAATACATGTTTCCCAGCTTGGCCACCATGAAAGCAATGTTGACTAGTTTCCAGTGCTGCTCACTAAGTTAGTTTATTATTATGCGCATGCGTGACCCTTTGTTTTTCGAAACAATGTTTTCTCGTTTAGCCATCCAGACAACAAAACATTTTGTTTGTTTCCCGCTAATTTAGCCATCCCGGAAACATAAAAAGAAACAGTGTTTCCTAGTTTAGCCAGGCCTTAAGAATTACGTGTGAAAAGAAGAAGAAGAAAAAAACCTTCTATAAGCAGCACGTGCTGTCAACATTTGGGTAAAATTTGGACAGACCATGTAGTGATACAAACCCGATTATGTCACGCCTCTTTCGCACTATCAACATAGCCCGTTTTTCACACCGCAGTTAATATATGTGTCCTGATGTTTATGTCTCTTTAGCTCGACAAACGGTTATCACAAGGCTAATACAAAACAACAGATTGATCCGTATAGTGTCGGACAAAGTGGGAGCGCTTTGGAAGAAACTAGCAAGACAGCTTGGACTTGGAGGTGGGAGAATTGACATGATATCAGAAGAAGAGAACGACGATGTAGAACGGTGCTACAAAGCTCTGGAAAGATGGTGTCAGGAGAATGGAGAAGAGGCAACGATTAGAGAACTTATGTTATCTCTGACAAAGACAGGATTGGCGGAAGTGAACAATGATATAATGAGGTGCTTAGGCCTGTTATCTCAGGAGGGCCCCAGAACTTAATTCTCCTAAGTTTTCAAATTTTAATTTAGTTGTTAACAAGGATTACAAGAATTGCAAGGGTCAAGTTTTTGGGTGTGGTCTATTAATCTTGATCTTCGTCTAGTCACTGTTATAAAACTAATCAGACTCGTGTTTGTCTAGTTACTTTAATTTTCAATGCATGTTACAAAAAAAGTCACCCTCCTCTCCCACACACAAGCAACGACAACAACAACAAACAACAGATAAAGATACCCCAAATTCAAGACATACTTCGTTAAATGGCTTTACTTTTCTGTTTTATGGATGATTTGTTGAGTTCGTTCTCTTTTAAACTTTCACGTCAGTAGACATTGGTGATGGTCTCAATGGAAAATCTCTGTGTTTCTATGACGCGTTCATGTATTGGTATTTTAAGAAGAATTTCTGAGTGTATAACGTTAAAATTTTTTTATATGGATTTCTTAACAAATGGAATTTATTTTGGAGGCAAAAAGTAACATAAGTTCGTTAATTTTATTAACCACTGGGAAAATAATTTTGTTTTAAAACCATTACTTTAATTCTTTTCCAAGTACATAATGAACGAAGAGTGTTATAGCTCCCAACAGATAAGATTATACATAGGAACATTTGGACTAAACGATTATGATGTAGATTTTAGTTTTTAGTTTATGGTGTACATTTTTTCAACGATTAAAAGTTCAATCTAGATTTAACAATGTTCAGGGTAACTGTCTTTTATCGCGATATGCAAGCATCCTTTGTTTTGACGCACGCACCTAAGAAAGCACTAGACAACTAGTTCCCAGGCTCTCGTCGGCGGTGATGTCCAAACTGGCGTGCCTGGCGAGAAGATCAACAGCTTTTTCTTGTAACGTTTCCACTTTGTTACAGGTGCAGACATCAATCTATAGTACTAAAGCACATATAACATCAAATTTGTTTGTTCGAGGCAAAACCCTCAGCTGTTTTGTTTCCTTGGACAAAAAAGACTTTGCTCCAATCATTTGTGGGTGTGAAAATGGATACCGGCCACACTTTGATTGGGGTAGGGAGGGGGGAGGGGGGATAATCCCAACAGTAACAATTTGTTATTTATTAATGGACAAAAGAAAGAATGTCAAGAGTTTTTCATTACGAACTAAATTGTTTTTGTTTTGCCTGAGGAACAGGCAAAATAATTCTGTGCCGTGGATCGCTATGCAAAGTCATTTGCATATATTAATTGCCCTATTAATATATTAGCCCTGGGGATATGTAAATTATGAATATAAAGGAGCACGTTAGGCCCAACCCTTGCACTCTACTCTAGGCCGCTGTTTGGATTAGATTTCAGATCTAATCCAAACTAGTAGTGACCGGCCCTCCCACCAAACGAGGAATCCAGGTTTTTTAGAGTGCATCCTTCAGACTCTTCGTCTGGTTTGGGCTTGTCCCAAACCAGAAGAATTCCCAATATCTTATTTACATTTCATGAATAACAATACCCAGGGCAGAATCTTATACTATTAATTTCTGCATGTTTTGTAGTCTGAGCCAGAACCTGTCGCTTTTCTCGTGTAGTACGAGATGCTTGTGTTTTGGTATATTCGAAGTGGACTTTGACCGTGCGTAGTGGAGTCGCGTGGACAATTAACTTTTGCAAAACAACATTTACAACATTCTTTTTGGTTTGTCAATTTTATAAAGAAATGGAGGTTAGGAATCTGCTTATAATCAACAAAGGCTTTTATTATATGGCTGGCTCCGCGATCGGGCAAGATGAGTCAAATCCTGCGCTGCGATTGGCTACCCGAGCGGGCAAGATGGAGCTATTAAGCCACATCTTGCTTGTTGTAAACAACAAAATCTTATCAAAGTTTCGCCAAGTTTTC
Organism: Pavona decussata; assembly: GCF_977016875.1. Lineage (NCBI taxonomy): Eukaryota > Metazoa > Cnidaria > Anthozoa > Scleractinia > Agariciidae > Pavona > Pavona decussata. The sequence continues at coordinate 1,325,020 of NW_028145637.1, read as the reverse complement.
TGATTTACCCGCTCTATTTTTCGGCTTATGTTTGCATATATTATCAAAATGTATTGTTAGTCGCGGTAAAAAATGTTAATCGTAAAAAAATGTTTTTCAAAAATTTGCAGTTTCAAGATTGTCAAGATCGCTTATTAGGACTTTTTGTGTCTTGTCTTGTAGCTGATGTACCCTTTTTCAGCCTTGTTTTATCAGGGAGAGGTCGTTAATAGAGAGCTACAGACCTTAAAATGTTTTTTGCAACAATGGAAACTAATTTTGAACTTTCAGTAAAGCAATTGACTTTAACCGTAACGGAGAGAAATTAACCGTTAGCAGTAGGAAAAAACCAAAATATTAGTCGTCAGCCGTAAATGCTTACACCGTATTGAGTCCCTCTTGTTCTACGCTTTTTGGTTCGTGAAAGGCCCGGTTTGAATGCGTTTTTGCTCAAAGTTGTCTAAACCACAACGACAACAAAATAGCAACCATATTTCAAGCTAAATATAATATAATTTGATTTCCGCATTCTTCATTTTCTGGAAAAATCTTTATTTCATGTCACTAATCTCGAGGGTCCTGAAATGATGTGGGGGGGGGGGGGGGGGATACCAATCCTATTTCCCAATCCAAATTTTTTCCAAATCCCATTTCCACTCCCAGAATTCATGAAAATCCTAGTAATATAAAAACCGGCTCTTTTCTTTTCTCGTCTGTACTTTTTTATAATGGAGGCTGTTACGACTTCCCGAAAATACCCCTAAAATGTCCCGAAGACTAACGAAGACTTTTAAGTAGGAAAGTTACAGCACTTTAATGTTGCTTCCACTTCGAGGAGCATATTAGGTGACATACTCCTGCCATTTCACTTTCCCGCCTTCAGGAAGTATGAAATCCGACTTGTGTTGCACGGATCATGCTCAATATCATTTCAAGGACGACAGAGTCACTGCAACTGGCGCTAAAGCTGTCACTGACCTCATCATCTGAATTTAGTGACTCAACATTTCCGCTTGGACTTTTTCCATACCTTTAAGTGAATTCGAATTGTTGTTTCAAGACGGTAGCAGCATCGCACAAGTCCAAAGGCAAAGTGCCTGCCCTATCCATTGTATTAGCTGGTCTAACGTTTCGTTGTCTTACGGATTTACCATGTATTTTAACCCATCTCCTCATTTGAGCTTGCTCATTCCTTGATTTCTCCCGTGAGGTGAACTTAGGCGGGAATTTGTTAAGCTGCTGCCTACTTGGAAACCCATTTGACTGCTTTTTTAACCACTAAGACAAAAATAATAGCGTATTCATGCAATGCAAACGTATGTCTCTTAGATGTACAATGTTTTACCGCATGCTGACTTTCTACATGAAGTGTTAAGTTCATTTTGCACCTGGAACTGTGGTGACAAGTCTTGAATGTTAGCTTTGATGCAGCTGAGATAATTCTTTATTTCAACATGAGCCAAAACATATTTAATTTCTATAACAAGGGTGCAAATGTTGCACGAGGATTCATTGGCTCCCGTCATGTTGTTTGTAGATGTTGTGGTTTAATTTTTATTTTCCTTTGTTTCATACTCATTATCATGCATACACAAAAACATTGAGCCTCAACATAGATAGCTGGTTATGCAATACTTTCTCGTGGTATACCGTGCAAGGCACGAGTTGGATATTCACGGTATACCACGAGAAAGCATTGCATAACTAATTAATTTATCCCATGCCACTCATTGAACTAACACAAAACGTCACTCTTTAACTGCTTTAACAGTAAATACAATCAGTTAAAAAAAAAAAAAATTCAACAGATTGGCAACGTTTCTTGAAAGTACATAATATAGATAAAAAATTAAGAAATACATATAGGTACTGTTCATTAAATATGTAAAAGCTTTGACAAAATTTGTAGGCCGGGGAACGCCGAGATTTTTTCGTGGAATACTACCCGTTGCATGCAGAATATGCAACGAATTTCTAGCTCTCTGATTGGCTGTATTCCCTACTATGGCATGGGATAAATGTGAATACGCATGCTCAGAGACTTTGGCTTGGTTGCACCACTAAACTGTCTACACAAGACGATAGCAAATTACAACATTCTAATCTCCCTTATATCATGGCCTGTCGTAAAATTGACGAACAATGGGCACTTTTAACAGTTTCCTGACCTTTTCCAAACTAAGGGAATTAGTAAAGCATTGAATGGACATGCTTAAAGATAATCGCCCCATTCCAATGTTGGTTTTTGTTCCCAATTCCCAGTGAGCAAATCCCATTTCCCAGGGCGAAAAAGGCTTTTTCCAGTTCCCATGTTACCCCTTCAGAATCCTCCTTTTATCTAAATTCCTGCAGCATGACCTTTGGAAGCCGTTTAAAGTTCGTAGTTATCAAGTCTAAAACACTCAGCCGCTGGTGTTTTAAAGCACCCATACTCGTTCATTAAAACTCTACATATAAATGTTTGCTCTTCATGGTCATATGGGATCAGCCAGGTAATTTGCATCGTCAGTGCTATACCTTTTTTATTTATTTATTTATTTATTTTTACCTGCCTGCGACTGTGGGCATTCCGTCACGATAAAACGTGTGTTTGTTGTTCACTTCGATGATCACCGTTCTGCTTCGACAAGCGTGCGGACAGAGGGCCTTGAGATTAGTCTTATATAACGTTATAAAATAAACAAACGAACAAACAAACAAGCAAACAAATTAATAAAGACATGCATAAACAAAGAAATCCAAGCGACCCAACAACAAACACACATACACACGAACTTACACTGAGATATATTCTTCTGTGTTAAAAAAGTACTCGTAGTGGAATTTTAGTTGTCAACAGGACTCGAGAGCCGCTTATTTTGGTTTTCACGAATATCACACGCACACATAAGAAGCCAATGGTTAAAAGAAAGAAAAAAGGAAATGAAATAAAGTAAGAGAAAGAATTAAGCGCACATCATCCTCGGTAGGAAAATCGTGCGTGACCCCGGCATGCAAACGCGTGACAAAAAATAATAAATCGCCTGAGCAGAATAACAAACAAATGCTTCCGGCCTGCGCCGTTGTATTTTGCCAGATGCAAATTAAAGTCAAAGATGGCGACGATGTCGTGGTCGACGTTAGAGGAAAGTTTAGGAATAAATCTCCTTTTTGAAGACATATCTGAAAAGTTTTCGCCAGCAGAATCAGAGAATGTTGTGAAGGCGTTAAAAAGGATTTATGGAAAGCAATTTAACTCCATAGAAAATGAAGACTTGTTGTCGTGTTTAAACCTTCTGCACAATTTGGGTTATGTATCGAAAACGAAACTAACCCTTGTCAAAGATTTTGTCGCGACGAAGTCAACCAAAGAAAAGGAGATCAGTGATACGATTGATGACTTCAAAGCTTCTCATCTGCCTAAATTTGATCCGGAGAAGGAATTACTAGGACGGAGCGACGACTTCAAGAACATCACGGGAAAGCTTGAAAGAAGGCAACAATCTGTTGTTAACTTGCACGGCTCAGCTGGAGTAGGAAAGGCAACTCTTGCAAAAAAGATTTGTGCAAAATGGCGAGGGAAGGCTTATGTGTTTGATTTAAGAGAAGCTAGAGACATGAGGGCAATTTATCTTAATATCATGGATAAGCTTGATCTTACTGTCCCCATTGCCCACCTCAACTTGAGTATTGTTGTTGATAGAATTCTCGAAAAGGTGGCAAAGGAAAGCAAGGACCAGCCTGTTCTTTTCCTTCTTGACAATGTTGAACATTATACTGAAGGACAGGGGAATGAAGGTAAGAACTTGAGAACAGCTTTTTTGCAGTTCTTGGAGAAACTTTTAGAACGTGCTGACAAGATTTTAAGCATACTCCTTACATCAAGGACCAAAGTTAATGATGTAAACATGGCGGAAGATTATAAACTGGAGTCTTTGAAAGATTCTTTTTCTGAGAAAATCTTGCTTCCCAAGGTGACGTCGGTTCTTAGTGCTCAGCAGAAGGAGAAGCTACTCTCAGGATGCAAAGGAAAACCACTGCTACTCAAAGGTGTGGCAGCTATTTTGAAGCAGGGGAGAAAAGCTCCCAGTGATCTGGTGGATGAACTTGAAAAACGTATGGCTTTAAAAGAGGTGACTGACACTACATTGCAGTCCAGATCAGAGGAACGTGCTGAAGAAAAGCCATTTGATTTTCAAGGAGAAGGTGTTGATGAAGGCCAGGCATCTGTGATTGAAGAAATGTTCAATACCCTGCCATCTGACAGCCTGAAAGCAGCAGCTGTGTCAATTTCCCTGTTTTGTGGCCCCTTTACTGCTTCCACAGCAGCTAACATTCTTGATATCAGCCAGTCAGAAGCTGTAGCACAACTTGAGGGCCTGGTAACCAGGTAGATGAATAAATGGAATTAGAAAGTGTCAATTATCTTACGTATACTCTGTTTTTGTTCAAGGTCCCAAAAGAATAACTAACTTTCATTGAATCAACCACCTGACTACATGCCAAAGGCTCGTTGTTTGAGGAGGGGCGGGGGGGGGGGGGGGCAGGAGTGTAAGAAGTCACGATTCACATGAGGAATCGCTTCTGTTTACGACGTCTTTTCACTAATTAAAGGGAAGTCTCATGGTGTTTTTGACCTGTTTGGTGAAAGCTAGCTGTTGAAAAAAACTACTTGTTTTTTAAGACATCCGCTCATTGATAGCAATATAAATGCCCTTAGTTTATAACAATTTAGTATTCGCGCGTTGTCGAAAGCCACAGAAATATGTCCTCTCAAGAGAAAAATTTTCCTGTTGTCGGATTCTCACTGCCTGATTCCAAATTTAAAAAGAGAAAGAAAAATTTGTCCTTGTTTGTATAAGTCCTCCTTCAAACGTCAAATTAAATTTCACGTGGTCATTAGTCCGCGTAAAAAAAAAAAAAAAAAAAAAAAAAACCGCCAAAGAAATGTACCAAAAAATGTGACGCAGGTGTAAAGTTATTGATTTGCTTACTAAATCTACTGCTTTTTTTTATGATGTTCTTGTTGCATCTTAAAGGGGAAGTATCATGGGGTTTTTGACATCTTTTGTTAAAAATGATGAAATAAGACCTTCAATCAGCTGCCAAATAATTCTAGAATGACGAGAGGAAAGAAATCAACTCAATTCTTGAAAGGAACAACTCGTGATCTGTTCTAGCGCATTTTGGAAACAAAAATGCGAAAACTTGAAAAACATGAGCCTAATATTTTTCAAGTTTCAATCCGTAACGACCTTTTCTGTTTCTGGCCAGAGGCACTAATTGACAGTTTTATTGTACTGGGGTCATAATTTATAACAAACATGACAATTATTTCTTTGTTTCTGCTGCGAACAGACGGACATTTTTGGGTTTTGAAATAACAGCAAATTTGCGTTATACTTCCCCTTTAAACTCCCTAATCTGTCTGTTTTTTGGGATGTCGGGCCGGGGGGGGGGGGGGAGAGTAGTTTTGTTTAACCATTTTTGCTCGGCCCCCCTAGTTATTTTAGCCTTGCTACGGGCCTGGACAGACAAACATTTTTGGTTCCCCTTTAAATACTTCACTGTTTTACAAACAGGTTCGAACGCAATGATCGACACAGGGTTCAACTAACGGTTCGTGTGATTGACGACAAACAGTATTGTAAGGTGGAATTTCGCAGCACTCCGGAGCCCATGGGAAAGAATTTGTTGAGCAAGTTGCAACTTAAATTGTCTCCTCTAAATGTTGATCGTCAGGTAGGCCTTTTTTATGTTTGTTTTTACGTTTTAACAGACGTAGTGTTTGTTTTTTTTATTTTCAGTTCAAGGATGCATCTACATCAATGATCCCATGATCAATGAGATGTGTTCCTAAATCTATTTCTCTTAAGATCCGAAGCGTTTATTACGAAAAATCAATAGGCTTCTAATGTCTACTTCTACCTGCAAAACAGCAAAATGTAGGTGAGGTAAGCGTTTTGCGACCATTTTCTTTATTGTTTCCTGCAGTTCTCTCTGACGAGCTTATTAATTTACCACCGGCGTGCGCAAAAAGTCCCCGGATGTTTCGACGCAGTAGTAGACTAGCACTTCATGAGCAAACTTAAATGTTTCGCTGGACAAAACACCAACTCAAATCTATTTTGGACAGCTCAAATCTACCTGGAATGGGGTTGGCATTTAAAATCTTATGAGAGGGTAACTTCAGATACGCTGTCTTACTAAGCCTTGTAATGACCCCAAAGATTGACACTAAAAGAGGGTTTTATAGCACATATTTTTGCAACCCATTTTCTCACGCCACCAGCGCGTTCAGTGGGATAATCAAAAGTGCTTAGATTATTTTAATTCTGAATTAATCATCGCGTCTACTGGTGTTTGCTTGAGAGAATTGCTGCATTTTAATGTCAGGTGTATTCATATCTCGACCACTGTTTATCTTTCAATCACAGAAGATTCCTGTAGAGTTCTTTGGCGTTCCTGTAAACGACGAAATACTATTACAAGCTCGGGCTGACCTTGTACTGGGAATATGCAAGCCATTTGTGACAGGCGATATTTATGAAGGACACTTGCACCGCCTCACAAACAGCATTGAAACAAACAGACAAGTACTGAAGAGCTTTTTTGAGGTTCTAGCAGGGCTGGACAGAGCAGCCCAAGAACAGTGTTTTAAGGTCATTGTGAATCAACTAAGCAGGAGCACTGAGGAAGGGTTTGCACATGTGGTGGAACGACTTAAGACAGGTAAACAGAGATTTTCATTGCTGTTTAATATCTACAAGACTCATTATAAAGATGGGAGTGGAGAGGGCTACAACACTGTGATAAAGATTTCCTCTTCAGTATTCAGTTTGTTCTTGCGTATCACTCTTAATGAAGTTTCACTCGAAAAAGATCGGTATATTTAGCAATTATTCCAAGAGCGATCGTAAGCTATGAGTAGGATAAATAGCCAACGAGGCATGCAGTTCTGAGCTGACTTTGTCCAATATCCAACAATATCCAACAAGCGCGAGTAGAATAATTGTTTTGTTAAAAACGAGCAAACAGAATTGCTAGATCTTGCTGGTTTCACAGACAGACGGAAAGACAACTAAGTGTGTTGGTTGATATCCCATGACTTCTAAACCAGTCAAAACTCTGGAACAACATGATCTGATTATTCCGTTATTATTTTAACAAAACAATATTGTGACTAGTACTAGGAACTACTGAGTGAGACTGGGGAGAGGATGATAAGGTTTGCATTTGGATCAAAAATTCACTGTGACATCGCTTTCATTCTTCACGGTGGTTTGCATCATATAAAAGAGCCTTAAACACGAGTCATCCGACATGTTGCCCGTTTAACATTAATCACGGTACGGTAAGGGTGGTGGTGGTGGTGGTGGTAGAGGGAGTACACCCTATGCTTGACTATACGGGAGGCTCCGCTCGAAATTAGTGGCGGTAACGTTTTCAGGCCGGAAGTAAAAGGCAGGGATTTCACGAGTTTAAGTACAGAAAAGGGTGAAGAAAGAAGGAGCCTTTCAAAATTTCTCATTCAGATCAATCGAAAAGATCTGCTGCAGGTATGTGAAAGGAGTATCATTTCTTATGGAAGGTATATGAAAGGGTCACCTTTTCTGTCAAAGATGGTAAATATAAGGGTAAGGGTTTGGATCTGTGATTAGCCTCCCACGCAGACGTTCTTAGGGGTTCGTCACCCGTTCTTGCCCTAAGAACGAACCCCTAAGAACGTCTGCGTGGGAAGCTAATCTGTGGTCGGAGTCTCCCAATATGCATATAAAACTTTCTTGGGTACCCCTCCATTCCGGGCATTTAATTTGTCTTCATATCACTGGATTGAAGCGTGGAAAAATTACTCTCACGCTTAATATTCATTAAACAAGGAACGATCTTCAGAAGTAGGGAGAAGTGTTTATTAATATTAATTTTTTTGAGAAAAAGTATCCTCAAATGTCAATATTACTAATAAAACCGTGACGGTAAAGTGTTATTGATGTGCCTTCATAAATTGAACGAAACATTCCAGGAAGGAATTATCAAAGTGGCGACAGATACGATTATGCGACTAAAGGCCTGGTTAAATTTGGAAACATTGAGACTAATGTTTCCAGTTTAGCCGCGCGGGTAACATATGTTACGGAAACAAATTTTGCTGCTTGGAAACAAAAAGATGTCTTGGCCTCAGTTCCAAACATTTTTGCTTCCTGGACACAAATTTTGCTTCCAAATTGGAACTGATACATGTTTCCCAGCTTGGCCACCATGAAAGCAATGTTGACTAGTTTCCAGTGCTGCTCACTAAGTTAGTTTATTATTACGCGCATGCGTGACCCTTTGTTTTTCGAAACAATGTTTTCTCGTTTAGCCACCGAGACAGCAAAACATTTTGTTTGTTTCCCCCTAATTTAGCCATCCCGGAAACATAACAAGAAACAGTGTTTCCTAGTTTAGCCAGGCCTTAAGAATTACGTGTGAAAAGAAGAAGAAGAAGAAAAAAACCTTCTATAAGCAGCACGTGCTGTCAACATTTGGGTAAAATTTGGACAGACCATGTAGTGATACAAACCCGATTATGTCACGCCTCTTTCGCACTATCAACATAGCCCGTTTTTCACACCGCAGTTAATATATGTGTCCTGATATTTATGTCTCTTTAGCTCGACAAAGGGTTACCACAAGGCTAATACAAAACAACGGAGTGATCCGTATAGTGTCGGACAAAGTGGGAGCGCTTTGGAAGAAACTAGCAAGACAGCTTGGACTTGGAGGTGGGAGAATTGACATGATATCAGAAGAAGAGAACGACGATGAAGAGCGGTGCTGCAAAGCCCTGGAAAGATGGTGTCAGGAGAATGGAGAAAGGGCAACGATTAGAGAACTCATGTTATCTCTGACAAAGACAGGATTGGCGGAAGTGAACAATGATATAATGAGGTGCTTAGGCCTGTTATCTCAGGAGGGCCCCAGAACTTAATTCTCCTAAGTTTTCAAATTTTAATTTAGTTGTTAACAAGGATTACAAGAATTGCAAGGGTCAAGTTTTTGGGTGTGGTCTGTTAATCTTGATCTTCGTCTAGTCACTGTTATAAAACTAATCAGACTCGTGTTTGTCTAGTTACTTTAATTTTCAATTCATGTTACAAAAAAACTCACCCTCCTCTCCCTCACGCAAGCAACGGCAACAACAACTAATAACAGATAAAGATACCCCAAATTCAAGACATACCTCGTTAAATGGTTCTACTTTTTTGTTTTATGGATGATTTGTTGTGTTTGTTCTCTGTTAAACATTCACGTCAGTAGACATTGGTGCTGGTCTCAATGGAAAATCTCTGTGTTTCTATGACGCGTCCATGTATTGGTATTTTAAGAAGAATTTCTGAGTGTATAATGTTAAAATTTTTTTATATGGATTTCTTAACAAATGGAATTTATTTTGGAGGCAAAAAGTAACATAAGTTTGTTAATTTTATTAACCACTGGGAAAATAATTTTGTTTTAAAACCATTACTTTAATTTTTTTTCAAGTACATAATGAACGAAGAGTGTTATAGCTCCCAACAGATAAGATTATACATCGGAACATTTGAACTAAACGATTATGATGTAGATTTTAGTTTTTAGTTTATGGTGTACATTTTTTAAACGATTAAAAGTTTCAATCTAGATTTAACAATGTTCAAGGTAACTGTCTTTTATCGCGATATGCGAGCATCCTTTGTTTTGACGCACGCACCTAAGAAAGCACTATACACCTAGTTCCCAGGCTCTCGTCGGCGGTGATGTCCAAACTGGCGTGCCTGGCGAGAAGATCAACAGCTTTTTCTTGTAACGTTTCCACTTTGTTACAGGTGCAGACATCAATCTATAGTACTAAAGCACATATAACATCAAATTTGTTTGTTCGAGGCAAAACCCTCAGCTGTTTTGTTTCCTTGGACAAAAAAGACTTTGCTCCAATCATTTGTGGGTGTGAAAATGGATACCGGCCACACTTTGATTGGGGTAGGGAGGGGGGAGGGGGGATAATCCCAACAGTAACAATTTGTTATTTATTAATGGACAAAAGAAAGAATGTCAAGAGTTTTTCATTACGAACTAAATTGTTTTTGTTTTGCCTGAGGAACAGGCAAAATAATTCTGTGCCGTGGATCGCTATGCAAAGTCATCTGCATATATTAATTGCCCTATTAATATATTAGCCCTGGGGATATGTAAATTATGAATATAAAGGAGCACGTTAGGCCCAACCCTTGCACTCTACTCTAGGCCGCTGTTTGGATTAGATTTCAGATCTAATCCAAACTAGTAGTGACCGGCCCTCCCACCAAACGAGGAATCCGGGTTTTTTAGAGTGCATCCTTCAGACTCTTCGTCTGGTTTGGGCTTGTCCCAAACCAGAAGAATTCCCAATACCTTATTTACATTTCATGAATAACAATACCCAGGGCAGAATCTTATACTATTAATTTCTGCATGTTTTGTAGTCTGAGCCAGAACCTGTTGTTTTTCTCGTGTAGTACGAGATGCTTGTGTTTTGGTATATTCGAAGTGGACTTTGACCGTGCGTAGTGGAGTCGCGTGGACAATTAACTTTTGCAAAACAACTTTTACAACATTCTTTTTGGTTTGTCAATTTTATAAAGAAATGGAGGTTAGGAATCTGCTTATAATCAACAAAGGCTTTTATTATATGGCTGGCTCCGCGATCGGACAAGCTGAGTCAAATCCTGCGCTGTGATTGGTTACCCGAGCGGGCAAGATTGAGCTATTAAGCCGCGTCTTGCTTGTTGTAAACAACAAAATCTTATCAAAGTTTCGCCAAGTTTTCTGATTTATCCGCTCTATTTTTCGGCTTATGTTTGCATATATTTTCAAAATGTATTGTTAGTCGCGGTAAAAAATGTTAATTGTAAAAAAATGTTTTTCAAAAATTTGCAGTTTCAAGATTGTCAAGATCGCTTATTAGGACTTTTTGTGTCTTGTCTTGTAGCTGATGCACCCTTTTTTAGCCTTGTTTTATCGGGGAGAGGTCGTTAATAGAGAGTTACAGACCTTAAAATGTTTTTTGCAACAATGGAAACTAATTTTGAACTTTCAGTAAAGCAAGTTGACTTTAACCGTAACGGAGAGAAATTAACCGTTAGCAGTAGGAAAAAACCAAAATATTAGTCGTCAGCCGTAAATGCTTACACCGTATTGAGTCCCTCTTGTTCTACGCTTTTTGGTTCGTGAAAGGCCCGGTTTGAATGCGTTTTTGCTCGAAGTTGTCTAAACCACAACGACAACAAAATAGCAACCATGTTTCAAGCTAAATATAATATAATTTGATTTCCGCATTCTTCATTTTCTGGAAAAATCTTTATTTCATGTCACTAATCTCGAGGGTCCTGAAATGAGGTGGGGGGGGGGGGGGATACCAATCCCATTTCCCAATCCAATTTTTTTCCAAATCCCATTTCCACTCCCAGAATTTATGAAAATCCTAGTAATATAAAAACCGGCTCTTTTCTTTTCTCGTCTGTACTTTTTTATAATGGAGGCTGTTACGACTTCCCGAAAATACCCCTAAAATGTCCCGAAGACTAACGAAGACTTTTAAGTAGGAAAGTTACAGCACTTTAATGTTGCTTCCACTTCGAGGAGCATATCAGGTGACATACTCCTGCCATTTCACTTTCCCGCCTTCAGGAAGTATGAAATCCGACTTGTCTTCCAAGGCTGGTTGCACGGATCATGCTCAATATCATTTCAAGGACGACAGAGTCACTGCAACTGGCGCTAAAGCTGTCACTGACCTCATCATCTGAATTTAGTGACTCAACATTTCCGCTTGGACTTTTTTCATACCTTTAAGTGAATTCGAATTGTTGTTTCAAGGCGGTATCACCTTCGCACAAGTCCAAAGGCAAAGTGCCTGCCCTATCCATTGTATTAGCTGGTCTAACGTTTCGTTGTCTTACGGATTTACCATGTATTTTAACCCATCTCCTCATTTGAGCTTGCTCATTCCTTGATTTCTCCCGTGAGGTGAACTTAGGCGGGAATTTGTTAAGCTGCTGCCTACTTGGAAACCCATTTGACTGCTTTTTTAACCACTAAGACAAAAATAATAGCGTATTCATGCAATGCAAACGTATGTCTCTTAGATGTACAATGTTTTACCGCATGCTGACTTTCTAAATGAAGTTTTAAGTTCATTTTCGTGGCTAGTGGTGCGAACGGGACTTTGAGCGCGATGCTCAACGAGTTTGCCTACAAATTCTGAAGGTCTCTGAAGAGTCTCTTGGCCGAGACGAAACGCCGCGTCAGACTAGCCACGAACATTTCACAAGTATTTGACAATTTTTCAATTCTTTATTGTATAAGTTCATTTTGCACCTGGAAAGTGGTGACAAGGCTTGAATGTTAGCTTTGATGCAGCTGAGATAATTCTTTATTTCAACATGAGCCAAAACATATTTAATATCTACAACAAGGGTGCAAATGTTGCACGAGGATTCATTGGCTCCCGTCATGTTGTTTGTAGATGTTGTGGTTTAATTTTAATTTTCCTTTGTTTCATACTCATTATCATACATACACAAAAACATTGAGCCTCAACATAGATAGCTGGCTATGCAATACTTTCTCGTGGTATACCGTGCAAGGCACGAGTGGGATATTCACGGTATACCACGAGAAAGCATTGCATAACTAATTAATTTATCCCATGCCACTCATTGAACTAACACAAAACGTCACTCTTTAATGCTTTAACAGTAAATACAATCAGTAAAAAAAACAATATTCAACAGATTGGCAACGTTTCTTGAAAGTACATAATATAGATAAAAAATTAAGAAATACATATAGGTACTGTTCATTAAATATATATAAAAGCTTTGACAAAATTTGTAGGCCGGGGAACGCCGAGATTTTTTCGTGGAATACTACCCGTTGCATGCAGAATATGCAACGAATTTCTAGCTCTCTGATTGGCTGTATTCCCTACTATGGCATGGGATAAATGTGAATACGCATGCTCAGAGACTTTGGCTTGGTTGCACCACTAAACTGTCTACACAAGACGATAGCAAATTACAACATTCTAATCTCCCTTATATCATGGCCTGTCGTAAAATTGACGAACAATGGGCACTTTTAACAGTTTCCTGACCTTTTCCAAACTAAGGGAATTAGTAAAGCATTGAATGGACATGCTTAAAGATAATCGCCCCATTCCAATGTTGGATTTTGTTCCCAATTCCCAGTGAGCAAATCCCATTTCCCAGGGCGAAAAAGGCTTTTTCCAGTTCCCATGTTACCCCTTCAGAATCCTCCTTTTATCTAAATTCCTGCAGCATGACCTTTGGAAGCCGTTTAAAGTTCGTACTTTATCAAGTCTAAAACACTCAGCCGCTGGTGTTTTAAAGCACCCATACTCGTTCATTAAAACTCTACATACAGTTGAACCTCTCCACAACGGCCACCTTGGGGACAGAAGAAAGTGGCCGTTGTGGAGAGGTGGCCGTTATGGGGAGGTAGGGGTGTAATATGACACCTTTTGTTTTCGGGAAGTACAACATGTTTATTGTGCCAAGTTCATGCTTACTGTAGCCTATAATGGCAATCCAATATTAAATAAGATATATATAGATAAAATACACAATAAAACGTAAATAATGTTTTGAATCAATATGTTAACAAGACGAAACGAGCATGCTTACTGCAGCATACAAATGGAACACAATCAAAATACGTATATCATTAAAATGGATACAGAAACGTAATGTTCCGAAGATAAATGTCGGTTACTGCATCAGTTTATAAAAAAAGGTTTTTACAAAAAAGAACTGTACTGGCCGTTGTCGAGAGGTTATTTTGGCAGTTGGGGACTCACTTTAATGGCCGTTGCCGTTGTAGAGAGGTGGCCGTTGTAAAGAGGTTTAAACAAGAGCTAATATATGGACTGTCCGCCGGGACAAAAAAATGTGGCCGTTGTAGAGAGGTGGCCGTTGTGGAGAGGTGGACGTTAGTGGAGGTTCGACTGTATAAATGCTTGCTCTTCATGGTCATATGAGATCAGCCAGGTAATTTGCATCGTCAGTGCTATACCTTTTTTACTTGTTTATTTATTTTTACCTGCCTGCGACTGTGGGTATTCCGTCACGATAAAACGTGTGTTTGTAGTTCACTTCGATGATCACCGTTCTGCTTCGACAAGCGTGCGGACAGAGGGCCTTGAGATTAGTCTAATATAACGTTATAAAATAAACAAACGAACAAACAAACAAGCAAACAAATTAATAAAGACATGCATAAACAAAGAAATCCAAGCGACACAACAACAAACACACATACACACGAACTTACACTGAGATATATTCTTCTGTGTTAAAAAAGTACTCGTAGTGGAATTTTAGTTGTCAACAGGACTCGAGAGCCGCTTATTTTGGTTTTCACGAATATCACACGCACACATAAGAAGCCAATGGTTAAAAGAAAGAAAAAAGGAAATGAAATAAAGTAAGAGAAAGAATTAAGCGCACATCATCCTCGGTAGGAAAATCGTGCGTGACCCCGGCATGCAAACGCGTGACAAAAAATAATAAATCGCCTGAGCAGAATAACAAACAAATGCTTCCGGCTTGCGCCGTTGTATTTTGCCAGATGCAAATTAAAGTCAAAGATGGCGACGATGTCGGTGTCGACTTTAGAGGAAAGTTTAGGAATAAATCGCCTTTTTGAAGACATATCTGAAAAGTTTTCGCCAGCAGAATCAGAGAATGTTGTGAAGGCGTTAAAAAGGATTTATGGAAAGCAATTTAACTCCATAGAAAATGAAGACTTGTTGTCGTGTTTAAACCTTCTGCACAATTTGGGTTATGTATCGAAAACGAAACTAACCCTTGTCAAAGATTTTGTCGCGACGAAGTCAACCAAAGAAAAGGAGATCAGTGATACGATTGATGACTTCAAAGCTTCTCATCTGCCTAAATTTGATCCGGAGAAGGAATTACTGGGACGGAGCGACGACTTCAAGAACATCACGGGAAAGCTTGAAAGAAGGCAACAAACTGTTGTTAACTTGCACGGCTCGGCTGGAGTAGGAAAGACAACTCTTGCAAAAAAGATTTGTGCAAAATGGCGAGGGAAGGCTTATGTGTTTGATTTAAGAGAAGCTAGAGACATGAGGGCAATTTATCTTAATATCATGGATAAGCTTGATCTTACTGTCCCCATTGCCCACCTCAACTTGAGTATTGTTGTTGATAGAATTCTCGAAAAGGTGGCAAAGGAAAGCAAGGACCAACCTGTTCTTTTCCTTCTTGACAATGTTGAACATTATACCGAAGGACAGGGGAAAGAAGGTAAGAACTTGAGAACAGCTTTTTTGCAGTTCTTGGAGAAACTTTTAAAACGTGCTGACAAGATTCTAAGCATGCTCCTAACATCAAGGACCAAAGTTAATGATGTAAACATGGCGGAAGATTATAAACTGGAGTCTTTGAAAGATTCTTTTTCTGAGAAAATCTTGCTTCCCAAGGTGACGTCGGTTCTTAGTGCTCAGCAGAAGGAGAAGCTACTCTCAGGATGCAAAGGAAAACCACTGCTACTCAAAGGTGTGGCAGCTATTTTGAAGCAGGGAAGAAAAGCTCCCAGTGATCTGGTGGATGAACTTGAAAAACTTATGAATTCAAAAGAGAAAACTGACACTACATTGCAGTCCAGATCAGAGGAACATGCTGAAGAAAAGCCATTTGATTTTCAAGGAGAAGGTGTTGATGAAGGGCAGGCATCTGTGATTGAAGAAATGTTCAATACCCTGCCATCTGACAGCCTGAAAGCAGCAGCTGTGTCAATTTCTCTGTTTTGTGGCCCCTTTACTGCTTCCACAGCAGCAAACATTCTTGATATCAGCCAGCCAGAAGCTGTAGCACAACTTGAGGGCCTGGTAACCAGTGAGATAATCTCTGTAGACAATCGAGAAGGAGAGGAGTCGACGTATGACATTCATCCACTGCTGAGAAAGTATGCTGACAGTATTAAGAATGATGCAAAATTCACTGAATCGTATACCAGAGCAAAGAAGCGATTTTATGACCACTTTATGTCAGAGATGAAAACAATCGCCGGATTGATAGAGTCTAAATATGTTGAAGCATTCAATCTGTTTTCAAGTGACAGGCAAAACTATGAGTTTGCCATTGAAATATCTTTGCAGCCAGAGTTCTTTAATGTACATGCTGAATTCCATGAGATTGCCTTGATTGAATCCCTCTTCAGTGCTATGTTGTCAAATGAAAAACAATTAGAGTTGTTTCATTCCTGGGCAGAAATGTGTGAAGAAGATACACAATCAGGTAATGAGGTTTTTATCATTTATCTAATGCTATAAATTAATCAGTGATAAGCTGACAATTTTAAGATATTTCCAATGCATTTTTTAAGTAATGAATCCTTGAAAGTAATCATCCCACCAGGTACATACGATGATCGCAGAATGACATGGTCCTCTCTGGCTTCCAATAGCAAGTCAAGTGCTATTATGGACATAAAAATTATTAATACAAATCAATTTGTTAAGAACGCAGATAGATACATGAATGAATAATTGGAAACAATAATTTATTGTTAAAATTAATGATTCTAAAGACTAGTCACTGCCTTATTCGGTTTCAAAGGAACCTTTATCTTAAATGAAATTTGCTTGTACTACTAAAGATTCTCTTTATATTATAGCGGAGCTCCGCGCGCCGAAGTCGCGCGCGCGAAGCCCCATTGATAAAAGATTTTAGTAAACCCATGAATAGGAAAAATGTTAGTTATGACGTCACTGTCCGTCCGGCGTACGCACGTCCGTACGTCCTTCCGCCCCTCTATGTAAGCCATTGTGAAATGAGACACCCGAACCCTATGCTGCAAACCAGGTTTTTTTCAGCGGAAAAATGCATGCATGTCCAACTGCGCTAACGGCCGCGTTTGTTTGGTGGGAAATTGCATCGCCAACTGAGTTTAAGAAAAAAAAAATTTAAGACGACGTGTACGACTAAACAGGCGAGTATATTCATGCAATTTTGTTGACAGAACTTTGCTAGTTTGCTGGTTTGCACGATATTGTTTTCTTGCAGTTTTGACACGCCGTGTAACTTAAGCTTAAGCTAAATACAAGCTTATTGCTAACTCTAGAGCAGTCTTTTGAGCTCAATTTTTTGGTCCATGTTGATTATTTTCCTTGGAGTTTTATTTTCTGACGTCGTCCAATTTGACGTCAAACAGCGGGAGAAAGAGCAATGCGACTCGCGGCGGGAGAAACAAATCAACTCTTTTAGCAGCTCTTAGCGGCGGCACTTCATAAACAGCGGCCGAATCTTGGAGAGAAATTATTTTACTCCAATCTGGCGCGATCAAACGTTGCGTTTTTTCTTTTGAAGTGAAACTTTACGTTGCAAACGAACGAAAAAGTCAGCAATCGAATAAAAGGACTTGTTATTCTCCAAAGAGGCGAGTACATTCATGTGATTTTGTTGACAAAACTTTGCTGGTTTGCAAGATATTTTTTTCCTTGTAGTGTTAACACTGCAACTTGTTTAACTTCAGAGCAGACTTTTGAGTTCATTTTTCGGTCCTTGTTGGTTTATTTCCCTTGGAGTTTTATTTTGTTATCTCATCCCATTTTGCCTCATTTAAAGATATTTGATTCTGAGCCAAAGTAGTCAGTCAAACTAACGTCTCCCAACATTGTATCCTTGGCATGACCACTGACAAGTTTTTCTCGCATATATTTCTAATTTTAGCATTTATTTCCTGATCCTGACGGAGAACAAACAAAAATACTTAAAACAGTGGGATATAACGGCAAAGATTAACTGAAAGTCTTTTCAAAGAACGTTAAAAGCGAATATAAAATTAAAGTGTGGTTCCATTTTCATCCAAACAAAGCTTACGCAAAACATTCATTTGCTTGTTTTTGGGAATTTTTCAAAGATCGTTGTTTAGTTTATTTCTGTACTGATTGCTAGGAATTATCACAGTTTTTTTCATTTATTACTCAAGGATACATTTGAAGTCTGTTTTTTGGTTAGTCTATCCATTTTCCCTCCCGTTTATAACGTACGTCCTTAGTGATAAGCAAAATTTATTAGACTGTGACAGTGCCGGTAGCGCGCATTGACTGTTCACAAACCGGTTCGCCTCGATCATCTTAAAAACTAAAAAGAAAAAGAGAAAGAGAAAATATCATTTGGAGTCCATTTAAATTCCGCTTTTATAACACAGAGGGAAAATGTTCTTAAAACTATCAAGGAACTTCGTAGAATAGTCAGCAAAACACTCACCGAAGGCGCAAGCAAACCAACAACTGCCCTCTGTTACAACAAATCACCATTCAGTAATTTTGCCCTCTGTATCACAGTGTTATTGTTGATGAGAAGTTAGCTGCATATGCATTAAAATGTATAACTGCAGAATTGATGAGGAACTCATAAGGTTATTACGTTCATACAATAAGTAGACTTCTATAAATGTTTATTAAAAATATGAATTGTGCAGCTCCACTTTTAGGCTTGGCGAAATATGTTTGAGAAGCTTTGTAACAATGAGTGTTTTACACTCCAGCACTTGCCAGTATATGTAAACTGTGATGGATCAATACTACCACTGTGTATCAGTTGATACGACAACAATTGTATAAAAAAATTGATAAACAAGTCAAGGTAATTTTCATCACAAAATAGGTTACCATAGTAACAATTTAACCTGTTAAAAAAACTTTCTAATCCTTTAATGAGTGATTGTCAACAGTCTCTTTTCGCCAGAGGTAATGTTTAATCCGGCGATAACATTTTTAATACTTTGGCTTGCAAATGCCTTCAGGTACTCGCATGTGAAAAATGTTCACTTTTGTTAATAGACATTTACTCTCTAAGGGCTTACACGCTGGCAAGTGAGTCTTTCCTAGCTCCCCTTCCCCCAGTGTAAAGAAAGGGCTGATTTTTTCAGTTCCATAAGTTTGCTTGTTGTCATTTCTACACAGGTTCATTGTCGCGAGCATATTTTAGATGTTGGGAAGCTCTTCAGGTGTTAGGTGTTGGTGGCACTCATAAAGCTTTTGAAGTATTACATCAGGCAGAGTACTCATTGAAACAAGTTCAAGATCAAAATACGAAATCTTTCAAGGTGACTCAAGGACTTTTCTTGTATGTTGAGGGGGAAATCTATTGTGAAAAGCATGATTATAAGAAAGCACTAGAAAGCCTGTGGTCATCGTTAGCACTTACAGAAAACCTGTTAAAGCTTGACACCAATCTTGCTAGATGTTACAATGCTATGGGAAACTGCTATTATGGCCTTGCCAAACCACAGAAAGCTCTTGAGTTCTACACAAAAGCACTGAACATGCGAAAGGAACTGTCAAAGGGTTCCGAGCATCACTATGACATGCCAGTGTACAAAAATCAAATTGGCACTGTGTTCGAAGCACAACAACAGTACGATGAGGCCGAGAAATGGTATGTAGCTGCACTTGAACTTTTGAAAGATCTTCAAATGTCAGGATCCAAGGATGAAGCAGTTTTCTGTAGGAATCTGTCGAATGTTTATAGTTATCAACGGAAGTTTGAAGCAGCTATTGAACCAGCAGAGAGGGCTTACAAAATCAGAGAAAAACAACTTGGAAACCACCCAGATACAGTGCAAAGCATTTTTCAACTTGGAGTCATTCAAGCAAACTTGAAAAATTCTGACGAAGCCTTAAAGCTGTTTCTCAAAGCATGGAAAATGGAGTCTGTACATCTCAAGCCGGGAAACCACAGTAAGGTTTGGAGAAATATTATTGATGTCGTCATTTACTATTTAGGAGAAGGTGAGGAGAAAGACAAATTTAAGCGCGATGCTTTGGACTTTTGCCAACGGTTCTGGAAAGAAGAAACAACTCCTTCTCAGTTTAACTTCACAGATTACAATAAAAATATCATTGATGAAATACTGGAGCTTCTTGGTGATGAGGAGGAAAACAGAGATGCAAGGGACAAGTACAAAGAAGAAGCACTGAGGTTCTACGATGGATTGCAAGATGCTTCGGAGGAGGATTTTTTGAACGATCTTGACCAGGAAACAGACAATAAAAAATTGAATGAAATGTTTAAAAAGAGAAAGGAATTCTTGGACAAGATACAGGACTTCTCTGCTTCACTTAACCAGCACGAAAAACTTACAAAACTCAAAAGGAAGAAGTTGAAGCTATACCAAGCAATGCTTGTCAGGGAAGACTTCATTGGTGACAAAGAGAAGAAACATGATAAACTAACATTGAAATGCCAGGTGGAAGAGTTGTTTTTAGATCTGGGAGAGAAGGGAAGCATTCCAGAATTTCGACAGAATCTCTTGAGTACTTGGCAAGTTCAGTGGGAAGAAAAGAAAGGCATCAGTGAGACGAAAGAAACGATAGACGCTAGCGTGAAAACAATTGAGGGCATCCTCATGCTATGCCAAGAACTTAAGAGAGATAAATCCCTCGGGAAATATGAAAAAGAAGCGTTAACTCTTTACGAGAAAATCTGGGAACTGAGAGGTCACGAGATGAAACCACATGAAAAGAGAAGCCATCTAAAAAAGATCAAAGACCTTGCCTCATCTGTTGGAGACTACCCAAAAAGGAGGCTTTATCAGAAGGAATTCCAGGTGAGCCTTGTAATGGTAAACTTAGTACGGTTAGTAAAACGAGTAGCACCACTGGAGGCACATGTACATGGTGTACGTTTTGTTAACTTTCGTAACATTTAGGGGCTTCAGTTGTTCATAGACAAGACAACCTTACTCATTTGATAGGTCTTTTATTGAAAACTAACTATCGATTATTGAATTCTGAGTTCTAGCGTTAGACTTCGCTTTCTGAGTGAAGAAAACTGTAGACAAGCTTCATTGGAAAAATTTGAAAACCCAGGGACTTGATCCGAAGGACGTTTTTTAGCGCCCCGTCTCTTGATCAAAGGTCCTCCAGAAAAAAAAATCTGACGCTTTTTCGAAGGACGGCATTCATATTTCAAGTGCATGGGATTGTTGCTTCACACTACTTTAATATTTCAATTTTATTCTGCTTTAATTTGTGATAATTAAAATGTAAATTGAATTATATTACACATTGAGTGGACTGACAAATATATTTAGTTACTCATGCGTTGTTATGGAGAATGTTTAAGAAATCCATCAAAGAACTTAGCCCAACCCCAAATAAGCCCAATCACCACGTTGAATTTCTTCTAAACTTTGTGACAACAAAACCTACTGTTACGCCTACTTCGAATACAGATTTTTTCCAAAGTAATCCAAAACTAGTATACTTGAGAACATAAGGGTCTAATGATTATGCATTTAGAATCACTTTGGCTCTTTTATTAGGAAAGAAACTCAACTGACACAATATTCGTGTTTTTTCCTTTTGTTTTTGTAAGGAAACATGATAGTTATATTTCTTTTTCAGGCTTTAAAAGATGGAAAACCAACCCAAACCAAATTGAGCGTAAAAGGTGAGAAACTTTGCTGTTTTTAGACCCATAGCGGTCGATTAAGGTTTGGCGAACCTGGTTGTCTTGATAGTAATTTAACTAAAAGGCCAGTCTTGTGTTGTGTTGTCAAGTGGATCACACTTAGCTCCTTAAGTCTACGAATGTTTAGGGTTGGCCTGTTATAAGGGCTAAAATTCTTGGTTACTCCAATCACTCTCTTGGTCAATTATTTGCCATACTGGACTTGATTTAGAAATTATAGTACTGAGAGTGTATGCTTGGTTTTACAGATCTTCTGGCTATGACTGCGTGAAACAACTCATTGAAATAGGACAAATACGCGCCTGTTTAGGATTACACGTATTCTTATACCTTGATGATTTTTTTTCATTGTTGAAATAATTACCATGGTTAAATGTGCATCTACAATTTATATTCTTGTTTGGATGAAAACCATTTCCGAGTTTCAGTGAACCTCACTATGAAAGCGAAGCTAAGTGGAAAACTTTTTATATGAGAATTAGTTTTGTTTGCATATAACATGAATGAAAACTACTTTTCATGACAAAAACTTTGCACTTAGCCTCGGTTTTATAATGAGGTTCAAATCAACTCGGAAATGGCCCAGTGGAAAACGTTGAATACATTTTTCATGCCTGTTTATTCTATTAAAAATCTCTACAGCCTCTGACGAAGAACAAATGTCTCTGGCCAAACAGTTGCCTTCTGAAAGCCAAGGCTCCGAGAGGAAAGCAGAGATTGCAGGAGATTCAGAGGGGAATGATGACGTAACAGAAGAAGAGATAGAAGTAGAGTCAGAAGACAGTGAAGAAACAATACAGGAAAAGGACCTTCTCAGAGGGTAAGTAAGCTGATTTATTTCTCCCAAATATTGCGACCTCGAATACGAGAAAACGTACTAGTTATTACAACTGAGGGATAAAATGTAACATTCACGTAGAAAGACAGGTATAGGATACCATCTGTGATCTCACCCATCCAACCGAGCCATGCAATCAATAGAGTAGCATAATCCACAGCACCAGGGAATACGTCTCTTGCTTTTGCTCTTGTGTTGGCGTCGGCTACTGATCTAATTTCTTCAGGTATAGATCCAATGACCAATGACGCAATCATCTGAAGTGAGACTGAAATAAGACAAGGTGTTGAACATGGCGAGTGCGGTATCATTTCACCTGTTAGAATTCCCAACTCAAACGTCTTTAAAGATTGTTCAAAACGTGTCAGTTGTAACCATAGCTCAAGAACAAACAAAGCTGTCTAATTGCATAATAAGACAACAACCGAACTTTTAAACTCGCCTGTACCGGATGGGTAAAGAGCAAGATCCGCAGCAACAACTTGCTGAACTTCAGCTGGGGACGTAGCAAGTCCCGGTTAAAGAAGACTCAGATAAAACAAGACTACACGAGTGAGTAAACCATTCGAACGAACTACACTTATATATGAACTGGCTGTGGTTTCAGCATCATTTAGAATGCGGGAGTGATTATTTCTCCTACTGATAGGAAGCTATCACTAGCGTTTATTTTACTGCTCCCCATTTAAACTTCAGGGTAAGCAAAACATCTCAATGCATGCAGAAACCAGCTTTCCGGTATGGCTCTAATGTAGGTCGCATTTTCATAGGGTATACGTTAACGCTATAGTTGTTTAAAACAGGAAAAAACATTAAATACATGACTCATGACTGTGAAATCATGACGAGGTTTCAAGTTGTTCATGCTCTCTTGGCTCATAAACACGGCTTATAATATGCCTCTTTTGTAACTTGTATTTTAGAGGAAGAGTAACAAGTGAAGGTGCTCTCTGGGACCTCAAACTAGGGGCTGTCCACCTTACGTTTCCCCCTGATGCTGTGTCTGAGCCCACCTTGATAGTGGTCAACAGATGGAAATGTAGTGCTTGTTCCCCTCCCCTCCAGGAGCATGAAGCCGTTGTCAGCAGCGTGATTGAGATATCCACAAACACTAACGAAACTTTGGAATTCAACTCTGAGGTGAAGTTGGTTCTTTCACATAGTGCCCCAGACCTACAGGGGTATGAACTGGTGATCAAAAGACTTAACGACAAGGAAAGCAATGAATGGGAAGAAGTAGATGGAAGTGAGAACATTCGGCGATTATCTGGTAGGAGAACGTTTTTCACCTGTCATAACAGTTTAGGCCAACACTAAAAGACTAGAGGTGCCCTTTCCAATTTAGTGACCTCGTTAACAACAAAATTTAAAATTATGGAGCTAAATGTGTATGATTGCCCTTTCAAATCAATCTTTTTATTAATAAACAGTTTAAAGTAAACAACTTAACGTGGTCTTCTGAAAAGATAAATGGGACGGAATCACATTTTTACAACAAAAGAAGGATTTACGATAAATTGATCAAACTGGAAAAAGAATTGATTAATAGGGGTAAACACTGTTTATCTTTGATTTTTTTATGTTCATTCATATCAGAGAGAACATACAAACAGTAACATAGGCTCTCCTCATAAACGCTTCCTGAGAAATCAGCTTTTGCTGGACTAAAAAGATATTTCAGTTATAAGTTAATTGCCTGTATCTTTGTTAATGAGTAGGCAACTCGTGGGTGGAAAAGTAGTGTGACCAAAACAAGGGAGGATGTTTCTCTGCCGAGTTATGAAGTTAGTCGCGATTAAAGCAATCTTAATCCCTGCCTTCCTTTTCGTGCCTTACCGCGTTTGATCTTCGTTCTCCGCCGGGTAAATCCCAGGAAACTATTTTACAAGCTCTCCTCGTCATGTCCTTATGTTAAGTTAAATCGTTTTTCCCCTCTTATCTCACTCATTGATACAGACATTGAGGATGACTACCCTTCTCCAAAAGACATTCCAGACTTTTGCTTTCCTGTCGTACAAGCAGACATAACTGAGTGCTCCACATACGCGGTGGTTTGTCGTCTCAGGGTGTCTCCCACTTACACTATCACACCTACTGGCGATACCTTCAGCCATCCTTATTTTCCAGGTGTCACTATTACGGTCCCTAAGAAAGCTGTTCCACCTAAAGCAAAGATTCCCGTACAACTAAAGGTAGGTATGGTGTTGTGAGCCTCGGTCTTGTTTAAGCTCAGTCGATTGAGACCTTGTCCGCAGAATAAACGATCAGAAGTTCCATTTGGGGCCAGTAACTCGTGGGACCTTGAAGAAACTAAGTAAGAATGCAAGACCTGTCTTTACAGTTCAGTGGCGTCTTTAAAATCTTAGATGTACGTTTGTGTGGTGACCATTATTACGGCATGGTCTTCACGTGAGGTAAATAACCTTTTCTTACGAGTGCTGGCTCAACCAATCCAGGTTACAAGTGTTCATCCGTAACGCATCCTCACTTGATTATGTTAAGGACTGGTATATCTCGCTGCGAGCGTAAGCATAAGAACAAGGTAGTACAAGTTTAAGGAACCTGTGTGTAAACTGACTAAATTGGTGGGACGCAGGCATAAGGCAGAACAAATGGAAATCTTTTTCTCTTTCTGCTTGCGCTGCCAAAGTTTGCCTCGTTACTTCACCCAGGGCGGATACTGAGATGTTTCACCCACTGTAAACCGGGATGACTTTGTAGCGCAGCATGAACAAAGAAACAGCTTCTGTTAAACTGGACTGTAATCATGCACAGGTGATCATCACCTGCGTGTGTCATCTTACTATTGTGCTTAAACGTAATTTTCACTTAGGACGCAAGAATAAGAGTCCATACAAACACTAGAAACGTCAACACGCTTGCACAATTTGATCTTTGTGGTTGCGCTTGTGTTTTATACAGTTTGTATCGAGCCTCTTTCTTGCGCTTGCTTGCGTCAGTTTTGAAAGTACATCTTATATCTGGTTGTGAAAGCCCTGTGCTTATGATTGTGTGCGTGAGAGGTTTAAAGGAATGACTGGTGATCTTTTTTCAAGTTTCGGTTTTCTGTTCTTTTTAAGGGCTATACTCAGGTTTTCGATTGAATGACAACCTGAGAAGGTCTCTGCTGACATAGCTTTTGTTCTCCTCTTGTAATTCTTCAGGTGCAAGAAGTTCCGAGTGAGGAATGGGAAGGAATGAATGTGTTTGCTGGACCTATACTGCGAATTGACTGCCCCCAAAGCGTCGAGTTTTTAAAGGACGCCGAAATTCAGCTGCCAGTTTCTCTTCGCGGTGAACAGGAGGGAATTCCTGATCCTTTAGTATGCCGCGTCAGGGTGCTGTTTTTGAGTAGTGATGGAGAAAGTAAAAAATGGTTTGAAATCACTGGCGATCTTGACCCTCCTGCAAGTTTTGATGGGGCGTTTGTTAAGTTCCAAATCAAACGCTTCTCTGGGTATGTAAAGGAGTCATGCTATTCAATTTTTGAATAAATGGAAATGAGGATACAGTAGCCATATTTGTTCGTAGTTATATTAAACGGAAACATTTTAAGTCTGACATTTGAAGTCCCACTTTGTGATATTCGTAAAGCTTTTCGGACTTTGTTTCTGCACCGTTCCTTTACCAGGAGAAAAAGTTTAGATCGACTTTTCAAGCAGTAAGATCAGAGTAGTCGAACGTTCTCGGTTTGTTATGCCAGTCCGGCAGATGCTAACTCGTAGAGTATGTAGCGGATTAAATGAAAGGCTATCTAAAACGTTAGCAGTAATTGTAGCAGTAGGCCATACAATGGTTCTGCAACAGTTCGCTTAAAAATTCTCCATAAGAGCAAATATTGAAACACCGGCACAAGGCCGTATTTCTGATTAAATGTGTTCAGTTGCTTGAAGTAGAGTTCGTGGTATGCAGATGGTAGTTTTCCTTTTCCTTAATACTTAGAAACTTGGGCGTTGAAACAGGGCTAAATGAACCGAAGTCATCATTTAATTATTTAATTTTGTTATTTCAGGACGTAATAGGTTATTTTGGCTGACCTTGTTCTTATCTTTACCTTTTCCAGATATACTTTTGTTCTTGATTGGTGCAAAAAGGGCTTCAGTGATTCTGTGATCGTTAGTTATTTATCGAGCATCATTTGGAATCAGCCAAGAGACGCGAACTTCTTTGCTTACTTTCGTCCATCAGAACGTCTTCATTCTCAAGATATTTTGCACCTCATTTGTTGCCCCGCTCACCTCAGAGACGCAGAAAAACAAGAACATGAAAAGGAAGGCATCATATCATGCGATGTTAGCTCTAAGACAAAGATGATTCCAGGGCGTGATAAGGCATTTGTGTTTGTATCAGGAGGAATCAGCCCAGTTGATATAAAGGAAATGGATGATTTTTATCTGAGGTAAGCGTAAGTGATTGAATAGAGAAACCAGTAGGTTGAGTTTAATTTAAGGATCTCGTTTATTATTAAGATAAATAAATGGAATTAGAAGGTGTCAATTATCTTACATATACTCTGTTTTTGTTCAGGGTCCCAAAAGAATAACTATCCTTCATTGAATCAACCACCTGGCTACATGCGAAGGGCTCGTTGTTTGAAGAGGGGTGGGGGGGGGGGGGGGGGTGGGGGAAGGAGGAGTGTAAGAAGTCACGATTCACATAACGAATCGCTTCTGTTTACGACGTCTTTGCACTAATTAAAAATGAAATCTTGTGACGTTTTTGACCTGTTTGGTTAAAAATGGTGAAATGAGACCTTCACATAGCTACAAAAAATTTGAGAACAACAAGAGGAAAGCCAGGGATCAACTCAATTCTTCAAAAGAACAACTTGTGATCTGTTCTAGCGCATTTTGAAAATAAAAATGCGAGAACTTGAAAAACGTTAGCCTAACATTCCTCAAGTTTTAATCAATTCCGACCTACTCTGTCTCTGGCCAGAGGTACCAACCCGACAGCTTTATTGCACTAGTGCACTAGAGGGATAATTTTTAACAAAACTAGACAATAATTTTATGTTTCTGTTGACAGACAAACATTTTTGGTTCCCCTTTAAATACTTCACTGTTTTACAAACAGGTTTCAACGCGATAATCGACACAGGGTTCAACTAACGGTTCGAGTGATTGACGACAAACAGTATTGTAAGGTGGAATTTCGCAGCACTCGGGAACCCATGGGAAATAATTTGTTGAGCAAGTTGCAACTTAAATTGTCTCCTCTAAATGTTGACCGTCAGGTAAGTTTTTTTTATGTTTGTTTTTACGTTTTAACTGACTTAGTGTTTGTTTTTTATTTCAGTTGAAGAATACATCTACATCGTGATGTGTGATGTGCTATATATTTTATGTTAAGTATTTTAAACAGTTGTAAACTAGAAAGGGAAAACCTCATTTATCTCCTTTTCACTTGGATTTGTGAATAAACGGCTATTACTATTATTATTATTATTATTATTATTATTATTATTATTATTATTATTATTATAATCAATGATCCCATGAATCATTAGGCTTCTAATGTCTACTTGTACCTGCGAGACAGCAAAATATAGGCGCAGGTAAGCGTTTTGCGACCATTTTCTTTATTGTTTCGTGCCGTTCTCTCTGACGAGCTTATCAATTTACCACCGGCGTACGCAAAAAGTCCCCGGATGTTTCGACGCAGTAGTGGACTAGCACTTCATGAGCAAACTTAAATGTTTCGCTGGACGAAACACCAACTCAAGTCTATTTTGGGCAGCTCAAATCTACCTGGAATCGGATTGGCATTTAAAATCTTATGAGAGGGTAATCTTATGATACACTGTCTTACTAAGCCTTGTAATAACCCCAAAGATTGACACTAAAAGAGGGTTTTATAGCACATGTTTTTGCAACCCATTTTCTCATTTCACCAGCGCGTTCAGTGGGATAATCAAAAGTGCTTAGATTATTTTAATTCTGAATTAATCATCGCGTCTACTGGTGTTTGCTTGAGAGAATTGCTGCATTTTAATGTCAGGTGTATTCATATCTCGACCACTGTTTATCTTTCAATCACAGAAGATTCCTGTAGAGTTCTTTGGCGTTCCTGTAAACGACGAAATACTATTACAAGCTCGGGCTGACCTTGTACTGGGAATATGCAAGCCATTTGTGACAGGCGATATTTATGAAGGACACTTGCACCGCCTCACAAACAGCATTGAAACAAACAGACAAGTACTGAAGAGCTTTTTTGAGGTTCTAGCAGGGCTGGACAGAGCAGCCCAAGAAGAGTGTTTTAAGGTCATTGTGAATCAACTAAGCAGGAGCAGTGAGGAAGGGTTTGCACATGTGGTGGAACGACTTAAGACAGGTAAACAGAGATTTTCATTGCTGTTTAATATCTACAAGACTCATTACCAAAGATGGGAGTGGAGAGGGCTACAACACTGTGATAAAGATTTCCTCTTCAGTATTCAGTTTGTTCTTGCGCATCACTCTTAATGAAGATTCACTCGAAAAAAATCGGTATATTTAGCAATTGTTCCAAGAGCGAGCGTAAGCTATGAGACGGATAAATAACCAACGAGGCATGCAGTTCTGAGCTGACTTTGTCCAATATCCAACAATATCCAACAGGCGCGAGTAGAATAATTGTTTTGTTAAAAACGAGCAAAAAATATTGCTAGATCTTGCTGGTTTAGCTTTGCAAGACAGACGGAAAGACAACTTAGTGGTTTTTTTTCTCGGGCATGGTGTGTTGGTTGATATCCCATGTTTTGCTAAACCAGTGAAAACTCTGGAATAGCATGATCTAGTTATTCCTTTATTATTCTAACAAAACAAGATTGGAAGTAGTACAAGTAACTTTTGACGGAGTGAGTCTGGGGAGAGGATGATAAAGTTTGCATTTGGATTAAAAATTCACTGTGACATCGCTTTCATGCTTCACGCTGGTTTCCATCATATAAACAGAGCCATCCAATCACGGTACGGTAGGGGTGGTGGTGGTGGAGGGTACACCCTATGCTTAAATGTACGGGGGCTCCGCTCGAAATTTGGGGGTAGCGTTTTCAGGCCGTAGGTAAGTTTAAGTACAGAAAAGGGTAAAGAAAGAAAGAGCCTTTCAAAATATCTCATACAGACCAATCGAAAAGATCTGCTGTAGGTATGTGAAAGAGGTATCATTTCTTATGGAAGGTATATGAAAGGGTCACCTTTTCTGTCAAAGATGGTAAATAAAAGGGTAAGGGTTTCGATCTGTGATTAGCCTCCCACGCAGACGTTCTTAGGGGTTCGTCACGCGTTCCTGCTCTAAGAACGAACCCCTAAGAACGTCTGCGTGGGAGGCTTATCTGTGGTCGGAGTCTCCCAATATGCATATAAAACTTTCTTGGGTACCCCTCCTTTCCGGGCATTTAAGTTGACTTCATATCACTGGATTGAAGCGTGGAAAAATTATTCTCACGCTAAATATTCATCAAACACAGGAACAATCTTCAGAAGTATGGATCCTGTTTTGATAGCGAGAAGTGTTTATAAATGAAATTGCAGTATCTTAATTTTTTTTTAGAAAAAGTATCCTCAAATGTCAATATTAATAGAACCGTGACGATAAAGAGTTGTTAATGTGCCTTCATAAATTGAACGAAACATTCCAGGAAGGAATTATCAAAGTGGCGACAGATACGATTGAGCGAATAAAGGCCTGGTTAAATTTGGAAACATTGAGACAAATGTTTCCAGTTTAGCCGCGCGGGAAACATATGTTATGGAAACAAATTTTGTTGCTCGGAAACAAAAAAATGTTTTGGCCTCAGTTCAAAACATTTTTGCTTCCCGGCCACAAATTTTGCTTCCAAATTGGAAATATATGTTTCCCAGCTTAGCCACCAGGAAAGCAATGTTGACTAGTTTCCAGTGCTGCTTACTAAGTTAGTTTATTATTATGCGCATGCGTGACCCTTTGTTTTTCGAAACAATGTTTCCTCGTTTAGCCACCGAGAGAGCAAAACATTTTTGTTTCCCGCTAATTTAGCCAGCCCGGAAACATAACAAGAAACAGTGTTTCCTAGTTTAGCCAGTCCTTAAGAATTACGTGTAAAAAGAAGAAGAAGAAAAAAAGCTTCTATAAGATGCGCGTGCTGTCAACATTTGGGTAAAATTTGGATGGACCAGGTAGTGATACAAACCCGATCATGTCACGCCTCTTTCGCACTATCAACATGGCCCGTTTTTCACACCGCAGTTAAGATATCTGTCCTGATATTTATGTCTCTTTAGCTCGACAAAAAGTTACCGCAAGGCTAATACAAAACAATGAGGTGATCCGTATAGTGTCGGACAAAGTGGGAGCGCTTTGGAAGAGACTAGCAAGACAGCTTGGACTTGGAGGTGGGAGAATTGACATGATATCAGAAGAAGAGGACGACGATGAAGAGCGGTGCTGCAAAGCTCTGGAAAGATGGTGTCAGGAGAATGGAGAAAAGGCAACGATTAGAGAACTTATGTTATCTCTGACAAAGACAGGATTGGCGGAAGTGAACAATGATATCATGAGGTGCTTAGGCCTATCTCAGGAGGGTCCCAGAACTTAATTCTCCTAAGTTTTCAAATTTTATTTCAGTTGTTATTAACAAGGATTACAAGAATTGCAAAAGGGTCAATCAAGTGTTTGAGTGTGGTCTGTTGATCTTGATCTCAGTCTAGTCACTGTTATAAAACTAATCAGACTCGTGTTTGTCTAGTTACTTTAATTTTCAAAGCATGTGACAAAAAAAACTCACCCTCCTCTCCCACACACAAACAACGACAACAAACAACAGATAAAGATACCCCAAATTCAAGACATACTTCGTGAAATGGCTCTACTTTTCTGTTTTATGGATGATTTGTTGTGTTCGTTCTCTTTTAAACATTCACGTTAGTAGACATTGGTGCTGGTCTCAATGGAAAATCTCTGTGTTTCTATGACGCCTCCATCTATTGGTATTTTAAGACGAATTTCTGAGTGTATAATGTTAAAATTTTTTTATATGGATTTCTTAACAAATGGAATTTATTTTGGAGGCAAAAAGTAACATAAGTTCGTTAATTTTATTAACCACTGGGAAAATAATTTTGTTTTAAAACCATTACTTTAATTTTTTTTCAAGTACATAATGAACGAAGAGTGTTATAGCTCCCAACAGATGAGATTATACATAGGAACATTTGGATTAAACGATTATGATGTAGATTTTAGTTTTTAGTTTATGGCGTACATTTTTTTAACGATTAAAAGTTTCAATCTAGATTTAACAATGTTCAGGGTAACTGTCTTTTATCGCGATATGCAAGCATCCTTTGTTTTGACGCACGCACCTAAGAAAGCACTAGACACCTAGTTCCCAGGCTCTCGTCGGCGGTGATGTCCAAACTTGCGTGCCTGGCGAGAAGGTCAACAGCTTTTTCTTGTAACTTTTCCACTTTGTTACAGGTGCAGACATCAATCTATAGTACTAAAGCACATATGACATCAAATTTGTTTGTTCGAGGCAAAACCCTCAGCTGTTTTGTTTCCTTGGCAAAACCCTCAGCTGTTTTGTTTCCTTGGACAAAAAATACTTTGCTCCAATCATTTGTGGGTGTGAAAATGGATACCGGCAACAACTTGATTGGGGTAGGGAGGGGGGAGGGGGGATACTCCCAACAGTAACAATTTGTTATTTATTAATGGACAAAAGAAAGAATGTCAAGACTTTTTCATTACGAACTAAATTGTTTTTGTTTTGCCTGAGGAACAGGCAAAATAATTCTGCGCCGTGGATCGCTATGCAAAGTCATTTGCATATATTAATTGCCCTATTAATATATTAGCCCTGGGGATATGTAAATTATGAATATAAAGGAGCACGTGAGGCCCAACCCTTGCACTCTACTCTAGGCCGCTGTTTGGATTAGATTTCAGATCTAATCCAAACTAGTAGTGACCGGCCCTCCCACCCAACGAGGAATCCGGGTTTTTTGGAGTGCATCCTTCAGACTCTTCGTCTGGTTTGGGCTTGTCCCAAACCAGAAGAATTCCCAATACCTTATTTAAATTTCATGAATAACAATACCCAGGGCAGAATCTTATACTATTAATTTCTGCATGTTTTGTAGTCTGAGCCAGAACCTGTTGCTTTTCTCGTGTAGTACGAGATGCTTGTGTTTTGGTATATTCGAAGTGGACTTTGACCGTGCGTAGTGGAGTCGCGTGGACAATTAACTTTTGCAAAACAACATTTACAACATTCTTTTTGTTTTGTCAATTTTATAAAGAAATGGAGGTTAGGAATCTGCTTATAATCAACAAAGGCTTTTATTATATGGCTGGCTCCGCGATCGGGCAAGATGAGTCAAATCCTGCGCTGCGATTGGCTACCCGAGCGGGCAAGATGGAGCTATTAAGCCGCATCTTGCTTGTTGTAAACAACAAAATCTTATCAAAGTTTCGCCAAGTTTTCTGATTTACCCGCTCTATTTTTCGGCTTATGTTTGCATATATTTTCAAAATGTATTGTTAGTCGCGGTAAAAAATGTTAATCGTAAAAAAATGTTTTTCAAAAATTTGCAGTTTCAAGATTGTGAAGATCGCTTATTAGGACTTTTTGTGTCTTGTCTTGTAGCTGATGTACCCTTTTTCAGCCTTGTTTTATCGGGGAGAGGTCGTTAATAGAGAGCTACAGACCTTAAAATGTTTTTTGCAACAATGGAAACTAATTTTGAACTTTCAGTAAAGCAATTGACTTTAACCGTAACGGAGAGAAATTAACCGTTAGCAGTAGGAAAAAACCAAAATATTAGTCGTCAGCCGTAAATGCTTACACCGTATTGAGTCCCTCTTGTTCTACGCTTTTTGGTTCGTGAAAGGCCCGGTTTGAATGCGTTTTTGCTCAAAGTTGTCTAAACCACAACGACAACAAAATAGCAACCATATTTCAAGCTAAATATAATATAATTTGATTTCCGCATTCTTCATTTTCTGGAAAAAGCTTTATTTCATGTCACTAATCTCGAGGGTCCTGAAATGAGGTGGAGGGGGGGGGGGGGGGGATACCAATCCCATTTCCCAATCCAAATTTTTTCCAAATCTTATTTCCACTCCCAGAATTCATGAAAATCCTAGTAATATAAAAACCGGCTCTTTTCTTTTCTCGTCTGTACTTTTTTATAATGGAGGCTGTTACGACTTCC
Organism: Pavona decussata; assembly: GCF_977016875.1. Lineage (NCBI taxonomy): Eukaryota > Metazoa > Cnidaria > Anthozoa > Scleractinia > Agariciidae > Pavona > Pavona decussata. The sequence goes on along the minus strand of NW_028145637.1, from coordinate 1,291,517 downwards.
CGAAAATACCCCTAAAATGTCCCGAAGACTAACGAAGACTTTTAAGTAGGAAAGTTACAGCACTTTAATGTTGCTTCCACTTCGAGGAGCATATCAGGTGACATACTCCTGCCATTTCACTTTCCCGCCTTCAGGAAGTATGAAATCCGACTTGTCTTCCAAGGCTGGTTGCACGGATCATGCTCAATATCATTTCAAGGACGACAGAGTCACTGTAACTGGCGATAAAGCTGTCACTGACCTCATCATCTGAATTGAGTGACTCAACATTTCCGCTTGGACTTTTTCCATACCTTTAAGTGAATTCGAATTGTTGTTTCAAGGCGGTATCACCTTCGCACAAGTCCAAAGGCAAAGTGCCTGCCCTATCCATTGTATTAGCTGGTCTAACGTTTCGTTGTCTTACGGATTTACCATTTATTCATTTGAGCTTGCTCATTCCTTGATTTCTCCCGTGAGGTGAGCTCAGGCGGGAATTTGTTAAGCTGCTGCCTACTTGGAAACCCATTTGACTGCTTTTTTTAACCACTAAGACAAAAATAATAGCGTATTCATGCAATGCAAACGTTGTTGTAGATATTAAATATGTTTTGGCTCATGTTGAAATAAAGAATTATCTCAGCTGCATCAAAGCTAATATTCAAGCCTTGTCACCACTTTCCAGGTGCAAAATGAACTTAACACTTCATTTAGAAAGTCAGCATGGGGTAAAACATTGTACATCTAAGAGACATAGGGTGCAAATGTTGCACGAGGATTCATTGGCTCCCGTCATGTTGTTTGTAGATGTTGTCGTTTAATTTTAATTTTCCTTTGTTTCATACTCATTATCATACATACACAAAAACATTGAGCCTCAACATAGATAGCTGGTTATGCAATACTTTCTCGTGGTATACCGTGCAAGGCACGAGTGGGATATTCACGGTATACCACGAGAAAGCATTGCATAACTAATTAATTTATCCCATGCCACTCATTGAACTAACACAAAACGTCACTCTTTAATGCTTTAACAGTAAATACAATCAGTAAAAAAAATATATTCAACAGATTGGCAACGTTTCTTGAAAGTACATAATATTGATAAAAAATTAAGAAATACATATAGGTACTGTTCATTAAATATATATAAAAGCTTTGACAAAATTTGTAGGCCGGGGAACGCCGAGATTTTTTCGTGGAATACTACCCGTTGCATGCAGAATATGCAACGAATTTCTAGCTCTCTGATTGGCTGTATTCCCTACTATGGCATGGGATAAATGTGAATACGCATGCTCAGAGACTTTGGCTTGGTTGCACCGCTAAACTGTCTATACAAATATCGTTGACTGCAAGACGATAGCAAATTACAACATTCTAATCTTCCTTATATCATGGCCTGTCGTAAAATTGACGAACAATGGGCACTTTTAACAGTTTCCTGACCTTTTCCAAACTAAGGGAATTAGTAAAGCATTGAATGGACATGCTTAAAGATAATCGCCCCATTCCAATGTTGGATTTTTTTCCCAATTACCAGTGAGCAAATCCCATTTCCCAGGACGAAAAAGGCTTTTTCCAGTTCCCATGTTACCCCTTCAGAATCCTCCTTTTATCTAAATTCCTGCAGCATGACCTTTGGAAGCCGTTTAAAGTTCGTACTTTATCAAGTCTAAAACACTCAGCCGCTGGTGTTTTAAAGCACCCATACTCGTTCATTAAAACTCTACATACAGTTGAACCTCTCCACAACGGCCACCTTGGGGACAGAAGAAAGTGGTCGTTGTGGAGAGGTGGCCGTTATGGGGAGGTAGGGGTGTAATATGACACCTTTTGTTTTCGGGAAGTACAACATGTTTATTGTGCCAAGTTCATGCTTACTGTAGCCTATAATGGCAATCCAATATTAAATAAGATATATATAGATAAAATACACAATAAAACGTAAATAATGTTTTGAATCAATATGTTAACAAGACGAAACGAGCATGCTTACTGCAGCATACAAATGGAACACAATCAAAATACGTATATCATTAAAATGGATACAGAAACGTAATGTTCCGAAGATAAATGTCGGTTACTGCATCAGTTTATAAAAAAAGGTTTTTACAAAAAAGAACTGTACTGGCCGTTGTCGAGAGGTTATTTTGGCAGTTGGGGACTCACTTTAATGGCCGTTGCCGTTGTAGAGAGTTGGCCGTTGTAGAGAGGTTTAAACAAGAGCTAATGTATGGACTGTCCGCCGGGACAAAAAAATGTGGCCGTTGTAGAGAGGTGGCCGTTGTGGAGAGGTGGACGTTAGTGGAGGTTCGACTGTATAAATGCTTGCTCTTCGTGGTCATATGGGATCAGCCAGGTAATTTGCATCGTCAGTGCTATACCTTTTTTTATTTATTTATTTATTTATTTTTACCTGCCTGCGACTGTGGGCATTCCGTCACGATAAAACGTGTGTTTGTAGTCCACTTCGATGATCACCGTTCTGCTTCGACAAGCGTGCGGACAGAGGGACTTGAGATTAGTCTTATATAACGTTATAAAATAAACAAACGAACAAACAAACAAGCAAACAAATTAATAAAGACATGCATAAACAAAGAAATCCAAGCGACACAACAACAAACACACATACACACGAACTTACACTGAGATATATTCTTCTGTGTTAAAAAAGTACTCGTAGTGCAATTTTAGTTGTCAACAGGACTCGAGAGCCGGTTATTTTGGTTCTCACGAATATCACACGCACACATAAGAAGCCAATGGTTAAAAGAAAGAAAAAAGGAAATGAAATAAAGTAAGAGAAAGAATTAAGCGCACATCATCCTCGGTAGGAAAATCGTGCGTGACCCCGGCATGCAAACGCGTGACAAAAAATAATAAATCACCTGAGCAGAATAACAAACAAATGCTTCCGGCTTGCGCCGTTGTATTTTGCCAGATGCAAATTAAAGTCAAAGATGGCGACGATGTCGGGGTCGACGTTAGAGGAAAGTTTAGGAATAAATCGCCTTTTTGAAGACATATCTGAAAAGTTTTCGCCAGCAGAATCAGAGAATGTTGTGAAGGCGTTAAAAAGGATTTATGGAAAGCAATTTAACTCCATAGAAAATGAAGACTTGTTGTCGTGTTTAAACCTTCTGCACAATTTGGGTTATGTATCGAAAACGAAACTAACCCTTGTCAAAGATTTTGTCGCGACGAAGTCAACCAAAGAAAAGGAGATCAGTGATACGATTGATGACTTCAAAGCTTCTCATCTGCCTAAATTTGATCCGGAGAAGGAATTACTGGGACGGAGCGACGACTTCAAGAACATCACGGGAAAGCTTGAAAGAAGGCAACAATCTGTTGTTAACTTGCACGGCTCAGCTGGAGTAGGAAAGACAACTCTTGCAAAAAAGATTTGTGCAAAATGGCGAGGGAAGGCTTATGTGTTTGATTTAAGAGAAGCTAGAGACATGAGGGCAATTTATCTTAATATCATGGATAAGCTTGATCTTACTGTCCCCATTGCCCACCTCAACTTGAGTATTGTTGTTGATAGAATTCTCGAAAAGGTGGCAAAGGAAAGCAAGGACCAGCCTGTTCTTTTCCTTCTTGACAATGTTGAACATTATACTGAAGGACAGGGGAATGAAGGTAAGAACTTGAGAACAGCTTTTTTGCAGTTCTTGGAGAAACTTTTAGAACGTGCTGACAAGATTTTAAGCATACTCCTTACATCAAGGACCAAAGTTAATGATGTAAACATGGCGGAAGATTATAAACTGGAGTCTTTGAAAGATTCTTTTTCTGAGAAAATCTTGCTTCCCAAGGTGACGTCGGTTCTTAGTGCTCAGCAGAAGGAGAAGCTACTCTCAGGATGCAAAGGAAAACCACTGCTACTCAAAGGTGTGGCAGCTATTTTGAAGCAGGGGAGAAAAGCTCCCAGTGATCTGGTGGATGAACTTGAAAAACTTATGGCTTTAAAAGAGGTGACTGACACTACATTGCAGTCCAGATCAGAGGAACGTGCTGAAGAAAAGCCATTTGATTTTCAAGGAGAAGGTGTTGATGAAGGCCAGGCATCTGTGATTGAAGAAATGTTCAATACCCTGCCATCTGACAGCCTGAAAGCAGCAGCTGTGTCAATTTCTCTGTTTTGTGGCCCCTTTGCTGCTTCCACAGCAGCTAACATTCTTGATATCAGCCAGTCAGAAGCTGTAGCACAACTTGAGGGCCTGGTAACCAGTGAGATAATTTCTGTAGACAATCCAGAAGGAAAGAAGTCGACTTATGACATTCATCCACTGCTGAGAAAGTATGCTGACAGTATTAAGAATGATGCAAAATTTACTGAATCGTACGCCAGAGCAAAGAAGCGATTTTATGATCACTTTATGTCAGAGATGAAAACAATTGCCGAATCGATAGAGTCTAACTATGTTGAAGCATTCAATCTGTTTTCAAGTGACCGGCAAAACTACGAGTTTGCCATTGAAATCTCCTTGCAGCCAGAGTTTTTCAATGTACCTGCTAAATTCCATGACATTGCCTTGATTGAATCTCTCTTCAGTGCTATGCTGTCAAATGAAAAACAATTAGAGTTGTTTCATTCCTGGGCAGAAATGTGTGAAGAGGATACACAATCAGGTAATGAGGTTTTTATCTTTTACCTGTACCATAAAGTTGATCACTCGTAGGACGCTTGATAGAGGTAGTCTTCTAAGCTCACAATTTTAAGATATTGCTAATGTATTTTTTAAAGAAACGAATCCTTGAAGTAATCATCCCACCAGGTGCAAAGAATGATTGCAGAAAGACATGGCCCTGTCTTGTTCCCAATAACAAGTCAAGTGCTATTATGGACATAAAAATTATTAATGCAAATCAATTTGTTAAGAACACAGATGCATGAATAAATCATTGGAAATAATTGTTAAAGGATTCTAAAGACTAGTCACTGCCTTATTTGGTTTCAATGGAACCTCTATGTTAAATGACATTTGTTTGTACTTCTAAAAATTCTCTTTACATTACAATGAATGAGAAGCTTTGCCGTATTTGTTGCAAAACTTGTGAGTGTTTTCCACCACTTTCCAGCACTTACCAGAACATGTGAACTGTGATGGATCAATACTACCACTGTTTATCAGTTGATATTACAACAATTGTATCAAACAAATAACTGATAAATAAGTCAAGGTAATTTTCATCACAAAATAGGTTATCATAGTAACAATATAGCCCTTAACCCTTTAATTAGTGATTATCAACAGTCTCGTCACGCCAGTAGTAATGTTTAAACTGGCGATAAACTTTAATACTACGGCTTGCAAATGCATTCATGTACTCGCATTTGGAAAATGTTTACTTTTGTTAATGCAGATTTACAGTCTCGGGACTTACCAGCTAGCACCCTGCCCTAGCTTCCCCCCTAGTGTAAAGAAAGGGCCTCTTTTTCAGTTCCATAATTTTGCTTGTTGTCATTTCTACACAGATTCCTTGTCTCAAGCATATTTTAGATGTTGGGAAGCTCGGCAGGTTTTAGATGGTAGCGGCACCAAAAAAGCTCTTGAAGTATTGCGCCAGGCAGATGATTCATTGAAACAAGTTCAAGATCAAACTACAAAATCTTTCAAGGTGACCCAAGGACTTTTCTTCTATGTTGAGGGGGAAATCTATTGTGAAAAGCATGATTATAAGAGAGCACTAGAAAGCCTGAAGTTATCGTTAGCACTTACAGAAAACTTGTTAAAGCTTGACACCAATCTTGCAAGATGTTACAATGCTATGGGAAACTGCTATTATGGCCTTGAGAAACCACAGAAAGCTCTTGAGTTCTACGCAAAAGCACTGAACATGCGAAAGGAACTGTCAAAGGGTTCCGAGCGTCACTATGACATGCCAGTGTACAAAAATCAAATTGGCATTGTGTACGAAGCTCAACAACAGTATGATGAGGCCGTGAAATGGTATTTAGATGCACTTAGCCTTTTGGAAGATCTCCAAATGTCAGGATCCAAGGAGGAAGCTGTCTTCCGTAGGAATCTGTCGAATGTTTATAGTTATCAAGGGAAGTTTAAAGAAGCTATTAAACCAGCAAAGAGGGCTTACAAAATCAGAGAAAAACAACTTGGAAACCACCCAGATACAGTGCAAAGCCTTTTTCAACTTGGGGTCATTCAAGCAAATTTGAAACATTCTGACGAAGCCTTAAAGCTGTTTCTCAAAGCATGGGAAATGGAGTCTGTACATCTCAAGCCGGGAAACCACAGTAAGGTTTGGAGAAAGATTATTGATAACGTCATTTACTATTTAGGAGAAGGTGAGGAGAAAGACAAATTTAAGCGCGATGCTTTGGACTTTTGTCAACGTTTCTGGAAAGAAGAAACAGCTCCTTCTCAGTTTACCTTTACAGAGTACAATAAAAATATCATTGATAAAATACTGGAGCTTCTTGGTGATGAGGAGGAAAACAGAGATGCAAGGGACAAGTACAAAGAAGAAGCACTGAGGTTCTACGATGGAATGCAAGATGCTTCGGAGAAGGATTTTTTGAACGATCTTGATCAGGAAACAGACAATAAAAAATTGAATGAAATGTTTAAAAACAGAAAGGAATTCTTGGACAAGATACAGGACTTCTCTGCTTCACTTAACCAGCACGAACAGCTTACAAAACTCAAAAGGAACAAGTTGAAACTATACCAAGCAATGCTTGTCAGGGAAGACTTCATTGGTGACAAAGAAAAGAAAAATGATAAACTAGCATTGAAACGCCAGGTGGAAGAGTTGTATTTAGATCTGGGAGAGAGGGGAAGTATTTCAGAATTTCGACAGAATCTATTGAGTACTTGGCAAGCTCAGTGGGAAGAAAAGAAAGGCATCAGTGAGACGAAAGAGACAATAGAGGCTAGCGTGAAAACAATTGAGGGCATCCTTCTTCTATGCCAAGAACTGGAGAGATCTAAATCCCTCATGAAATACGAAAAAGAAGCGTTAACTCTTTACGAGAAAATTTGGCAACTGAGGGGTCACGAAATGAAACCACCTGAAAAGAGAAGCCATCTAAAAAAGATTAAAGACCTTGCCTCATCTGTTGACGACTACCCAAAAAGAAGGTTTTATCAGAAGGAACTCCAGGTGAGCCTCACAATGGTAAACGTAGCATGTTTAGTAAAACGAGTAGCACCACTGGAGGCACATGTAAATGGTGTACGTTTTGACAACTTTCATAACTTTCAGGGGCTTCAGTTGTTTATAGATACTCATTTGATAGGCCCGTTATTGAAAACTAGCTATCGATTATTGAATTCTGAGTTCTAGCGTTAAACTACGCGTTCTGAGTGAAGACAAACTGTAGACAAGCGTCACTGGAAAAATTTGAAAGCCCAGTGACTTGATCCGATGGACGTTTTTCAGTGCCCTTGTCTTCCCTGTCTCTTGATCAAACGTCCTCCAGAAAAAAAATCTGACGCTTTTTGGAAGGACGGCATTTATATTTTAAGTGCATGGAATTGTTGCTTCACTCTACTTAAATATTTCAATTTTTAATTCGTGATAATTGAAATATAAATTTTATTACACATTGAGTGGACTGACATATATAATTAGTTACTCATGCGTTGTTATGAAGAATGTTTAAGAAATCCATCAAAGAACATATCTCAACCCCAAATATGCCCAATCACTATGTTGAATATCTTCCAAACTTTGTGACAACAAAACCTACTGTTACGCCTACTTGGAATACAGATTTATCTCAAAATCATCCAAACTTGTATACTTGAGAACATAAGGGTCGAATGATTACGCATTAAGAATCACTTTGGCTCTTCTAATAGCAAAGAAACTCAATTGACAGAGTATTCTTGTTTTTCGTTCTTGTTCTTGTAGAGAAACACATGATAACTATATTTCTTTTTCAGGCTTTAAAAGATGGAAAACCAGCCCAAACCAAATTGAGCGTAAAAGGTGAAAAACTTTGCTGTTTCTAGACCCATAGTGTTGATTAAGGTTTGGCGAACCTTGCTGTTTAATAGTAATTTAACTAAAAGTCCAGTCGTTTGTTGTTTTGTCAAGTGGATCACATGGCTACAATATTCACTTCTTTAGATGGTCTGGACGTTTCTTAGTCAAGCTTAGCTCCTAGTCTACAAATTTTTAGGGTTGGCCTGTTATTAGGACTAAAATTCTTGGTTACTCCAGTCACTCTCTTGGTCAATTATTTGCCATACTGGACTTGATTTAGAAATTATAGTACTGAGAGTGGATGCTTGGTTTCACAGATCTTCTGGCTCTGCCTGGGTGAAACAACTCATTGAAATAGGGCAAATACGCGCCTGTTTAGGATTACACGTATTCCTATACCTTGATGATTTTTTTCATTGTTGAAATAATAACCATGGTTAAATGTGCATCTACAATTTATATTTTTGTTTGGAGGAAAACCATTTCCGAGTTTCAGTGAACCTCACTATGAAAGCGACGCTTAGTGCAAAACTTTTTATTTGAAAATTAGTTTTGTTTGCATATGAATAATAACTACTTTTCATGTCAAAAACTTTGCACTTAGGCTCGGTTTTATAGTGAGGTTCAAAGCAAATCGGAAATGGCCTATTGGAAAACGTTGAATTCATTTTTCATGCATGTTTATTCTATGAAAAATCTCTGCAGCCTCTGAAGTAGAACAAATGTCTCTGGCCAAACAGTTGCCTTCTGAGAGCCAAGGCTCTGAGAGGGAAGTACAGATTTCAGGAGATTCAGAGGGGAATGATGACGTAACAGAAGAAGAGATAGAAGTGGAGATTGAAGTAGAGTCAGAAGACAGTGAAGAAACAATACAGGAAAAGACCCTTCTCAGAAGGTAATTAAGCAGATTTATTTCTCCTAAATATTGCGACCTCGAATACGAGAAAATGTACTAGTTATTGCAACTGAGGGATGAAATATAACATTCACGTAGAAAGACAGGTATAGGATACCATCTGTGATCCCACCCATCCAACCGAGCCATGCAATCAATAGAGTAGCATAATCCACAGCACCAGGGAATACGTCTCTTGCTCTTGCCCTTGTGTTGGCGTCGGCTACTGATCTAATTTCTACAGGTATAGATCCAATGACCAATGACACAATCATCTGAAGTGAGACTGAAATAAGAGAAGGTGTTGAGCATGGCGAATGCGGTATCATTTCCCCTGTTAGAATTCCCAACTCCAACGTCTTTAAAGATTGTTCAAAACGTGTCGGTTCTAACAATAGCTCAAGAACAAACAAAGCTGTCTAATTGCATAATAAGACAACAACCGAACTTTTAAACTCGCCTGTACCGGATGGTAAAGAGCAAGATCCGCAGCAACAACTTGCTGAACTTCAGCTGGGGACGTAGCAAGTCCCGGTTGAAGAAGACTCAGATAAAACAAGAATACACGAGTGAGTAAACCATTCAAACGAACTACACTAATCTATGAACTAGCTGTGGTTTCAGCATCATTTAGAATGCAGGAGTGATTATTTCTCCTACTGATAGGAAGCTATCACTAGCGTTTATTTTACTGCTCCCCATTTGAACTTCAGGGTAAGCAAAACATCTCAATGCATGCAGAAACCAGCTTTCCGGTATGGCTCTAATGTAGGTCGCATTTTCATAGGGTATACGTTCACGCTATAGTTGTTTAAAACAGGAAAAAACATTAAATACATGACTCATGACTGTGAAATCATGACGAGGTTTCAAGTTGTTCATGCTCTCTTGGCTCATAAACACGGCTCATAATATGCCTCTTTTGTAACTTGTATTTTAGAGGAAGAGTAACAAGTGAAGGTGCTCTCTGGGACCTCAAACTAGGGGCTGTCCACCTTACGTTTCCCCCTAATGCTGTGTCTGAGCCCACCTTGATAGTGGTCCACAGATGGAAATGTAGTGCTTGTTCCCCTCCGCTCCAGGAGCATGAAGCCGTTGTCAGCAGCGTGATTGAGATATCCACAAACACTAACCAAGCCTTGGAATTCAACTCTGAGGTGAAGTTGGTTCTTTCTCATAGTGCCCCAGACCTGCAGGGGTATGAACTGGTGATCAAACGACTTAACGACAAGGAAAGCAATGAATGGGAAGAAGTAGATGGAAGTGAGGACATTCGGCGATTATCAGGTAGGAGAACGTTTTTCACCTGTCATAACAGTTTAGGCCAACTCTAAAAGACTAAAGGTGCCCTTTCCAATTTAGTGACCTCGTTAACGACAAAATTTAAAATTATGGAGCTAAATGTGTATGATTGCCCCTTCAAATCAATCTTTTTATTAATAAACAGTTTAAAGTAAACAACTTAACGTGGTCTTCTGAACAGATAAATGGGACGGAATCACATTTTTACAACAAAAGAAGGATTTACGATAAATTGATCAAACTGGAAAAATAATTGATTAATAGGGGTAAACACTGTTTATCTTTGATTTTTATGTTCATTCATATCAGAGTGAACATACAAACAGTAACATAGGCTCCCCTCATAAACGCTTCCTGAGAAATCAGCTTTTGCTGGACTAAAAAGATAGCTCAGTTATAAGTTAATTGCCTGTATCTTTGTTAATGACTCAGCAACTCGTGGGTGGAAAAGTAGTGTTACCAAAACAAGGGATGATGTCTCTCTGCTGAGTTATGAAGTTAGTCGCGATTAAAGCAATCTTAATCCCTGCTTTCCTTTTCGTGCCTTACCGCGTTTGATCTTCGTTGTCCGCCGGGTAAATCCCAGGAAACTATTTTACAAGTTCTCCTCGCCATGTCCTTATGTTAAGTTAAATCGTTTTATTCCCCTTATCTTACGCATTGATACAGACATTGAGGATGACTACCCTTCTCCAAAAGACATTCCAGACTTTTGCTTTCCTGTCGTACAAGCTGACATAACTGAGTGCTCCACATACGCGGTGGTTTGTCGTCTCAGGGTGTCTCCCACTTATACTATCACACCTACTGGCGGTACCTTCAGCCATCCTGATTTTCCAGGTGTCACTATTACGGTCCCTAAAGAAGCTGTTCCACCTAAAGCAAAGATTCCCGTACAACTAAAGGTAGGTATGGTGTTGTGAGCCTTGGTCTTGTTTAAGCTCAGTCGATTGAGACCCTGTCCGCAGAAAAAACGATCAGAAGTTCCATTTGGGGCCAGTAACTTGTGGGACCTTGAAGAAACTAAGTGAGAATGAAAGACCTGTCTTTACACAATTAATGGCGTCTTTAAAAACTTAGCTGTAGGTTTGTGAGGTGACCATTTCTTCAGCATGGTCTTTAACCCCGTGATGTAAAAAACCTTTTCTTACGAGTGCTGGCTCAACCAATCCAGGTTACAAGTGTTCACCGTAACGTATCCTCACTTGATTATGTTAAGGACTGGTACACCACGCTGCGAGCGTAAGCATAAGAACAAGGTGGTACAAGTTCAAGGAGCCTGCGTGTAAACCGACTAAATCGGTGAGATGCAAACATACGGAGGAACAAATGGAAATATTCTTTCCTTTCTGCTTGCGCTGCCAAAGTTTCCCTCGTTACTTCACCCACTGTAAACCGGGATGACTTTGATGCGCAGCACAAACAAAGAAAACAGCTTCTGTCAAACTGGACCGTAACCATGCTCATTTGATCATCACATGAAGAGTTATGCCTGCGTGTGTCACCTTTCTATTGTTCTTAAACACAACTTTCATTAAGGACGCAAGGATAAGAGTCCATACAAACACTAGAAACGCCAGCACGCTTGCACAATTTGTTATTTGTGGTTGCGCTTGTGTTTGATACAGTTTGCGTGGACCCTCTTTCTTGTGTCAGTCCTGACAGTACATCTAATATCTGGTTGTGAAAGCCTTGTGCTTATGATCGTGTGCATGGGAGGTTTAAAGGAATGATTGGCGATCTTTTTTCAAGTTTCGGTTTTCTGTTCTTTTTAAGGACTATACTCAGGTTCTCGCTTGGATGACAAGCTAGGAAAGTCTCTGCTGACATATCTTTTGTTCTCCTCTTGTAATTCCACAGGTGCAAGAAGTTCCTAGTGAGGAATGGGAAGGAATGAATGTGTTTGCTGGACCTATACTGCGAATTGACTGCTCCCAAAGCGTCGAGTTTTTAAAGGCCGCCGAAATTCAGCTGCCAGTTTCTCTTCTCGGTGAACAGGAGGGAATTCCTGATCCTTCAGTGTGCCGCGTCAGGGTGCTGTTTTTGAGTAGTGACGGAGAAAGTAAAGAATGGTTTGAAATCACTGGCGATCTTGACTCTCCTGCAAGCTTTGATGGGGCGTTTGTCAAGTTCCAAATCAAACGCTTCTCTGGGTATGTAAAGGAGTCATGCTATTCAATTTTTGTGTAAATGAGATTGACGGTACAGTAGGCATATTTGTTCGTAGTCATATTAACTTGAAGCATTTTAAGTCTCACTTTGACGAAAATGTGATATTCGTAAAGCTTTTCGGTCTTTGTTTCTGCGCTGTTCCATTAGCAGGAGAAAAAGTTTAGATCGACTTTTCAAGCAGTAAGATCCGAGTAGTCGAACATTCTCGGTTTATTATGCCAGTCCGGCATACTCGTAGAGTATGTAGCGGATAAAATGAAAGACTATCTAAAACGTTAGCAGTAATTGTAGCAGTAGGCCATACAATGATTCCGCTACAGTTTGCTTAAAAATTGTCCATAGGAGCAAATATTGAAACACCAGGACAAGGCCGTTTTTATGAATAAATGTATTCAGTTGCTTGGAGCAGAGTTCGTGGTATTCAGATTGAAGTTTACCTTTTCCTAAATATTTAGAAACTTGGAAGTTGAAACGGGGTTAAATGAACCGGAGTTATCATTTTTAAATATCATTTTATATCATTTTAACAAAATTTATCATTTTATATCATTTTAACAAAGTTAAATAATTAAAATTATTTAATTTTGTTATTTCAGGACCTAATTGGTTATTTTGGCTGACCTTGTCCTTATCTTAACTTTTTTCAGATATTCTTATTTTCTTGATTGGTGCAAAGAGGACTTCAGTGTTTCTGGGATTGTTAGTTATTTATCGAGCATCATTTGGAATCAGCCAAGAGACGCGAACTTCTTTGCTTACTTTCGTCCATCAGAACGTCTTCATTCTCAAGATATTTTGCACCTCATTTGTTGCCCGGCTCACCTCAGAGACGCAGTAAAACAAGAACATGAAAAGGAAGGCATCACATCATGCGATGTTAGCTCGAAGAAAAAAATGATTCCAGGGCGTGATAAGGCATTTGTGTTTGTATCAGGAGCAATCAGCCCAGTTGATAAAGAGGACATGGATGATTTTTATCTGAGGTAAGCGTAAGTGATTGGATAGAGAAACCAGTAGGTTGAGTTTAATTTAAGGATCTCTTTTATTATTAAGATAAACACCTGGAATTATATTTCAATTATCTTACGTATACTCTGTATTTGTTCGGAGTCGACAAAGAATAACTAACTTTCATTGAATCAACCACCTGGCTACATGCGAAGGACTCGTTATGTGACGAGGGGTGGGGGGGAGGGGGGGAGGAGTGTAAGAAGGCACGATTCACATAACGAATCGCCTCTGTTTACGTCTTTGCACTCATTAAAGGGGAAGTCTCATGGTGATTTTGACCTTTTTGGTTAAAAATGGTGAAATAAGACTTTCACATAACTACCAAAAAAGTTTAGAACAACGAGAGGAAAGAAATCAACTCAATTCTTGAAAAGAACAACTCGTGATCTATTCTAGCTCATTTTGAAAACAAAAATGCGTGAACTTGAAAAACGTTAGCCTGACATTTTTCAATTTTTAATCAATTCCGCCGGACTTACTCTGTCTGTAGCCAAAGGTACTAACTCGACAGTTTTATTGCTCTAGGGGGATAATTTATAACAAAACTAGACAATAATTTTATGTTTCTGTTGACAGACAAACATTTTTTTTTTTTATTTATTTTTTTAAATTTATTTTTATCTCGATAACGGAACAAGCAAAAAACAATACACTTTACAGTACAACATAACAACTACTAAATAGAAGGCTGGTACAATGTTACGCGATCTTCACACACCATTTGGTTTTGAAATGACATCAAATTCGCGTGATACTTCCCCTTTAAATACTTAACTGTTTTACAAACAGGTTTGAGGGCGATCTTCAGTACAGGGATCAACTACCTGTTCGTTTGATTCACGACAAAGTGTATTCTAAGGTGGAATTTCGAAGCACTCAAGAGCCTACGGGAAAGAATTTGTTGAACAAGTTGGAATTTAAATTGTCTTCTCTAAATGTTGATAGTCAGGTAAGCTTTTTATGTTTGTTTTACGTTTTAACAAACTTAGTGTTTGTTTTTTGTTTCAGTTCAAGGATACATCTACATCAATGATCCCATGTCGGATCAATAAGATATGGGTTTATAAATCTATTGCTCTTAAGATCTGCAGGCGTGTAGGAGGGGGGGTTCGAGGGGTTCGAACGAACCCCCTTTGATGTACAATAATGGCGGAAGAAACACTTTTAATAAAGTTCCTGTGGTCGAAATACATCAACGAAAGAAAAAAAGAGATATAAACCCGTTCTTTAGGCTTTATGTCTTATCCTCAGTAAAAATAAAAATTGTCAAGAACCCTTGGAGGTAAATTTTAATGACGTTTCATTTTTGCTGTAAAACCGCATCCGCCCGAAAAAGCCGTAGAAAAGCATGCTTTGCGATACATTTTGTTCTCTGAATGCGGCATTGTTCTGAAAGGAGATTCACTTCAAACTTAATAGTTGAAGCCTTCAGTGTTAAGTTTCACGCACAATTACGTACAAGTTCGCCTGAAAACATTCACTCGTGAATGTCAAAGGACCATAAGCGCAATGAGGAGGTTCAACAAATATATGAGGTGTACCATGGGAGAGAGTAGGCTGTCCGCCCTGGCTCTAATGCATATCAAATATGATATGCCTGTCAATCTTGACGAGATAGTCAATTTGTTCGAAGGCCTACACCCGAGAATGATGCAGTTTACCAGCTTGGTGTATGACTATCTGCAGATCGAATAGCTATCAAAACTTCACAGGGCGCGGAATGTACATTGAACTTTCTTGTTTAAGTTGAAACAATTATGACGTCGAAATGATGTATATAGCTTAAAAAGCTGCTGTAAAACAAAGTTGTGATTTGCCTAAAAAGGGTCTCAAAATGTAGGAAATAAGGTTTCTGGGAACCTAGATTTTCAAAAATTTCCGGGGGAGCATGCCCCCGGACCCCCCTAAAAACGGCGCCTCCGGCGCTCAGCAAGATTTAGGGCTCAACGAACACCCCTATCGAAACCTTAGCTACGCGCCTGGTAATGGAAGGAAAACGCGACTGCTTGGCCTCTCTCAAAGTTTCGGGTCTCAAATCTCATCAGGAAAACTGCACATGGCCCATGATATTTGTAATCGTGCGACGTTGTTGCGATGTGGGTGCAATCTGCTACCACCATATATTGTGTTGCGTTTTTTTTTTAATCGTGGAACCGGGCTGTGCTATCGCAAACTATCTGCTTTCTCAGATCACACAGCTTGTAGAAAATAGCCTGAAATGGTATCGGCCTCCCTTTAAATAACTGGTGGTCTTTTCTACAGGTATCCTCGGATTCAACTGTCACGCACACGTTGCACAAACAAGGAGAACTGCTGGCAAGTGTTCTGTATCATGTCATGCAATATCTTAAGGCAGGGGCACCCAACGACAGTTTTCTCTCAGATCCTCTGAAACGCAATTTTAGGCTATCTGGAGTGCTTTTAAAGCTCCGTAGGTTCAATTCAAGCCGCGCTATAATATTTTTATCTGTTCGGTCATTCTAGGGGAACTAAAGTCTTTTCGAAATTATTAGGGCATTTTTGTCCATTTTCCGAAAACCTTAGGCCTTATTTCGTTCCGAAAATCTTAGCTGACCTTTTTTCGGTGTCCAGAACGACATTTTTATGAATTCGAAAACATTAGGCCGTAAATATCCCGTATCACGAACATTCGAGGTGAAAATTCCCTTAAGAAAATTGTAGGGGATTGAGGACCTTCCGAACAGATAATTTACCGAAAAGATCCGTTGGGTGCCCCTGTTAAGGGTCATAATATTTTTTATGTAAAACAAACAAAAAGAAATAACACGAGTAAATACTAAGCGAGTTTGAGGCCCGGTTCATACGTCGAACTTTACATGAGCCGAACCTATACATTTGGTTCGGCGCATGTAAAGATCGACGTATGAATCAGTTAGGATCGACAGATTTGTATTTGGGTCGACCCGCCGTTCTATTCGACTGCGCCAGTCGAATAGAACGGCAAAAGTTCGACTTCGATTCAGACGTCGAACTTTTCATGTGCCGAACCAAATGCATACGTTACGTATAAATTATATAAATTATATCTATCCCAGAGGTCTGTGCATTCCATCGACTAGGCATGTGCGCAAGATGGCGGGAAAAGAGGAATGTGCTTGTTCTTCTTGTTTCGAAACAACTAAATATACTTGTCTGAGATGCGAAAGATAAAAAAATCTATTCTTGATGTGCACACGCACTTCTAACCGACAGAAACTTTCCAATACAGGCTATATCAAAGGCGAAGCGTCAAGACTTCTCAGAACAAAATCTTCAAAAACAACATTTGAAGAAAACATTACTCTATTCAAACAGAGATTAGGCAACAGAGGTTACCTCGATAACCTTATAATAAAACTCTTTCAGAAGTCAACCTCCGCGAAAGAATGTCGGCACTACAAAACAAACTAAAAACCCGCAAAAACATTTTGAGGTTTGTTATGGAATATCGCCCTTCTGTGCCTAACCTAAAACAATTCAGATGAGTAAATACAGGAGCCATAATCAGGGATGGAGACCATAAGCATGGGGTCCACGCATCCCTATGAGTTGTACCAAAAAAATATTTCTTAGAAAAAATCGCCCCCCCCCCCCTCACGTCATATACCCGCGTGAATACACGCAAATTTGCGTGGGGCTACTACCTTATATGTGACACAGAAAGCAGCTGAGAAAAAATTCACTAAAGATAAAAAAGTCCTTACCTGTCTGAGTACATGTCCGTAGAATGTAAGCTTTTTTCATTCATTCAACAGTAGCAACGCACGCAGCGCCACCGTTTTGGCGCCTTTTTGACTTTACTGTGAGAGTCAAGTGATCAATAGGCCGCTTATTCCAACTTTTCCCGTCTTCTTTCAATTGTTACCTTTTCTTTGTGAGAGTCTTATTCCTTAAATGTGGGCACTGAGGAGATATTCCCTGGCAGAATTTTAAAATTTGGACGCCATTTTGAACGGGTGGAAAAATATTTCAATTTCTCCACGCGCGATCCTGGCCGTTTACACGCGTGCGCGCACGTGCGTATGGCGCAATTTTTTCTAAAATTAGATTTTTTTTGGTACAACACATGGGGACAGGCCCACAAGTCAAAATGGCATCACGTGACGGTCTCCATCCCTGATTATGGCTCCTGGTAAATAACACTTGATAGAAAATCTGCCTCTGCTAAGGGAGATCTACAAAGACTCTTCCTTACTTTCGTACAGAAAATTGAGATCTTTGAAAGACGTACTCGTAAAAGCAAATTAGCTTTGAAGGTCATATTCCTCCTATCTCGACCAGTAGGAGTCGTGTTTGACCTGTCTTTATTATTTTACCAGACAAGCTCTTCCATGTCAGAATTCATCTTTCCCGCCATTTTGAATCTTGTTGAGTAAAAACAACAGCCGCTGACCACGAAAATCTACTTTCTCACCTTAGCTTTAATTAAGTTCGACTTCAGTTAGGTTCGACGTCTGAATCAGCTGCCGAACTTAATTATTTGGGTCGACCTTAATAGGTATTAGGTTCGGCTCATGTAAAGTTCGACGTATGAACCGCGGGCCTGAACTTTCGGACTAAGTATTTCTCAAACAAACTCAAGTAGTATATATTCATTGGAATTAACCTCGTTACTGCGTTCCCCTTGCGTTCCGTGTGCGTTCCCTTAATTAATATTCCTAAGGGTCGAGTCTATGACGTCATCTATTGTTATAACCTAATGAAAAAATGCGTTCCTCCATACTAAGAAGTGATTTCCTCCATACTAATAAGTGCCTTCCTGCATACTAATTTGGATTAGGTTTACTAATAAGCGTCACTCTTGCACAAAGGAAACAATAGACATGCCCACGCTTGTCCGCTCTATACCCACCCTGATTGGATAGGCAAGACTCTATTGTTAGAGTTAATAAAAACAGCGCAAAATTTGAAAGCGTTATCATTCAACTAGAGTAAAGATTATTTTATCGCTGCCACATTCTACAAGGATCGTTCCAAACGTTCAAGTCGAATCGACCCCTAAACCTCTCCTGACAGTAGACGAAGTGGAACAAATCCAAAGGCAGAAGATAGCAAGTCTTGTTGGTCAGTTCTGCCCGTTTCATCCCCGCTCAACGTTAGAATTGGTAGAAAAAGCGCAAGGATTTAGCTATGTTTACTGTCCCGAGAAAATGTGCTTTATGTTTGCCCCTGCTTCAGAATGGAAAGAGGACATAGAGCGTATCGCGCATCATACACACTCTGATGTGAAAAAGTATGCAGCTCAGTTGGTCTGTGATTGTTCTAACAAGCTAGCATTGAGAAAAAGTAAACAACCCTGGAGCCAGGATCGCATGTTTCTGACGTGCCACAAAAAAGAAAAAAAGTGTAACTTTTTCATGTGGATAGACCAGCCAATATCGCATGCTATCAAGGAGCGGCTCTCATATTCACCTCAGCCACGGTTCACGAGATTTCATCCTTATAGAGAGATAAAGGAGATGTTTGAAAATCATCGCCAAGAGGTTAAACAGAAAGGACTTATTCAGCGCCAGCGCCATGCACGCAAATATGACGAAGGATTTTTAATGTGTGACAACGGATTCAACAGTCTAGGAAGTCCTAAAATATTTCACGGTCTTAGATACAGAAAATGGATGGACGAAGTATGGGAATCTTACAAGTTTTATGTCCAAAAAATGAAAGAAGACTGTCGAGACGACCCAGATCCTACACTTTGTTTAGAGAAAGACAATTTGCTGCGTCAGGCGTATTTCAAGTACGCAAGTGATGACGGCCATCATCCCAAAAGTTTCCGAGTGTTGAAGGTTTTATATGAAAGACATATTGAAGGCAAACACGTACCTTTTGAAGGTTATGTCATCAGCCCCGAAGAACATGAAGAGATAGAAAGAGATAAACAGTTATCTTCTTATTCTAGAGCTTTTGCACGAGATTTACGCAGATCAAAATGTATTGCTATGCTTCACAATATAAGGAACCAAGATCTTCCTGTTTGTTCTAATTAAATATATTGCATTACCGTCTGTGTGGACATAGAGCTGTCTTGAGAGCCTTTGAAAGATTTTTAAAGGTTTTGAGTGAAATAAAGTTTTATTCATCTTTACACCGCGTTAGTCACTAATTATGTTTAACAAATGTTTGACTCGAGCTCTAAAATTTGCATGTGAATTATCTCGTGTGTCTTTTGTTTGACAAACAAAAAGTCATACCCAACACCTACTCTGATTGGGTAGTCCCAGAGTCAGTGTCTATAACAATACCCGAACCGGCTACACGCAAGCTATTTTATGCGAAATCTTCGTCGACTTCGATTCTCAGACCGTCAGTTCCTTAACAACATGGCTAGCAAGTTTACTGTTGGAACCCCAAACACCCTCGGAAAAGTGTAGAATAGTGATATTGAAATAGAATATCGGAAAGTATTAGCGACCTGTTTCAAAACTCTGAACGGAACAAGGGAATTATCACGGAAAGCTTATAAGACAACTAAAAATTAAAGACGCGCGACCCCCACGCGTGTGTCTGAGAAAAAATAAAGACACATAACTAGAAATGGCCCGTTTGTCTCCTTTTGTCCCTTTTGGCGTGGTTTTGGCCTTTCAGACCTGGTTATGGCCTTTCAGGCCTGTGTTTGGCCTGGTTATGGCCTTTCTGGTCTTCTTTTATTTATGATGGAGAACGCTTAGTAACCCCGCCTTCACCAATTTTCTATAAAACAGACACGTTAGTTTTTAAAGTTTAGTTTGCTGTCAGAACGCGTGTCAAACTATACCTTATACCTGCAACAAGGTGCTGAAAATTATGAAGACAGTGAAGAAAGCGATTTCTCCCAAGAAAGCGAAGTCTCTAGTCAAGGAACGGAGTCTTCCCAAGAAGAAGAAACAGAAAACTTAGAGCCGTGGTCACGCATTCTTGATGAAGCCGAGAAACGCCACGAGACCCAGCTTAACGCTTTGATCAATCAATACCAAGAAAACGGAGATTCAGAAAACGTGGCTCGTAGTAAAGCCGTGAACGCTCTCGTTCCTGTTTACAGAAAAGAGCTAAGAAAAGTACTCTTAGAGAATCTACAGTGGATGCGTGCAATTAAAAGGATCCCACCTTCAAAAAAGTGATGGAAACCCAAAAAGAGCTTGAAGACACAGAAGGATTTGATTGGTTGGAATCGACGGAACTTGCTATCGATAAGCAGAAATTCTTACTCAATCGATTCTACGAAAATCAGCCCATTCCACAAGATCAAGACTAAACCTACTATGAATGTTATGGATTTTTTTTTTACTTCCTGGATCTTTGTATTGTTGCATTTCAATAAAAACTGTAAACAACCAAACTTTAAGTGTGTTGATTGATGACTTGAAAATAATAACAATAATCGTTAACTTGTACAATAAATACGAAATCTAAAATTTGAAATACAAATTACTAAAGCAAGATTAAAACTTTTTAATTAGACACTGTTATTTGTGATGACACATTTAAATAAAGATGATGATTCCAAAGTTGAGAGCTGTTGCGTGACTAGCGACGCGCGACACCCACGCGTGTGTCTGAGAAAAAATAAAGACACGACTAGAAATGGCTCGTTTGTCTCCTTTTGTCCCTTTTGGCGTGGTTTTGGCCTTTCAGGCCTGGTTATGGCCTTTCAGGCCTGTGTTTGGCCTGGTTATGGCCTTTCTGGTCTGTGTTTGGCCCCTCTGACACTCTATATGACCTGACTATTTGCGAAAAAGATGTCATTTGTGTTCAGTCACCAAACTGTCAACATGGTTTACAAGAGAGTTTGCAGAAACTGTCCGATTCCATCGTGCGGGGCGAAGTACCTTGTCAGATTAGCTGACCATCTCGCGGATGTTCATCAGTTAGGCCACATACAGCGAAGACAGTATTTACAAGAGGCGAAACTGCAACCTAAAGTTAAAGTCGTAGTTTACGAAAGTGAAGCGGATAATTCCGGAAAAAATCACTATCACAATCCAGCACAGACACAAGAAACGGTGTACGAACTGTCAAGACAGCGGAGAAATGAGGCCTCTTTTAAAGCAAAAACTAAAAGACCGACTTCAAAGAACAAGGCAAACCGCAAGAAACAAAGAAAGTCGAACTCTTGGCTTAGAGGCCATAGGAAAATTGTGTAGACACGGAAGGAATATTTATTATTCCTCGAAATAAAACGGAAAAAACGGATTTGAAATAGTCAGTCAAATGATTCATTTTCATTCCTTTTCCTTTCAAATCGCTGTGTATTTGACTCTTTTTTTCATTGTTTTTTAATAAAGTTTTTTAAACGGTATCTCTTGTCTGGTTCTATTGCTAGCAACTAGTAATAGTTTTCACTAGAGTTGCCCCCGCTTTTGAAGATCTGTTTAACACCTGTATATGGTTTTTACTGGATATAAATACTGTGCATACGAATTTTAAAAAAGAAACGTTTGAATATTTATTGAATTTAACATCCATGTAACTGGTTAGCATATTTATCTGTAAATTTGACATTGAAAACTATTGCAGTCATACAGTTTTGTTTTGTGAAACAGCAACGTATTGTATGTATAATTACCTGCAATATATTATCCATAAATCAGTTGATATAAATGTATTTCAACTGTAAAGTTAATATTCTGTGTAACAGGAATGTGTTGTACGTTAAAATTTGAGTAATTGTTGGGAAAATCACTATAATAACCATAACAACAACAATAACTAAACTTGCAACAATGTATAAATCTAATAAATCAGGCAATATAAATCTATTTCAATTGCTGCTCGAAGATGTGAACTCGTGGTTTGAAAGGCTGCTAAAGACACAGGCGCCCCAAGCTCACGTTTAGAGAAAGCGAAAAATTAATTATCTATTTATTCATATATGCGTCACGGTTGTGTGAGTTGGAACGTGACCTTTCATCTTACGCGGTGTTAGGTGACATGATAACCGTTGAGAATTTGAGCGCTTTATAAGACGTTGTATGGAGAATAAAATATTTGGCGTTCTAAATGAACGATATATTAACTGACTAACGGTGCGTGACTTTAATAGTTTTTTATTTTCTCGAGATTGATAGGAGAAAAAAAGACACACAAAGATAGGTTTACGCATCAACGGTTTATTAGGACTCAGAAAATGAGCTTAACACTGATATAAAATCAAATTGTTTTTCAAGAAAACTGTCAGCATGAGTATCACAAATCAAGTAAAACGCATCCTCATCACTGCTCTATAACCCCATTTTGTCTTTGCAGTTTTGGTCGTGAACTTGTCTTGGGAATCTCGATGGTCAGTTTCGGAGGGTTTCTTCGTTCGGCAAATATTTCGCTGAGAGCGTCTTTGAAAGGGGTTTGCATTTTGGAGCAATGGCGACTTTTTGTGGTTCTTCTTGTTTTCTTGCATGGATAGGGGATACCAGGTCTTGTAAAACATTTCTCGCCAGGGTCATTATCACCAGCTCCTTTCCTCTCAAGTGAGAAATCATCTACACCACATTGCTCTCTTGTGAATCTTTTAAGCAGAAGGACTCCAAATTTCTTCACCAAACCTTGAATTTGCAACCACAGTGTATCTTCCACACCTTTCTCTTTCTGATTAAATAACAATTTCTCGAATTGAACGACCAGAAGTTGGACCGCCTTCCAGCAACACACAGCTGTGCTGAACACGCGGCTACTGCGTGCATCGTCGTGCAGTAATAATGAATGAACGGTTACATTCCAACTTAAAAGTCCAGTGTGTTCCTTCCATCGCTTTAAACCTTCAGTAACAGCTTCCAGATTACGTTGGGGAGATAGAAGCAGGGTAGAAATTTCTCGAGACACGCTTTCTACATCGTACCACGCTTTTATGAGGGAGTTCCATGAAGAAGTAATCGTTGCATTTTTGATAGCCTTTAGGTCAGAGTAAGCCATCTCGAGAGAACGTTTGAAAAAAAACCGAACGAGAATGAAGCAAATATAGCTTGAGATCGAATAGTGAAATGACACGATCAACGAAATCTAACCGCTTTTTATTCAAAACACATAATAGATTTTTCATAAGCCAATCAGGGTTAATTATTAACGGGCAAGTTTAGGCAAGTGTATTGTTTGTATTGTACTAGAGTGACGCTTATTAGTAAACCTCGACACTTATTAGTATGCAGGAAGGCACTTATTAGTATGGAGGAAGACACTTATTAGTATGGAGGAACGCATTTTTTCATTAAGTTATAACAATAGATGACGTCATGGACTCGACCCTTAGGAATATTAATTAAGGGAACGCACACGGAACGCAAGGGGAACGCAGTAACGAGGATAATTTTTAACATCTATCACTACTAACTCATATACCCTTTAAACAACCGATTTGTGATCATATTTCTGTGGATTCGTCCGTATTGTGTGTCTCATTCAGTGTACGCAGTTTCGCCACTGTGCCTTGGGAGTTGACTTTTTCCGAACCTTAAGATGGTCACCCTCATTAGCTGTGAACAATTGTAGTGAAAAAAAAAATAAACGAGTCCTTCAGTAACTATATAACAATAACAATAACAATAACAATAACAATAACAATAACAATAACAATAGCAATAACAATAACAATAACAATAACAATAACAATAACAGCAACAGTGACAGTGACAGTAATAATAATAATAATAATAATAATAATAATAATTTTTTATAATAATAATAATTTATTAAAATATTCCACACAAATTGCTATTTACAAGTTAAAAGTATATAAAAAAAGAGCTATTAAAAAACCTATTCACATTTCTTTTCGATTAAAAAAAAGATAATATTTTTAAGCAACAATGTTTTTGTAAAGAAAAAGAAAAAAAGAACAAATGTCATGAAGTTTTTTAAAAAAAATCAAATTCGGCATTTTAAAATCGGTCTACTTGATAAAAAGAAAAAATAATAAATAAATAAACAAAATACGCATCTCTCAAATAATAATAATAATAATATCAATAATAATAACAATAATAAGGATTACAAAGACATGATAGGAGTATGGGGATTTTTCTGATGTCCACTTGTATTCTGCTGTAGGGATCAAAAACTATGACTTTGCAAGAAATGATCCCTGAACGTGGAAGTGAAAGATCAGAGACAAGTTTACCCGTTCGTGTTGAAGACTTCAGCGACCTGCAAGTGGAGTTCAACAAACAGCAAGAAGATCAAGGCACGAGAGAAGTGATGGGCAGGGTGTTCATGAATCCAAAGTCTCCAGCTCAGGTATTTTATTCTCGAGTTAGGTACAGGCCAATGTAATGATAGCCACCTGTTATAAAGCGGAGCTATCTAGATGTTGCTTTTGTCGTGAAGTGATTAGCAATAGAACGTTTAAAGCTTTCCCAAACACGAAAACACGAACTTAATTTGTATAATTCATTCAGTAAGTTTTAAGTTGAAGCCGTTAGGTCTTTCTCATCATATTGGTGAAGTTTGAAATACATTTTTGTAAGAATGTTCGCAGGTAATTGAAGGAAAACGCGACTGCTTGGCCTTTCTCAAAGTTTTGGCTCTCACATCTCATCAGGAAAAATGCACATGGTGCATGATATTTGTATTTATCTATTATTACAAATTCTAAGGAATCGAAACTTAAAGCCTTTTTTTACATCCTCGGTTTTCAAATTGTATCTTTTCTGTATCATGTCATGCAATATCTTTAGGGTCAATATTTTTTATGTAAAGCAAACATGACGCCATTCTCAAGGAATGAATAATACAAGCGAGTTCAACGGAGCTATGTTGGTTATACTCGTAGTCATCTGCATGCGCGCGTTGTTGGCCACAACAGCACTTCATTCTCTGTGCGGAAACATTATGATAATGATCGCGCGAGCGCAGTGCCTGAAGACCTCCTTAGCTGTTTCAAAGTACTGAAAAAATGCAGGAACAAATTTGATTGTTTAATTAACGAAATGCTATACATCAAACAATTAAGGCCACGTTTGAATGTACAAATAGATTCGATCCGCACCAAAGTATTTATTCAAATTACCCATTAATGCAAATCTAAGATCTTACTTTTTTGAACTCGCTTGTATTATTCATTCCTTGAGAATGGCGTCATGACGTCGCCGAAACATCCGAACATTATACCGTTAAAGAAATAACACGAGTAAATATTAAATGGGTTTGAACTTTCGAACTAGGTATTTCTCAAAAAAAGTCATATATCCTTAAAACATAGTGTGTCACTCAGGTCTCGATTTGTGATCATATTTCTGTGGATTCGTCCGTATTGTGTGTCTCATTCAGTGTACGCGGTTTCGCCACTGGAAGACCTTGGAAGTTGACTTTTTACGAACCTTAAGATGGTCACCTTCATTTGCCGTGAACCATTTTAGTGAAAAAAAAACCCGGGTCCTTGAGTAACAATCTTATTTTAATAATAATAATAATAATAATAATAATAATAATAATAATAATGATGATGATGATGATGATGATGATGATGATGATGATGATGATGATGATGATGATGGTGATGATAATAATAATAATAATATTTTTTCTACTTTTAACTTGTGAATAGCAATTTGCTAGAAATATGTTAATAATAATAATAATAATAATAATAATAATAATAGCATTTTTTAATAAATTGAATAATAATCTCTTTATTAAAAAATTCGAAGTAAAATGTTATTTGCAGGTTAAAAAGAGAAAAGAGCCATTAAAACCTATTTACAATTCTTTTCGATTAAAAAAAGCGACTATAATAATAATAATAATAATAATAATAATGATAATGATAATGATAATGATAATGATAATGATAATGATAATGATAATGATAATGATAATGATAATGATAATGATAATGATAATGATAATGATAATGATAATACGGATCACAAAGACATGATAGGAGTACGTAATGCAGATAAATATTTTGTTTTTAACATGAATCCTATGCTAGATTATCTTGGAAAAATGGAAGGAGGTTTTTCTGATGTCCGCTTGTATTCTGCTGTAGGAATCAAAAGCTCAAGAAATGCTCCCTGAACGAAAAGGTCCATCGTCTACCAGAGAAACCTTGAAAGTGACTCTCCTTGGTAGCGAGTGGGGTTCGTCAGCTGGTGATTTGTCAACATTGAACAGAGAACTCCTTGGTAGCGAGTGGGGTTTGTCAGCTGGTGATTTGTCAACATTTAACAGAGAACTTGCTATTCACCTGTCAAAGCATCCTGAAGTGAAAGTATCTCTCTTAGTTCCAGAGGGTGTCTGTACAGTTGAAGACAAGAAAGAAGCTCAGAGATATGGCATCGCTGTTGTTGACGCAAAGAAACTCCCTGGCTACCAGTCTCTTGATTGGCTGATCTCCCCACCTCAAGACCACAAAATCGATGTTGTTATCGGCCATGGTGTGGAACTTGGCCGGCAAATACAAGTTATAAAACATGTTATAAAAAAATCTGGCCAGAATCCCAATTGCAAATGGATTCAAGTGGTACATATTGATGCGGGAGACCTTGGCAAGTACAAAAACCGTCCTCATGCTATATCAATAGGTGGACAGAAACACGAAAACGAACTCGATCTCTGTAAACTTGCCGATTTAGTTATGCCTGTTGGACCAAGATTGGAGGAGGATTACACCTCGTATCTAAGACGCATCAAGAAAGATATTTTTTCTGTCACTCCAGGACTTTTTGAAAGCGAATTTGGGGACTTAGAGCAACGTCCAAACAAAAATTCAAATTTCAAAGTGTTGTTGTGTGGTCGTGCTGATGACGAGGACTTCGAACTGAAGGGATACCGCATTGCTGCAGAAGCATTTGCTGATGGCCGGCTGAAAAACAAACCTTATCATCTTATCGTTGTGGGTGCCCCCGATGGAAAGCAGAAAGATATTCAAGAGAAGCTACTCGACTGTGGTATCGCTGAAAAACAGTTGTTTGTAAGAAAGTTTATAGAGAGCAGGGAGAAGATGAGGGACTTATTGTGTGAAGTAGATCTCTCCATCATGCCGTCCAAATCAGAGGGATTTGGTCTTGTTGCCCTTGAAGCTTTGTCAGCTGGTTTGCCCATTCTTGTTGGTCGTAATTCAGGATTTGCTCGAGCATTACAAGACATACCTTTCGGTGACACATGCATAGTTGATTCAGATGACCCTAAAGAGTGGGCAAAAGCAATTGTAAATGTACGCGACAAGGATGGAAAAAAGCGGCTTGAAGAGGCCAATGAACTCAGAGAATCCTATAAAAAGCATTACAGTTGGGAGAAACAATGCAGAGGCCTTGTGAACAAAATGTGGAGAATGCTTGATGGTAAAGGTTCAATTTCATGTCCGTCTTCCTTTCATTTTCGAATGAAGCAAAAAGTAAAAATTCAGGGCTTAAATCCCGTTACTTTTTGTAGCTAATTTCCATAACCAAGGTATCACACTGTAGATACCATGTGGAGTAAAAGTAATTCAATATTGGTTGATAATGTTGGTTTATATTGGTTGAATTATTTTAGTTTTACTTCTCTTAACTGGCAATATTTGCCTATATGGAAATTTTTCTCTAGATTTATCTTCTCTCCTTAAGTCCTCTTATTACAAGGCTCAATTTATATTTGTTGGTTAGTTTGTTCTCATGACTCCTAATTTTCCAGGAGAGAAGATCCAGCAATCTTCTGCCTAGTAGCGTCCAAACCTTCAATTCATAGAAAAATATGCTGGGCCGGTTTAAACCCAAAGGTGCGTTGAGGTAGGTAATGTTAACTTTGTTTCGAAAATATTTTTCCACTTTTTGTATGATTTGCTGATATGTTGGTTACATTTTTGGTTTTTGATAAAATAGAGAAGAAAGAAGGACCTCTGATCGAGGTTTCGACTGTACGATATCATCTTTTTAGACAACAAAAAAGCATTTGGCGACTGACGTTCGTGTCGCGGTGTTTTTTTAAGATAGAAACACAAATGGTACTCGCAAATTATGAGCTTTTAATAGAGTACTATGAACCCTGTATGTTGTTTATATACACATAACTAAGTCATCTCTTATCTTCGAATTTATCATTTACAGAATCGAAATAATGAATAAGTTCTTTAAGTAAAAATTGTTGTGCGACCTGACCTGTTTTTTTTTGCTACAAAATGACTGTCGAATCTTTAAAAGGAAAAGCTGTTTTCGTTTTTTTTTTCAGATCAGTTATTGAAGATTCATTCACTGGTCATGCAGTCTCTCCATGATGACCTGGCCCCAAGCTGTAGTATTGATAAAGGCTCTCCTCATGACAGACTTGTGGGACGGAGAGAAAGCTTATACTGACATTCCAACAGTTCACCAGCGTCACTCTAGTATGATTCAGATTTAGAAAAATTCGAATGTCTTTAACCCTGATTCAGATTCAAAAATCAAAAGCCCCCCCCTCCCCCCCCGATCCTTGCCACTTTGTCAGAAGCCATCTGACATTCTTTAGCGATACGTGTCAGGGCCGTAGCCAGACTTTCAGCTGAGGCGAGTCAAG
This sequence comes from Pavona decussata, assembly GCF_977016875.1. NCBI lineage: Eukaryota > Metazoa > Cnidaria > Anthozoa > Scleractinia > Agariciidae > Pavona > Pavona decussata. Next base: position 1,262,758 of record NW_028145637.1, on the reverse strand, counting down.
TTTTGCTGGAGCCGAAGGCGCGAGCCTTGACTGGAGTTTTGGGGCATTCTCCCAGAACGTTTATAATCTAGAAGGTCTAAAATTCTGTTTTTAGGATTTCCTTGTGGTTATTTCTTCAAAAGTTGGTCCCGTTTAAGTGTAAAATAGCAGCCCGTGTGATACTTGCAACAAGTGTCACACTTCCTTTCTGTTATCTCGGTGGCTAAGTCACAGAGGTGTGGTGGGGGAACCGCACCACTCCTTGTTCGTGTCGGCCGCTTGTTTCTCTCTCCGTCGTCTTTCGACCTATTTAGTTTCTTGTATACATTTGTAGCAGGTTTATGATAGGAAATGGAGGATTTGATAATGACTGAATTACAGTTTATCCGTCTTTGAATTATGAGCTTAAAGGTCATTTCTATATTACGATTTCTGTGGCCTTTGCCTATTCTCTTTTTTGTGAATTTGACCTCTTGTTTTGTCTGTTTTGCGACTAATATGCTTCTCTTACCGCTTGTAGGTTTATCCGGTTCATTTAAATGCGTGATATTTCTTGCAGTCTTTCTTGTTGACATCATTGTAATGGGATATGATCTGAATCTCTGCTTCGACCGTACAATAACCTAATTATCTTGCAAGTTTTTGAAATACGTTTTGAGTTGCTCTTAACACAACGTCATGGTTCTTTCGGCATAACAGGCGTAGTCGCAAAATAAACAGAACAATAGGTCAAATTATACTCAAAATAAGAAAAGAAGCCACAGCACTCATAATAATGAAATAACTATTGATGTCGACATAACTGAAACAAGCGATGGTTACATCCACAGCGTTTTACTAAGTCAGCATAATCAAATACTCCAATTCCTAGTAATACTGTAGTAAGCCGCCATAAATGTACACGAGAAGCTAAATGGTAGAAAGACGGAGAGAAAAAGCGGCCAACAAGGAGAAGGGGTCGTGTAGGCCTTCTACCTTTTTTAACCAGAATCAATATGGCTGTTGCTTATGATACATGGCGACGGAAATAACGACTTTAATTCAATCTATTAATTAATCAATCAATAAACTTTATGTACCCTCGAATTTACAGTATAGCACTGAAGTGCTAATATCTTCGAGCCGACTACATTAATAAATAATTATAATAAAAAGTTAGTTCTATATAACAAATAAGATAACTAACTACCCAGACAACTAACTTACAAATTATCATGATGTAGAAAGGTTTGCAGTTCCTGCCCTTTTAAGTAAATTATTGTTCCCTGTAGATATCAGTCGTCGAAAAGTAGTAAAATCAGAAATAGTGCGGTAATGGTCAGGAAGAGAATTCCAAGATATTGCTGCCAAGGAACTAAAGGAATATAATTGATACCATAAGAAGTGGTCAGTGGTTTGCTTTAATTAACGCGGTCGGGTTATTACCTTTTCGAATCTACCAAGTTCTCCTATTCCAACCTTATTTGAAAAAAATTTCAGTTGCCACACATTTCATTTTAAACAAAGAATCATTCGAAGTTTCTCATGGATTTGCTCACCTTATGAGGGTTAAGCTTTCAGGACGCAATCTCAAATGTTATTTGGGAATTATTTTTTCATCTAACCGAGTATTTGTTTTATTTCTGGATAAAACGTAGACGATGCAAGTGCCTCGTATTGTCTCATGCTGGCTACGGCCCTTAAAAATGTTTTAATTTAATATACGTAACAGGAGCGATTTGGAAAAACATTTTATCGAAAAGTTAAACGCTAAAAGATTCTTTAAAAACATTTTTTTAAAAACTCTAAAAAGTGGACGACGTTTCGGCGTTACTCTACGCCATTATCAAGTCAAAAAGGTAAAAGTTAAAACAAGAATATATAAAGACGTAAAACAATAAAATATTTGTGTGTCCTATGGGTATATTACCCAAAGTAAAACAAAACGAGCCAATAGAAAAAGAAACGAAAATGTCAAGTGAAAAGTTTGGCGCGAATTGAGTCACTTTGAGTGTCGAGATCAGAGAAGGCTTGATGTCCTTTATAAACAGCAACTCGTATATTAGACAATCAAACTTGCTTCTGCATTTCTTTAGGACTTAAAAGAGGTGATCGATCTTTGCTCTTTTGTTGCCATGTTGTGTTTCAAGGTGTTTCCTGATAGCAGAATAGCGGTGTTCACTAATGCGTTGGTGTAAGTGTCGGGCAGTAAAGCCGACATAATTTGCATCGCACAATCACATTGCAATGAATATACAACGCATTGCGTGTTGACGATCGGAGGCTTGTTTTCCTTTACACTCAAAGTTTGCGATAATTTCCTGCTGGTGAAGACGGGTTTTAAGTTGACATTAATCATAGATCCCAGAGAATTGATTTCATTGCGGACGCGATCGGCTGATCGCTGATCTTTGAAAGGTAATTTAATGTAAACAGATGGCTCTGAAGAAGTCACGGCGTGCGGCGCTCTATCAGTTTCTTGCATGAACCTATGTATTGTGGAATTGACCAATGTATTCGGATAGCACAGTTTTGAAAACGTGGTGCGTAACTTGTCGCATTCTTTGGTGAAGGCTTCTTCAGTGGAAGATAGACGATACGCACGATCAACCATCGTCTTAACTAGGCCTTTCTTGCCGCTATTGTCAACGTGGCTTTGAAAATGAAGCAGAAGTCCCGTGTCAGTTGGTTTTCTGTACACTTCTGTTTTTAGTGTGTTTCCACATCTTGTGATTACTGTCCCGAGGAAAGGAATAGAGCCTTCATTTTCAACTTCCATAGTAAAAGATAGGCTAAAATGGACGCTGTTAAGAACTTGGAGAAAGTCTGTCGCTGATTCTTCGTTGGGCATTTTGACCAGAGTGTCATCCACATATCTTCGATAAAAAGACGGGATCATGTTCTTTTGTTCCAGTTGGTTCTCTATATGGCATATGAAAACATTTGCCAATAGGGGGCCCATGGCTACACCATCTGTTTGCTCGAAAAGTTCACCTTTGAATTGAAACAGCTGGTTTCAAGTAGCGATTTCTAGTAACTCTGTTAGTTGATGCTTTTGGCGTTGCAATTCAATTCAACGGTGAACACAACATGGCAACAAAGAGCAAAGATCGATCACCTCTTTAAAGTCCTAAAGAAATGCAGAAGCAAGTTTGATTGTCTAATATACGAGTTGCTGTTTATAAAGGACATCAAGCCTTCTCTCGACACTCAAAGTGACTCAATTCGCGCCAAACTTTTCACTTGACACTTTCGTTTCTTTTTCTATTGGTTCATTTTGTTTTACTTTGGATAACATACCCATAGGACACGCAAATATTTTATTGTTTTACGTCTTTATATATTCTTGTTTTAACTTTTACCTTTTTGACTTGATAATGGCGTAGAGTAACGCCGAAACGTCGTCCACTTTTTAGAGTTTTTAAAATGTTTTTAAAGAATCTTTTAGCGTTTAACTTTTCGATGAATTAATTTAATATATTTTAAAATATTGTAGATATCTGAAATACGCGAAAAAGTATTGTAAATACCTGTATCATAATATGTTTTCCCCAAAATATTGTAAATATATTAAAATATATTTGAACTCTTTTGGAACGTCAAAAAAATTCAGAGAGATACGGAAATTCCTACTATTTATTTCTTCAATTTATAAATTATATGAAAAAAATGTATTCTAAAGTGTTGTAAATACATGTATTATAATATATTTTGACCTAAATATCGTAAATATATTAAAGTATATTTTGACCCTTTTTTAGAACGCCCAAAAAATTCAGAGAGATAAGAAATTACTGCTTATTTATTTTGTTCAATTCACCACGCGCAAATATCAAAAAAATAAATTAATAAAACAATAGGAAAAGAAAAGGAAAAATTTTAAAAGGGAAAGTGACAAAGAATCCTTAAGTGGAACCAAAGGGCTTAAAGAATAAGGCTTCCTCGTGACAATGCTGTTTATTCACAAATGGAACTCCGTATTTAAGCTGTGAGATGGTGGATACAGTTACAAATGGATTTTTTTTATAAATGATATACAGTTGAAACAAGCGCTTTCGAAGAGACGGAAAATCGGATCAATAGACAGCTCAAGAAATTACGTCAAAAGCCTAGTTTCCATATGCGCGTAACTTCGTCGAAAACAATCACAATCAGCTTACGATGGCGTGATCGCAAACAGTTTGCGTAATGGAAACACCAGTCGCCGATGATCGCCAATGATCGCAAAGAAGACACAAGAGATAGAAAAATTTCTAGCTTTACGTCTTGTTTGTGACAATTAATAACGCTAAAGTGAAAAAAAAAAACGATCTGGAAATACAATTACAAACTGTTTGGGATTTTTTGCGATCAACGGGCGACGATTTTTGTGCACGTGATACGTTTTGACGAATCGGCCTTGTCCGAGTGTGAACGTGGCAATGATGAGGATACTCGTCAATCAGTGTGAATTTAATGAATGTTATAAGGGAATACTCCGCCATAAATGACAGGAAATCTAAGGATTGTAAAGACCGGAGTAAAAAGGCCAATGCTTGGAAGGAAGTGGCATCCAGAGCAAAATTGGAGGCCTGCAAAGCGATGGCACAGTCCAACGCAAACGTTACGGCGTTTTTCGCGCCCTTTTCCAAGATGTCATAAGATGAGGTTGGGTAAAGCAACCACGCATATGGAAAATAGAATCGGAAACATCGTAGTTGTTACGTGTCTATGGAAACCAGGCTTAAGGTTATAAATGACGATAACACGTTACAAATTTACGGTATATGTTTTAGGCTATATTTAAAGGAGGAAAGAAATCGAATTACAAATATCTTTATCTAAAATATTTGAGAACTAAAACAGGGTTTCACTTGTTACAAAGGGTGTGTCACAAGTGTTTAAATGCTAGAGCGTATAGGTCTTGGTCAGCCACATTTAGTAACAATTCATAGTTTGTGATTATCCAACAGACGTATAACTGATGACTACATCTCAGAATCTTTCAATCTAGAAATAAACAAATTTTATACATTTGTAAGGTTGACATTTTTTAGTAGATTTATGTTGTTATTCTCAGCCTAGTTGAAAATGGGGAACGAAAGATCATGACTAGATTTAAGAACATTGATGTCTGCGATGATTATCCACAAGTTTTTTTTTAATTTGTGTAAAATAACTGTTGACGTCCCTTACAATAAGCGTAAGTTAGCGAACACTGAAAATTCCCAAGTTAGTCAACTACTGTGAGAAGTAATTGTATGCCCAGATAACAAGAGCTACTGTAATTTCAGTGTCACAATAGACTTCGCGTGACATCGAAACTTTTTATAAGGATAAAAGTTTGTTACTTGGAGGGAGAAATACAAAAGATTTTTTAATTACTTAACCGAACTCATTTCATTGGTGTTTACGTAATGAAAACTGTCATTTGCACACTCAGAGCTTAAGATATGTACTTCAAAATAAGGTAAAAAATCTCTTCTGTCATCTTAGCTTAATATTTGTTTTCACTCCCGCGGACATGCATGAAAACTTGTCGTTTGTCTGCTAGTTGTTTTCAGTGTTTCACCTCTTCAGTTCTTAAGTTCTGCCGGAAGCATTTTGCGAGTTATTAGCTTATTGTGATGTTAAAGTTGCTAGTTTGATGTTGAGGGAATTTATCCTGCCAACTAAAAAAAAAAAAATTAAATTAAAAGAGTTTGAAAACAGAGAAGCACGCGTTGACAGCAGTTTCTTGTCCCTTGGATGACCATGCATAGAAATTAACAACTAATAAACGAATGAACATTAATCTCGAGTCTTACGTGTAATTCTTTTGGAAGCAGGAAGCCAACAGCCGCCATAGGAAGCAGTAAGCTTTTCGGCAAAAAGAAATAATCGAGAAATTTACTTCTGACCGATGTTGGAAAATTGGCACTGATCTGTGAACGAAATCTGTTCAATTCGACGGCTTTTAGCTAAACTATGTAATTTCTCCTTATAAACTAAATTCTTTTTAACCTTTCGCTCGATAATCTCTAATTAGTTTAAACATTACCTGTTTCACAGGCACTCGCCATTAAAAGATTTTTATGCTAAACCTTGGCCGGCTTAATGGTTCTCTAAGCTGTTAGGTGTGACCATTGACAACAAGCTTACGTGGACAAAACACATATCAGAGCTCAAGAAAGGGTTCGCTAACAAGCTCAATCTGATCAAACGCAGCCCCTTTCTACCCAGGAATTCGCTTTTAGATCTATTTTTAAAGTCATTTTACCCTCGGTTACATATGCGCTATCAATTTAGGGGGGGGGGGGGGGGGAGGAAGGGGGTTGTACAAATAAAAACTTTAAATAAAAATTTAATTATTTGGAATCTATACATTGTAGGGCCGCTAGAGCCATATATAATCTCCCTCGCGACATGCCCTCTGAGGATGTAAGAAAAACAGCTAATGGGGACTCTTTATTTGTCACTTATAAGGTCAAAATAGCCACCTTTATTTATAATATCTACAACCGCCTAACTCCACCATGCTTGGAGCACATAATCCAAAGAAAAGAGACCAAGCATGACCTCCCTCATCAACATCGTGTTAGCATACGACGTTTTGAAACTTATTTCATGAAAAACTCTATTTCTTACATAGGATCCATTGTACTGATGGAATCTTTTAGAACCATCCGCCGTCAGCGCCATGCAGGGATTATACCAAAAGGGCAAAAAAGTCTCACGCCATCAGAAATCTGAACTTTAGTGAAGAGTCACCACAAATGGTTTGTCCCCGAATTGACAGCGATTTCGTTTTTTATTAGTTATTAATTAATTCTGTTGATTTCTTTTATTATACATATTTCACCTTTTACTAACCACGCTCAATTTTAATAATTTTTCAATTACTTATTACACGGCCCCATAAGCTATATTTAATTAGCTTTAGACCCACCTTGTTTTAAATAAAAGTAGTTGTTGTTGTTGTTATTACACTCGTAAAATGACTGTTTACGAAATTTGGTGGAAGCGACGGATATTCATGCCAGTGAGCGCAAAATGTTGAAAATGTTTGAAACGATGGCCAGAACTTGTCTCCTCAAGTAGTCTGAAATGTCAGCCGTCTCTTCCCCCTAACCCACAGGGGCGCGGGAATTTTTTTTTTTTTTATCGTGATACAAACATTTTGCTGGAGAGAGTAAACGGATAAAGTACAAATCGTGCGCTGGTTGAAAGAGAAATTTTAGCTAAGACAAGAAGATCAAATTGACAGACCGGAACCATGAAAGACAACGCAGCAGAGCTCTTGAAGCACACATTTTTCTAGAGATAACAGGCACCAGAAAAGAAACTTTCGGCGAAGAATATAAGCCAGCAACTTGGACAACCTACCGAAATGGCTTGAGAAGGTATCTTCTGGAGAGGCGCAAAAACAAATATTATAAGCGTTTCTTGAACAGTGTCAGAAGCTTTGTAAAATCAAATGAAAAGAAATAAACAACACCATCCAACATCACATGTTCATTCACAGAGGTAACATTTTGATCTGTGCGCGCCAAACCCATTTAAGTGTCGTGCTGCCATGCTTACATGACAGTTTTTTGAGCCTATCAGAAACCGTCATTTTGATACGGTATTATCGCAAAAAAAAGTCGCCTCAGCGCAATAAGAAGATCCCCCTGGTTCGCCATGGATAAAATAAATTCGATTTTGAGGCGAAGAATACTGTAAAAATTACCGAGTCTCCCGTTCGGCGCTACGACAGGGATACCAAATTGACAGACCTGAACAGTATGAAAGAAAACGCAGCAGAGATCTTAAAGCACTTTGCTCTAGAGAAAAGAGACACCAGAAAAGAAACTTTCGGCGAAGAATATGAGCCAGCAACGTTGACAGCCTATTCGAAAAGGCTTGAGAAGGTATTTTCTGGAGGGTCGCGAAGGTGAAAATTTCAACATTGTGGATGATACTAATTTAAACAAAAAACTTTGAGCAAATCGAAAGCATCTCAAAGCGGCTGAAAAGGGGAGAAGTCCAAATAAATCAGATCCTTTTGCTTTGAAAAGGCCATAGTTAATTGGAATTTAAACTCATTGTTATTTACCGTGGCCGTTTTCACTCTAAAGAAAAAGTATTTTAAGTAAATTTCTCTTCATTGAATTTTTCGCTTACCTTCAAGGGTAAGTTGTATCCGCTGTATGTGGTAAATGTTCTCCACAAAACAAATATCATTAGCGTTCCTTGAACAGTGTCAGAAGCTTGGTAAACTTAAATGAAAAGAAATAAACAACACCATCCAATGTCGTATGTTCATTTCACAGATTAAAATTTTGACCTGTGCGCGCCGAACCCATTTAAGTGCCGTTCTGCTATGCTTACTTGACAGTTTTTGAGCCAAGTAGAAACTGTCATTTTAAGACGACATCAGCGAAAAATAAAGTCGTCTCAGGTCAATTAGAAGACCCACCCCCACAGGATCGCGACAATAAAGCCGTAATATCGTGTCAATATAGTTTATAACATGGACAGGTTGCTTATTTTTTAAAGTTAACTAGAGAGAACCTTAAGGGGGGACTTAACCTAAATTTGAATGAAATTTGAAGAGGTTTTAAGAAGGGATGGAAGAAAGAAAATGAGTTTTGGAACCGTGGCTAACAGACAGTTGATACCCACGCAAGATTACCCCAGGCTGCTAGTGAACTAACTTGGTGTCCGTCTATTAATTATTAACTACAATTTCTAATTTTAAAACTTCACTAATATTTTCAATATACCTCCTCCCAAATATACCCAAAAATCACCCAAAAAATTAAAACAAAACACCCCATAACATAGATTCACGTTATGAGCATAGAGTTTTTGGATTGCTTGAAACATAAACGAGATATTTTCAGTAAAGCCATGTCAAGTGGCGGAAAAATGATGTTTAGGTTAAGTCCCCCCTTAACCGTGACTGCTTTTTAAGAGTGAGATAAGCCAGTTCTCCCCATGCGGAAATTGAAATCATTTAACATTTTTACGAAATTTTTTTTAACGTTTTTAACATTTTTAACGACCGTAGCTTTAAAAATGATCCTTTTTACAATTAATGACATCATAATCTAATTATTATTTTTTGTATCTTGTAATAAAATGCTGTGGAGCTGATGCATGGGTTACTGGTAAAATTGCATTATTTTAGTGCTGGCCTTGGTAACAAAAGTGATTTCTTACTTACTTTTATTTGATGAGTTTTTTGGTAACAGCAACACAGCGATGGGCTCCTTGCACACTTATTATTGTACGATTCAAACGTGAACATTCCTTTCACTTTAGATTTTTCTTGCTTATTATGCTTATCACGCATTCCCCCAGCGCTGCATATTTTAGTCACCTTTGCTTGTACTTAAGGTTTTTGGCGCCTCTACCACTCATTATAATTTTCTCGTTGTCAACGCTCTTCGTCAGATCGATTTTCACAAGACTTCTCATCCTTATACGCTTGATTCATTTTTTGGCTGTGTTCTGGAAAAAATTTGTAAGTACGCAGTTTGTAAGTTGTTATTTCTTATCTTTTTTCCTGCTAATTATTTATGTTATTTCTTCCTTTAGTCGAACCATCACGGTCATCATCATTTACTCAACTCTTCAACAATTCACCGTTCTTGGCCTTCGACAGAACTTCAATTTCAAGAGTAGATGCGTTCAAACTCCAGCGCAAGACCAATTAAGTTCACCGATTAGTTGTATTGCCGTCTCAGTGTCAATTACAATTATTATTTTTACAAGTTTAACCAACCGAGACAAATCCTTGTAAAAAAAGTTTTTCATTACTTACTTTCTTGTTAATTTATTTATTTTAATGTAAATTTTTGGTGTGATTTATAGGGGCACGATTTTCTGAGACAAAATGTCACTGAGTGTTGATTCCAATTTGAAAACTGCGTTTTCGTTATCGTATCGTATTGTCAAACATCAGTTAACAGGTTAAACACCTGCCCACCTACTTTTTCTCATTTTCATATTTTTCTTCCTCGCGTGAGCTCAAAGAGCATTCGTGACTCACCAGGACATCGCGTGACTAAGTGGCCCAACTATTTTTATTACTTTGACGGTTCACGGTGTGATTTATAGGGGTACGATATTTAACAATTAGATTATAATCTCGAGATTTCTATCGCGTGATAGCGTAGAAATCGAGAGCGAATAATCTAATTGTTTTAGTATAAATCTACTAGTCGTTCAAAACTAAACGAGTGAATTATCTATATCCTCATCGCAGACACTTCGAAAATGCGGCGAGGCGGCCGCCATTTTAATTTGATGAAAACCGCTACTCACTATCTATGACAGAATAGATAGCGAGTAGCGTAGCCAATCAGAGAACGGCATTCGTGATAGAACACTAGTAGATTTATACTAATCTGAGATAGCCACTGAGAGTTGATCGCAATTCAAAACTGCGTCCACGTTTATGGCGTATCGTCTGGCAACATCATACCTTCAAACATTCTTACAGGTAAAATACATGCCACCCCCCCCCCCCCCCACCCCCAAACTTTTCTTTCGTCGCGTGAGCTCAAAAGGCATTCGTGACTCACCAGGACATCGCGTGACCATGTGGCCTAACCGCAAAAGACTAAGTACTTCCGTCTTGCGCCCCAGTAATTCGGTCAGCTGCAAAATCAAACATGGCGTCTTCATTTGTGATAAATCGTTTGATGAATCGCCTTTTCAGAGACATATCTTCGAAGTTTTCTCCAGTGGAATCGGAAGATGTTGTGAAGTCTTCTAAAAGGATTTATGGAGAGCAGTTTAGTTCGCTAGATAATCAAGATCTCTTGTCATGTTTGAACCTTTTGTACAAGCTTGGTTATGTGTCGAACACGAAACTAACTCTTGTCAAAGAGTTTGTCGCGACGAAGTCAAAAAAAGAAAAAGACATCAGTAACACGATTGACAGTTTCAAGGACTCTCTTCCACCTCAAGCTGATCCGGAGAAGGAATTGCAGGGAAGGAGCGACGATTTAAAGAATATTAGGAAAAGACTTGAAACAGAGCAGCCACTGGTCGTCAACTTGTACGGCTCGGCTGGAGTAGGAAAGACAACGCTTGCCAAAGCGATTTGTGGAAAATGGCGAGGAAAGGCTTATGTGTTTGATTTAAGGGAGACTAAAGACACGAGGGCAATATATCTTAATATCTTGAATACCCTTGAACTTTCTGTTCCAGTTGGCCACGTAAGCTTGAACAATGTTGTTGACAAAATTCATGAGCACATTGGAGAAGAGAGCAAGGGCAAGCGTGTTCTCTTTCTACTGGACAATGTAGAGCAGTTCACTGCTGGAGAGGGGAAAGAAGGCAAAAAGTTAAAGACAGCTTTTATGATGTTTCTGGGGAAGCTTTCACATGTAGATGACAGTAGCAAAGTTAAAGGTTTAAGCATCCTTCTGACGTCAAGAACTCAATTGCAGGATGTAAAAAAGGTGTCAGATTATGAACTGAAGCCTCTGAAAGATTCCTTTTCAGAGAAAATCCTGCTTTCTAAGGAGACATCTGATGTTGGTACTCAGCAGAAGGAGAAACTACTTGCCGCATGCAAAGGAAAACCACTGCTACTCAAAGGTATTGAAGCTATTTTGATGCAGGGTAGAAAAGCTCCCAGTGATCTGGTGGATGAACTTGATAAACTTATGGCTTCAAAAGGGAAGGCTGCAGCTGTTCCAGTGCAGTCCAAATCAGTGGAGGATGCTGAAGAAAAAGCATTTGATTTGGAAAAAGAAGGAGTTGATGAAGACGAAACATCTGTGATTGAAGAAATGTTCAATACCCTGCCATCTGACAGCCTGAAAGCAGCAGCTGTGTCAATTTCTCTGTTTTGTGGCCCCTTTACTGCTTCTACTGCAGCAAAAGTTCTGAACATCAGCCATCCAGAGGCTGTAGCACAACTTGAGGGCCTAGTAACCAGTGCCATCATTTCTGTTGTTAATCGTGAAGCAAAGGAGTTGAGGTATGACATTCATCCACTCCTTAGAAAGTATGCTGGCAGCATTAAGGATGATGCAAAATTTACTGACTCTTACACCAGAGCAAAGGAACGATTTTATCACCACTTCATGTCAAGGATGAAAAGAATTGCTGGATACATAGAGACTGACTATGTCAAGGCATTCAGTCTGTTTTCAAATGACCGGCCAAACTATGAGTTTGCAATTGAAGTCATCTTGCTGCCCGAGTTTTTCAGTGTACCTGGTGAATTTCGTGAGAATGCCTTGATTGCATCCCTCTTCAATGCTATGCTTTCCAATGCAAAACAGAAAAAGCTGTTTCATTCCTGGGCTGACATGTGTGAAGATGATGGACAGTCAGGTATGATATTCTTTCTCACTAATACCATAATATGAGTTGTTAAAGCGGCATCAATGGGTGAAGTGCTGACTTAACCCAACAGTAATCATACACGTACGACTACTCACGAGGGATGGCATAGTTGTTATTTAAGCAAAATTTCAACAGTGTGGATCATAAATTAGATTTTTAGGAGTGTGAAATTAATTTCAGGACCTAATGTGAACGCAATACGATTATATTAGTAAGATCTGTGTCTTTATATCACAGGTGTGGACTGGTAGCTGATTTCAGTAAAGCAGTCTAGCTAGTATCTATTCACAGAGTGCATTTTGTTGTTGATAGTAATACTGGAAATTGAAAAAAATAAGTCTGTTGAATTAAATTCAGTTTTAAATATGAAATAGGTGTGTAACATGTATATGCACTGTGGATGAAAGATTAAATAGAAGGAAAGGTTCTCGCAGTTATATACGCAACCAGACTGTTGCGAAAAACCTGAAAAAAAAATTCAGGCTTGAACGGGATTTGAACCCATGACCTCTGTGATGCCGGTGCAGTGCTCTACCAACTGAGCTATCGAGCCAACTGGGAGCTGGTCATGTTCTGAGTTCATAATATACCTGTGAAGAATAAATGAATATGAGATATTAAATATGAAAGACGTTTGTAACATGTATATGCACTGCGGATGAAAGATTAAATAGAAGGAAAGGTTCTTGCAGTTATACACGCAACCAGACTGTTGCGAAAAACCTGAAAAACATTTAGGCTTTTTCAGGTTTTTCGCAACAGTCTGGTTGCGTATATAACTGCGAGAACCTTTCCTTCTATTTAACCTTTCATCCGCAGTGCATATACATGTTACAAATGTATTTAATATCAATATCTCATATTCATTTATTCTTCACGGGTATATTATTGAACTCAGAACATTTTTTTTTAATATATATAATTCTTTATGAAACAAATTGATAAAAATTATTAATACAGCAAATAAGTTACTTTAACCTACATTATTATAATGTTACAACTAATATTACCAATACTAATAATATAATACAACTAATTAACACTGAGATTATTACAACACTAAAAAAAAACAATATCACTAACACTAGATGGTAACCAAAAAAAAAAATTAAGAAATTCAAACAGATTAGAAATGTTTACAAAATATAATGTAAATAATGTATTAATTACATACAGAAAGTGAATGCATATTAAAACCTTTAAATAAATAAGCATGTGCAAGAGGCGACACTATCCATTCAGCTTCAAAGAAATCCTTTGTTTTTTTACTATGCAGACTTATATATTTTTCCGTTTCATATTTTAAAGCAAGTTTCTTTTTAAATCCATATATATTCTGAAGAACTTGACTTCTTCTACAATCCCACAAGTACAATTATTTCCCAATCACAATAAGTTAGTTTAGAAGCTTAGCAGAAGGGGAGTTTTGTCGTATCATTCCAACTAAAACATCTTGCAACGAAAGTGGAATGTTTTCCTTTAAAAGTTGGTGCCAGAATACTTCGAAGTCACGCCAGAAATCTATCAAGAAAGGATGCAGATATGACGTAGCGTTTCTCGCGGAGATGAACAAAATGAGCACGACTCATTCAATTTAAAGCCAATTTGTAAAGTTTAGCATGTAAGGCATTTTTAAGGCCCACTCCTCATCAGACGAAACACTTTTGAGGCCCCCCCTTTTTGTCGCAAATTTTTTTTAAGGCCCACTCCTCATCAGACGGAACACTTTTGGGGCCACGCCTTCTTGTCCCAATTTTTTTCAAGGCCCACTCCTCATCAGACGAAACACTTTTGGGGCCCCCCATTCTTGTCGCAATTTTTTTTAAGGCCCACTCCTCATCAGACGAAACACTTTTGGGGGCCCCCCTTCTTGTCGCAATTTTTTTTGAAGGCCCACCCCTAATTTTCCTCTACAATGTTTTACACAATGTTTACAATGAACAGAGGTTGCCGTGAAGACGAAAACATCTGATAAACCGTTGGCTCTGTTAGCTTTGTAACCATTGGAATAAGGCATTTCTACAGACAGATTTATTCGTGTTGATGTGAAGTCAGGCCATTTGCTGACTGTTTAGTTAGCTGCAGCGGGAAGGGATTGACAAGATTCCACAATCTACAAAGGCAAAATCTCAGTACATTACAATAGAATTTTTTTTTCCTTTTTTAATAAACTTTATTGACAAATCAACAAACCGTACAACATTACATAATCTTTTACAATACACTAATTATAGCTACAAATACACAAAAAAAATAAAAATAACAAAAAAATAGATATAATAATAATAATAATAATAATAATAATAATAATAATAATAATAATAATAACAATACTCAGCCTCGGATATTGCATTTCTAGCGTCCTGATTGGTTCACTAAATCCCGGTTATCAGCTCATATACCTTAGTTTGACCATATATGGAAGACGGATGCCTCAGATGTCGCTAAGATAATTTTTTTTTTCGGCGCGAAGCGAAAGTTTCTTCGGAGAAATGTAGAAAAAAAAAAAAAAGAAGAAAAGGAAGAAATACCAAACAATGCCATCTCAATATAACAACAATAAAAGCCACAAAGTTCGGTATGACACTATTTAATGGTACGTATCTCTGAAGTTTCCTTTAAAATCAGAAAAATTGCACGATTTTACGATTTAGATCACATAAACTTATAAACAACAACAACGTTCAAAAATTTCAGGATGGCTTGCAAATCCTGGCGGTAAGAGATTAAAACCGATCGAAGAATTTTTTCAAGAAGAGCTTGATACCTGCCTTTATGTTTCTACGCATTTACGTAGACTCCAGTTACAAAAGTTCATCTATGAAATCCGTACGAGCGGCGGCCATAATGTTCGTTTCCGTCGCTCGGCAAAACCTTTGCACAAACGTGCACAGCTCTTACGCTTCTCGATAAGCTTGAAGTTTAAAAACTTGCACTGAATGCTTGGCTTAGTGAGGTTGTACCTCGTACACTTGGACTTGCCTTAAGTGTTTTAAAACGTCTGCGAGGAATTCAGTTCAGCATAAAAAAAAGCCGTCCTTGATCCCTTCCTTCGCTCGGCACCACACAGCAAAACATTTGCTCAAATGTGCACAACCATTACGCTTCTCGATGAGCTGGAACTTCAAAAGCACTTGAATGCTTGTCTCAGAAAGGTGGTAACTCGGACATATAAACGTTTCTTGAATTTGAGATGTCCGACTGTGTCCAATCTTCTTCGCTTTCGATTTTTCATTCAACTTCGTTTGCAAAGAGCTGCGCGTGTCATGTGATCATTTAAGTTTCGTGCTTTGGTCGGAAGTTGCCTCAACATCCGGTTTTTACTTAAAATTTCTATTTGACAGCTCATCAAATTTGAACCAATCAGCGCACGACTCGCAAACAGACCAGGGGGTCCATTTCATTCGAGCGTTTTGCGTGTGTTTCGTGTGCTTCAGAGAACGCAAAGAGCTAGATTATCGACTATGTTTGGATGTCTGTCGCTTTCGTTTTCCAGTTACAATTTTTCTGTACTCTAAAAACTTTCCGAGATACTAAATTACGTTTGTCGAACTTATTTTACACGCTGAAACTGACTTGATTCATATTTAAATGAATCGGAAAAGTATTGAGTTTAGACACCGTGCTCACTCGATTAGCTTGACTCCAGATTATTCTTCCTTCTCAAGAAGAGGATCACCGGGCATTCTGTCCCTGAGGCGTTTCTTAAATTCTAGCTGGATTCCCTGGAACATCCTTATTAGCCAGATGACATCGCTGGTTCGTTCGGCTTGTTTTAAAAGGTCTAACACGGCGAGCTGCGCAGCACGAACTGTCTTCGCGTCGTTTGCGACTGGAAGGAACGCCTCTGGTTCAAGTAATTTCGCGCGAGATGTGGTTTGGTAAGCTAGCAGTATGCCTCCACTGATTGCGTTTTGAGGATAGACATCGGACTGAATTAATGAATGAAAGCTATTGCTTCGCTCAAATTGAATTTCAACGCGAGTGTTGCTGTTTTCAGGACCGTTTCCAGAGAGTGAGAAATCTCCAAGTTGTTCAGACCACGAGGTGGACATTGCGCCAGACTCGTCTTTCCGTTTGACGAATGTCTTTGGCGGTTCGGAAATATCCATTGTTATTTTTCTTTCGTCTACCACCATTCCCAAGATGGAATTGAATGGAACAACGGCTTTTTTCCGAATTAGAGATGATTTCTGCGTGTGTTCGAGGACAAACGCACCCGGCTGTTGTGGCTTGCTGGTGTTAACCTTGAGCGTAAACAACTCGTGGGAAACCCTTGGATCGGATCTTTGGATATTTATGCCTTGAGGAGTTGATTTCACGCTGTTTAAGTGAGCAGGAGTATTAACTGAACCGTGATTTACTGTGGAGGCGAACTTTGTTGCATTTTCAATCGTGATCTCCGTTGGACTCGCCGAGGGAAAAACTGCTTTCGCTGACATTAGAAAATTGTCTTTAAGCTTGTTTATTTCATCGACTCCAGGCTGTTGAGGGAACGAATCACACACATCTGGAACGTCTTCACTTGCATCTATTTCCTGAAATAAATTAATCATAAGGTGAGTTTATCTTTGTAAAATTGTGGGATGTTGTGCTCTACTTATCGAGGTTAAAATATATTGCTTTTATTTCTTATTTATTTACCTCGAGCTCCCCAAAAATAAACCAGGATCCAAGCTGATATTTTTTGTAGCTTAAAATTATTATTATATATTTTTTACAAAATTAGTCCTGAGTAGTTAGCTTACCTTACTTTCAACAGCTGCCTGTGATGTAGATGATTTCTTTTGGCCTTGAGTTTCTTGAAAAGGAATGTGCTGTTTGAAAAAAAATGTTAAGTACTGAGTAAGCAGGATAAAAACCAAAAGCACACGTGTAGCTCATTCTTCTTGATACATTTTTGTGATCTTCTTTTTCATGTACCAATTCAGTTCCCAGAAAAAAAAAAACAATTGAAAATTGCAATTTTCAACCAAGCATAAGTAATCAAACAGAAAATATATTTAGTGATCTATTACTACGCTTTTAACTGGGCACCATTGCTAGCTGAAATCCTGTAATGGTGATTACATATTTTTATTATTTGCATACATTTTTATTTTTATTGTCTCACCATTTTCTTTCTTTGTAGATGCATGGGTAACTTGGTCCCTTCGCGTTTCTTGACTTTGATGTCTGAAGAGTAACTCAAATCTTTCTTCTCTTTGTTCTCAACCGAGGTCCACTCATGATAGAACTGCTGGGTAAGTACACGCTTCTGATAGTCTTGCCGACCAGTTTCTCCCGTGAGCCCACCACTGTATCTATAATTTCCTTGTTTTGCATACTTGTGTTTAGTTTCCATTATGCCATCATTAAAGTTGTGTAGGCACAAAGGCAGTCCAACCAGGGTGGCATCTTTGAGAGCTTTCTCAATATAAAATCCAGTGTATGCTACAAGTTCCTTGATGGTAGCAGTGAAAGACTGAGTGCCAAATATCAACACAAATTGAAACCCCAGAAGTACTCTAGCATGACATTCATACTGGTCTCTGGTTAGCTCCTTTGGAGTGTTTAAAAGCCTATGGAAAACTTTCTTTAAACCACTGCAAAAGCAGACCAATATTTGAGTAATCAAAGAACTAAAACCAACATTACCCAAAAGTTCCTCAGCTCTTTCATAAAAAGCTAAGACACCACTTTCATCGAATGTCACATCATAGCTTTTCAAGCAAACTTTACGTGCAACTTTCTGCAATTGCAGAAACCACTGTTTCTTGCTAAGTTGGAGGGCATCAGCTACTTGGCCAATTCTCCGTGCTATTGTTTCAGTAGCTCTTGAAGCTTGGTGTAACATGGCAGGGTAAAAATCCTCGAGATCAAGATGGGATGCATTAGAGTGTCCATTTTGTCCAAGATGTGTCTTTGCATATTCTCGCCTGCCACAAATGATGATAATTTTGTGTTAAAATTTATTTACAGGTTTATTTCATGCTAGCCATGTTTATAACAATATCATTACAGCATTTGAAAAAAAGGCGAAAAAATGTCTTGACCGTTCATGGTTCGAGTGTCCGCGCTGTAATTATTATTTTTTTAAATTCAAAGTTACCTGTTTTCAGTGTTGTCCACTCGCTTTCCTAGCCAGGTTGCATAATCTTCTTCTGCTCTTTCTGTCATTTGTTCTCTCCAAATAGGTTGGTTACAGATGATGCTCATGTCTCCAAGTTGCTTTTGGTGTTCTGTTGACTCGGGTATAGGATATGTGGAGCTGGCAGAAGAAGTTCCAGTGATTGATCGTCGCTGGCAACCATCTGCAACCCCACGGACACAAATTTGAATGTCTTTTTTGAGATGTGGGTGATAGACAGTCTTCAAGGTGGACAGCTGTCGAAGAGTTTCCTTTCCAAGGTTGCTAACATGGTTGTAGTCATCAGGGCCCAACCAAGAGCACAATGTCACGATGGAACTTAACAGATTTTGCGGCTCTACCAGTTTAATCCTTATAGCAGTTTCTCCATTGAAAAATTTACTCCATTGCATCCATGGAAAGGCATCAATATAATGATAGAGAATTAACTTCCCATTGGGGGCAAGAATTGTGTTTTTCATTGAATCTTTACTGAGTAACCATTCCACTGTTTTCTTTACATTTGTATGTCCAGCTAAAACACCATTGTGTTCACTAAAGTCTAACAACAGTTTTTCTTGAAGGGATTGTTTGTCTTCCTTGAGCTTTTCGCACATGTCATCCTTTGGAACCATAATATTTACACCAAACACTGTCTCAAGTTCTTTACCGAGTTCATTTCTGACAATGTTTTGGTACTTGAGCTGGCCAATGTTAAAATTGCTCACTAGTCCAGCTGCAAACTTGACAAAATGACTGAAGTTCTGCTTCAGGACGATAGGCATGAGTATATGTTTGAAAAGCTCCCCATTATTGTGTGAGAGAATGGATTCAATGAGCTGAGCCTTTTGTTGTGTTTGACTGATTTCGGGCTGGCCAGTGCAGACATTTAAACCTGGAAGTGTAGATTGTTGACAATTATTTACAGGCAGATTCAAGTCATCAATAAAGTTGAGCCATTCTTTGTTGGTTGGTTTTCCATTATATTTCCTGGGTAGTGCGATGTAATTGTGTGACGAGGAAAGAAGCGTAGAAATGGGCGGTTGTTTTAACGAATAAAGGAGTGAGTGTGGATAAGTTTTTAACTTGACCTTCCAGGTCGGCGTGCTGGCTTTTCGAAAGCAGATAAGCAGAAGTAGGCACCTGCTTTGCAACGCTTGGTAGAATTATTTTTGAAAACTCATCTGTTGTTAAATGTTTTAAAAGTTCCTTCAGTCTCGCAGCACGGTGGCTCGAAGAAACGTCCAAGAAATTGTTGACAGCTGCAACAGCTTGCAATGGTTTCTCGTTATTAGCATTTTCTTTGTGGCTTGGATATTTTTTGTGATGTTTTCGCAACCCTCTTGCAGTGTCATAATCCTTTTCACATGCGTTACAAATAAAAGCTTTCGGCATGGTAACATTTAAACAGCATGAACAGCAGATAAGGGAAGTCGACTAAAGCTGAGGGCGATGGCGTGGATTTTGGAGCCGCGCAACATTGCGTGGTTAACACGCGAAACATTTTTTGTCTTGAGGGGAAATTTGTATGGGCTATCAAACAGTGAAATGTAAAAATCTTTTGAATACATCTATGTATCTACAATGTCGTAAAATTGAACGATACATTAGTGGACGTAAATGTTTACTTTGCCCTGGTAAGCTCTGGTATGATGGTGAAAGGATGCCAATTCAATGTAAGTAAATCACCGGCGAGTAACCATTGCACGCACACGTGGAAATGTACAAATATTAAACTTGACCAGGCCAGATGTGTTACTGTTTCTTTATTGACTTTATTACCAGTTTCTCTCCTTATTAAATAGTCTCACAAACGAGAAGAGATTGTTTTCATAGTTTTAGCGGCAGTTTAGACCCAGTTATAACAGAGTCAAAATAGCTCGCAACTCGTCTCTACGAACAAAACTACATGAAGTCGGATTTTGTCTTTTTAGCGAGTCATTTATACAACTAAGTTTCAAATATAGGTACTGGATAATTGTCTTCACCAAACTGATGGAATAAGAAATCCAGGGTTCCAACTTGAGCTTCATAAATGGGTGTATATTCTTGCGTGGCGGAGATCGTAAACAAATAGCCGCCATTTTGTCCGCGCGTGTATTTCGGAAAGGGAGATTGGGACTAGTTCCCCCAAATTTTTAACCCATGATGCAAAGCAACTTCCGGTAGAAATCAGTAGGAAAATTCAGTAAACTTCAACCGCAAAACCCAAACGCGGAGAATTAATAAAACAATTATTCCATGCGCGCTTGTTGGATGGAAGATTGGTTATAGCCAACTCGGCGCTTCGCGCCTCGTTGGCTAGCTATCATCTCATATCCAACGCGCGCTCATGGAATAATTGCTAATAATAGTCGTGATAGTAAAACATATACATTTAAGAAAATGGTGATGAAGTAATAACCTGTCAGATGACAGATTTTAGCAGTAGACACTTCTCTTTTAGTAAATGGGAAAATCAAAAACACAGTAGTGGGCAGTGCCAAGAACGAAGTTGGAAGCAAATTAATGAAAGCTGTAAATTAAAACAATAGCTTCTCAAAAGCAAGGAGGCCAATTGGGAAAAGCATACTAATTTGTTAACGGCTTGTCAGAGAAACTAACAATAATTGTTGAAGAGGGGCACTAAAGGATCCCAATTCTTCGAAGTAGGAGCTTGTTTGTAGGATTCAATTTTAAATTGGGACTTGAGGACCGCCAAAAACATATTTAGCTGAGGGACCTTGTTACTGGTTTTGCAGCGCCATATGTAATGTCTGGCAATTAGAAAACAGAAATTCAATTGAAGAGCAAACTTTGTTGTGTCCGGCTTAAGTCCCAAAAAAACTGCGATGTCTTTCAAATAGTTGTGGGGTATAAGTTCACATTCAAGAAGTTTAACAGTCAGAACCGTCCAGAAAAAACTAACTTTTGGACAATACCAGAAAAGATGAATAATATTTTCAGGAGCTTTACTGCAAAAAGAGCATTGTGGGTGTTGTTTGATACCAATTTTTGTTAGAAAAAAGTTAGTAGGAAGAATTCGGTGCAAGAATCTGTATTGAAAGTTAATGAGGGTCGAACTTTTAGTGCCCTTGGATGCCAAGGTGTAAGCTGCTTTCCAGTCAGCCTTACAACCTTCCTAGGAAACGATGGTGTTCCGTTTCAGTTGGCTTTTCTCTGGTGCATAGCTTTTAAGAGAGACAAGACCGTTTCTTGTAAACTATTTTATTACCTTTAGAGCTTTTAAGAAATGAGGTAAGGAAAGAATCCGGTTTAACCGAAACAGTTGCAGATTCATTTGGGAAATTTTTATTATAAAGACATGAAGGGCGGATATAAGTCCACAAAATTTCAAGAGGTTTATTTGTATTTTATGTAATTCTGTAAAGTCTTTGAAACAAAGAAACTTGCAAGGTTCTTTCATTAAATCTTTGACTTTTGAAATTCCGCGCAAAAAGAGTTCTTTCTCATAAATTGACTTGTTATCAATTTTTATTAGGGAGTTATACCATAAAGGTTGTTCAAGAAACTTGTTTTGTTTTTATAACACCTTCAAAATTGACCTCCGACCAAATTTCTAACAGTTCTTTCGTGAAGTTGTTCTTTACTGGAAAAGTCTTGAGGGAATCAGTCTTGTTTAAATTGCCCTTAAAGATAAGGCTGCCGCCATGTTTTTCGAGCTCAAGGAAGACAATATAAATTTCTTTCCATTTTCCGTGGTTCGAAGTATCCAGACACTTTCTAATCCAAGTAGTTTTTAACGATTTGTTAAAAAAAGATAAGTCAACCATTTTTAGACCGCCATTCTCGTACTCATTTATCAACACGGTTCGTTTAATCTTATCACCCTTATTGTTCCAAAGAAATCTATAAAAAAATGTCATTGATCTCATTAATAAAACTCTGGTTTACCACGAAAGGTGTAAGTGAGTTGAGATAAGACTAGACTCTTGATAACCTGAATTTTGCCAATTAAAGTTAAACCTCGGTATTCCCAAAAGCTCAGAATATTTCTTATCTTGTCCACCTTTTCTGTATAATCATATTTAAAGTGACAGCTGGGTCAGTAGAAATCCATACGCCAAGGACTTTGATTTTATTCTCAGGCCATTTAAAACTCTTTTCGGGGGAGAGTTTTTCTTTCTTACCCTCCATTGATCCAATCCATAGTGCTTCAGTTTTCTTGTCATTAAGTTTGAGACCAGAAGATTTACCGAAGTTATTAGTTGTATCAAGGGCCGCGGATAAGGAGTCTTGGTTACCGTTAGGGATCAGGGTTGTGTCGTCCGCGTATTGGCTTAATTTTATTTCTGTATTATTCACGGTGATTCCTTTAATGTTAGTATTAGCTCTGATAGCCTTTCCTAGGACTTCAACTGAAAGTATGAATAGGTATGGCGACAAAGGGCAGCCTTGTCGAACACCACTTTGTAACTTAAAGAATTTACTTGACCATCCATTGTTTAAAACGCAGCTTTCAATGTTGTTATAAAACGTTCGATCCAAGTTGTCAAAGAGGGGCTGAATCCAAAGCATTCAAGCGTACAATCGACAAATGACCACTCGAGTGAGTCAAACGCTTTTTGGAAATCAATAAATAGTAACAACCCAGGGATGTGCTGTTCTGCTGCATAGTTCATGATACTATCAATCAGTCTAATATTTCTCCAATAAATCTGCCTTTTAGAAAGCCCGTCTGATCATTGTTAAAAGGTTTTGGAATAACCTTCTTTATTCGATTAGCAATGGCTTTCGTAGCTATTTTAAGTTCACAGTTCGGGAGAGTTAAAGGACGCCAGTTTTTAATAAAGTGTGGATCAGCGTCCTTTTTTGGTATAAGTTTGATGATGCCTCGTCTCTGTGATATTGAAAGAGTCCCCCTGATCGTAAGCGTAGTTAAGGGCACTAATCAAACTAGGAGCTAACTCGTCCCAAAAGGTTTAATAAAACTCGGCAGGCAAACCATCAGTCCCGGGTGTTTTTTCTGAATCCATATCTTTTAAGGCTTCTAGGCATACCTCTTCAGTTAAAAAACCTTCACAGCTCGCGGCTTTGTGATAATCAAGATGTGTGTCATTCTCGAGTTGAAAGAATTCTCTATCTGGAGATATTGTGTTTCCCTGAGATGTGTAAAGGGTTTTATAGAAAGTTTCACATTCTTCTAGGATTCCAGTATCAGAGGTGACAAATTCGTTCTCGTTGACTTGGAGTTGACTTATAGTGCTAAGTTTACAATGCCTCTTTTCAAGGTTAAGAAAGTACTTTGAATTTTTTCACCTTCATTATACCATCTTGCTTTTCATCTTAGAATCGCCCCTTGAGTACGCCAACATACAAATTCTTCTAATTCTTTTCTGTACATTTCCAATTTTTCTATTAAGATATTTTTGTACTGTGTCGTGATCGATGGCAAGCCTAATTCTTTCTCAAGTGTTGCACTTTTTTCTAAAATATGTTCTTTATCAATCTCTTTGCGTTTTTTCCCAATCGCGTAACTGACGGATTTCTTTCGAACTTTCATTTTGATCATTTCCCAAAGAAGAGAAGGGTTAACTAAATTATCGTCTGTATATTTTTCTTTTGTCTGCTCGATAGCTTGTTTAATCATGTCAATATAGTCAGTATTACTTAATAACGATCCATTTAGCTTCCAAAAACCACGACCCCTTGGATTTGTATGCAATGATATGTTCAGTGTTATCAAGGAGTGATCTGTTTTAAAACCTGGTACGATATCGGCTGAGACAACATTACCCATGAAGCTTTGGGAGACCAGGAAAAAATCTAGTCTGCAATGAACCTCTGGTTGCTTTCGGCGCCAAGTGTATCTGCTAGTATCTAGATTCAAAAGTCTCCAAGCGTCAACAAAATCAAATTGTTCGGCAATCTCGCACACCGTTTTTCTTACATTTTTATGCGTTCTGGGAAGGCCATCTTTCTTATCTTTCTCTACGTTTAAAACAAGATTAAAATCACCTCCAATTACTACTTCGTCCTTTTGAAAGTCTTCAATGTATTCAGCAACAGTTTTAAAGAAATCTGGATCATCTTCATTTGAGGCGTAAACATCTACCAGGGTTACGAGTTTTCCATTTGCCATTAAATCCCATATTATATATCGTCCCGCGGGATGAAGGTAATTTTTCATGATTTGAAGTTCGAAATTGTTGTTGAATAGGATGCCTATACCTACTTTAGTACTTAACGTGGTGCTAAAAAGGCTTTTTTAGCCCCATTCTGTGGCCCATACATCTTTTGCTTTTTCAGAACAGTGGATTTCTTGTAGCAAATAGATGGAAAAGTGTTTGGAACGCAACCAGTTGAAGGTTTCTCTTCTTTTTTTCATTCCCAAGGTCCCGCACGTTAAGAGAAGCTATTGTAATAACATTGATTTCTTTTCCATTTGAAAGCAAGTGATAAAAGCGACATTCCTCAGCACTGCTCTTTTGTTAAAATGTGAAGGTGTTATCTCTGTTGGTTGGTAATTTGAATACTGCTTTGGTTGAAATGTAAATAAGGTTACGCTCATATATCGATAATTTTCATGAGTGAAGTTTTGATGACAAGAATAAAGGAAAGATAAGCTTGCAATTAAAATAAAGGGAAAAAAGGTAAACACATACAAAAACCGGAGACTGAAAGCGACGCAAAAACAGAGAAAACCTTTTTAAAAAAACTCATTGGTCTTCGGTCTTCGGTCTTAATGACTTGAAAGCACAAAACAAGGCTCTGCAATCACTGAATGAAGAAGAGTTGCTCGCCAGGCCGCTTAACAGGATAATGTTATAGTACAGATACAATGTTGCAACACAGTTATCTTACTCATTTGCTTGATCACTTGTTTCTAGCAGTTTTCCATAACGCCAGAATTTGCCATCTATAAAAAGCTTGTCAGGTTGACTCTTACTAAAAGAAACCCTCATACCGTTTCTCTGTGCTTTCTTGAATGTTGGCATCTGCTCTCTCCTGCGTTTGATTATTTCTTGTGGAAGATCCTGAAACATCTGGTACTCGGTCCCTTAAAGGCGCCTTTCCAGCGAAAAAAATATCTTCTGCATCTTTATACCGAAGGAACCTAGCAATTATTGGCCGCGGACCAGAGTCGCTGCGTCTTCCGGGGAGTCGATGTACACGCTGTATTTCAACTCATGTGCGGGCATTTCTGTATCCAAGGTCGTCTTCCATGAAGTTTCTTAACGTTTCCTCGGTGTTCTCATCATCTTCCTCGGGGATGGAAAAGAATTTAATATCTTCTCGTCTGGAATATGCTTCAAGATAGAGGTTTTTAAACCTGAGTTCGTTCATTTGATCGCGGAGCATCTTTTCGCTTTCCAGCAGCGAGTTTATTTTTGTGTTATTTTCATCCATCCGATCCTGAATTTCTTTGCAGCTGTCGCCATTAAAGATGCATGATTGTTTCAAGTCCTTTTTATCGTTCGCTGCCGTTAATTCAAATTGCTCAAGTTTAGCAGTTCGAGCTTTAAGATTCGCTAGATTGGCTTCGATGCTTTTAACTGAATTCTCGATAGTGTCGAGCTTGTTTAGCCTTTCCAATATTGACTTCAGTTGTTCAGAGATAGATTCAATCTTATTAAGAGCCTCCATCACGTCTTCGCTCAACTCATATGCTGCTTCGCTGCCAAGGTCGCCGATTTTGGCGTCCTTCAGTTTTTTCGCGTCAGGGGAAATAGAAATTTTCTCGTCGGAGCTTGTTGAGGATCTGTTTCTGAGTTTTCTGATGTAGCCAGAAAGAATTTCAGCCATGCGTTGCGCAAATGATTAGTGAAAAAGGCGGCCGGCTATCGAAGCAATCCTCACGCCGCCATCACTTTGTTTAGTTTAGTTCTAAATTAGCTAGAGTTTAAAATGTGAAGTAGTTTGAGCAAATATTGGGCTCGGTTTTCGAAAGATGCTGCTAACTGATCGAGGCCGCAGTTTGTATTATCCGCCTCAATCTTCCAATTTCATTAATTTTCTCGATCGGTGCCCCTGAATCCTTAATTATTCTCGGCCTTAATGCGATTTCATATACAAATGGGATACTCTCGGTTACGGTAATGTTGGCACCTACTGCGTTCTTTTAACAGTTACTCTGACGATTTTTGGCACACTTAAATTCGTTATACGAGCTACACTAAAAATGGTTCATTGTGGTAAGTTTGCTTGTTTTTGTCTCTGTGCAGGTTCTCTATTCCGAGCTCAGTTACGATGCTGGGAAGCTCGGCAGGTTTTAGAAGATGGCGGCCCTCGTAAAGCTTTTAAAGTATTACAACAAGCAGCTTCTTCACTAGGAAAAGTTCATGATCAAACCACGGAATCGTTCAAGCTGACTCAAGGACTTCTCAAGTACTTTGAAGGGGAAATCCATTGCCAAAGCAGAGATTTCAAGAAAGCACTAGAATGCCTGCAGTCGTCCTTAGACCTCACAGAAGAGCTGCTGAAAGTTGATACCAACCTTGCCAGGTGCTACAATGCTATGGGAAACTGCTATCATGGTCTTGACAAACTACAGAAAGCTCTTGAGTACTACACAAAAGCACTGAACATGCGAGAGCAATTGTCGGAGGGTTCTGAGCATCACTATGACATGCCAGTGTACAAAAATCAAATTGGCATTGTGTACGAGGATCAAGGAGAATATGACAAGGCTGTTGAATGTTACAAAGATGCACTAAGACTTCTAGAAGAACTCAAAATTACAGGATACGAAGATGAAGCACTGTTCTGCAGGAATCTTGCCAATGTTTATGTTCGTCAAAAAAAGTTCACAGAAGCTGGTGAATTAGCAGAGAAGGCATATTACATAAGAAATAAACGGCTTGGAAATCATCCCGATACGGTGCGAAGCATTTTTCAACTAGGCGTGATTCAGGCAAACTTAAGAGAGTTTAAAAAAGCTTTAGATCTGTTTCGCAAAGCATGGGAAATGGAGAAATTGCTCGATCCCGGGAACCACAGTGTAGTTTGGAAGAAGATCATCAAGGGTGTGAATGATATGTGTGATCGACTTTCAGACAAAAAAGAAACTTTCTTTTCTTACGGTAAGAAAAAAGAGAAAGAAAAAATTCGGCAGGAGAGAAAATCATTTAGGCGCGATGCCTTAACGTTTTGTAAGCGTTTCTGGAAAGAAGAGAAAGCGTCCTCTCAGTTTGGCTTCACTGAATATAATAAAGAAATCATCGATACCATAATGGAACTGCTTGGTGACGAGGATGAAAACAGAGATGCAAGGGGCGAGTATGAAGAAGAAAGACTGTGGTTCTATGAAGGATTTCAAATTGCAACTGAGGAAGAAACCGGGACAAAGCCGGGAGCCATGTTAGGATCAACAGGTAAATACGTACATTTCTTTGTTAAATCTACATGCAAAAATAACAAAATTCTGCTAATTATACTTTCTCGTCTTCCTTCTCGTCTTTAATTTCCACAGCATTGTTTACATGTTTACGTGTAGTCATAATCATCATTTTCTACTTTACGCTTATCTTTACCGCTTTCATCACTGTTCTAAACAAGATCATTATGATCGTCGTCGTCATCATTATCATCATCATCATCATCATCATCATCATCATCATCATCATCATCATCTTAGTTATTGTTATTGTGACAATCGAATCGCAAACCTCTTCGTAATCGTTGTCATCGCTGTCATCATAGTCATTAACGCCATCATCGTCATCGTCTTTATCATTTTGATCGTGTCCCTATGTCTTAATTCCTTTACTGGTATCGGTCTTATTAACGCGCACCCTTCCCCTCAACCTCCTCTCCCCTTCTCTTCACTATCAACATTTTGTCAGTCGCTATAAAACAGGCGTTTCTTTTTCCCTGAACTGGGATAGTTATCCATGAATAAATCTCTTGACATCCTGACGTCTTGAGGAATTGGCAAATTGTTTGTTTATGTGTAATTTATCTTCCTTTTCAAATTACAAGCGTACGACTTTAAGCGCTTGCTCACAGGTACAGTAAAACCCGCGTGTAAGAACCTACCTTTTTAGAGTTTGCCAAAACAGGTTCTTATATTTCTGGCATTTTAGGCTAAGTAGGTTCTTAATTAGGTTCTTAATTTTTACGGAGTAGAAAATACTGTAGTATAATATATGGTTTGTTCTTCATTATAAACTGTTACAGTATTTTATAGAATAAATGCTTATAATCAAGAACAAACCAGTTTCAAGATGATACAGGCATGGAACACTTAAACCAAGACCAAGATTACATACAAATGATACATTCTTTTAATTGTAGCCGAATTGTTTTATAACAACAGTTCACATTTAACATACATTGTGCATTTTTAGTTTCACTGTGCAATTTTTTGATCTCTAAAGACAACCTTTTTGGTAAAATATTATACAAAAAATAGTTTAACCCCGCATATAAGAACCTATTGGAATTTTTTTGGCTAAATAGGTTCTTATATTTTGGGGTATTAAAGTAGCAAATTTCTGCCAGGAGGTTCTCAATTTTCTAGGTTCTTACACGCGGGTTTTTACTGTATTTTCATCTCGGTCAAGTAAAATACACTGTATGGCTTAATATGTAAGCTTATTTCGTGTCCTCACGAGTTAAGACATTTCTCTAAGACTTTAATTAAAACCCCTAACAATTCACAGCATTTGTTTCCTTTGAAATGTAAGCCCAAATGTAAGCAATACTTGTCGACAACAGTTTGCAATTAGGGAAGTCGGCAAGGTGAATAACTAACCGTGGTAAACATGGCGGGATATCCAGCTCCAATTTGCTTTTCCAGGATAACAAAAACCTCAGGATAGGCTTATTCTACATGGTGATGAAAGTTTTTTAACGTCAAGTGACAAATTAACACGACTGAAGTTTATTTTTTTGGATTTTGGCCTAATTCGAGTTAATTAGCTTCCAGTTTGTAGTTAAATCTGGTGTTATTTGAGCCGAACACATTGCAAAAGTTCTTCGATTTTCTCTGAGGGAAGCGTTGCGAGTCCGAGCTTGAAACTTGGCATGGTGAATGTTTAATAACTAAAAAATTCAAACCTGGTACTACTCTTAACTTGTTTTCGTAGTTACAGCTGTAAGTTTTACTGTGTAAATAGCGCATTGCTAGTAGTGCGTCTCATGAATTCCGACCACTTTAACAGATGAGAGTGAGAGTGAAGAAGAAGAGATTGACATCGAATCCGACGAAGAGATCAAGGTCACATCTGAGCGCGAGACTGAGATGGAGCCTGAAGAAGAGTTTGAAATAGGATCTGATGATGTGACATCTGAGGAAGAAACTGGATTTGGAGATGATTTCAGTGACGTAAATGTCGGAAGGATCATTATCCCCGAGTTTAGGTAAATACTTCTGTTTCAATTAGAAACTACAATATTTTAAACTTGACGTACAAATAACTATTCGCTTCCCTCTTCCAAAATTTTTGTTTTTTTCTTGGCAAAGATGTGTGTCGATTAAAGGAATCCACCGTAGGAAAACACACTACACCCGCACAACGAGAAACATCATTCTCTTTCTCATTTTACAACAGAAAAACGTGATGTTTGTTTAGTGATTGGGTATGTATAGATAAAAGAAAGTTAATTTGCCTTATGCTAAAAATAATAATCTCTTCCGTTTGGTTCCCTTGACTTCGACTCGGCAGGAAGTGGAAGTAGTTACTGAAAAACATCGCAGAGATCTGCAGCCTGTCGCGGGGATTCCGCAAATCTAGACATTATACTTCTTACTTCCAGTGGTCTTCGGAAGCCTGGGACTGAGCTGCAGGCCTGGCTCTAGCTATCAGGCTAGGCTGCTGAGGTGGAGGTGTGATTTTTGGAAGAAAGGAACGAACGATAGAACTTAAACCGTTTTGGTTTAAACTTTGTTGACGTTGCTTTATTGAACTTAAATTCCTCATGTTCGAAACATGAGTGGTTGCATAAGGCAGCGTTTAGGTCCGACTAAAGAGCGACTTTTGCAGCGAATTCAAGAAACCCAGAACTTTCTACAAGATAAGAAACAAGATGAATCGAATTTGAGGTCCAGGCCAACCAACTCGTCCTCAAATTGGAGCGAAATCTTAACTCCTATAAAGATTTACTGGTGCAACTACAAGAAGCGTTGAAAGAAGATGAAGTTAAAGGTCAGTGATTGGAAAATGAAATGGAGGAGTTCACTCCCAGGTGGGATACTCGGGTATAAACGTGACGGGGGGGTTTGACGGAGCCTAATATTTTGCACCCACAAAAATACATGGACATTATTTTGTGCACCGAAAAAGATACAAGACTGGAAATTTTAGACCCAAAAAAATACATGACTTTTATACCCTAAAAATGCAATCTTAAGAACAGTATACATACTGCTTTTCTGCCTTTCGGATCTTGCGGGAACTTTGGCTTGAATAGCGTAAGAACTATTAGCCTGGCAGAAATTCGTACCCAAAAAAATACACGCAGATTTTTCAGACTCAACAAAATGCGCGGTTAAATCTTCAACCCCCAAAAAATACAGGAGTTGAAAATTTTAGACCCAAAAAAAAATACGTCGGACCCCCCCGTCACGTTTATACCCGTGTATCCCACCTGGGAGTTCACTATTATCGCGCTCGGTGGAGATGAAACTATCTGTGACCTCGAAACGCTAAGGTTCTGAAGAAAATCTTCCAAAGGGAACACGAAAACTATGAAAAGGAGGAGAAACAACGAGAAAGGGATCATCACAAAGAGCTTCAAATGGAACTTTTAAGCCAATGGCTCTTCCGGTTTCTTCAAGTACCACTGGCAAACTTCGTGAAACATATGTCACGATTGAGAAGCATCTTCGCTCTCTTAAAGCTCTTGGTGAAAATGATGACCAGGCACATTTTGTTTTGTTTTTTTTTTTCAAGTCAAAGCTTCCCAAAATCGTAATGGCCCGGATGGAAGAATACAAGGACATGGCCGGAGAAATGGACCGTGGAAAGCATCTGCAAAGCATTCAAACGGTATATTTGCGCTCAAGAAGCTGGGGGCCGACAAGCTGAACTGACTCAGAGTGCTGAAGCTCAAGAAACTACAAAGAAATTTACTCAGCAGAAATTGCTCTCTCCAAAATGGCCGGAGGTGACAACTACTGGTGCCTTACTTTCAGGGAATGACGACTTGTGACTGGAGGTAAAATATTGGTCTGCTTTTACTGTCAGCAAGATCACTAGAGTGATGAATGCAATGCCTTTCCAACTCTCCAGTCAAGAAAAAAGAAAATCAAATGACACTGCCTCATCTGCCTGAAGTCAAGCCATCTACTGAAAGATTACAGAGTAAACAAGCCATGCTTTTACTTCCAGAAAGTTAGAAATCACCACAGAAGTCTATGTCCCTAAAGGTTTCCTCCTGATCAAGAAAATGAAACCGTGACGAGTTTCACTGACACTTTAGTAGCAACTGAAGCAGAAAGTTCATTACTGGTGTCTGGTGAACAAGGTGTTATGCACACTGCTCTAGCCTCAACTATGAACCTAAACACTTCAATGAAGCTGTCTACTCGATTTTTGCTTGACTGTGGGAGTCAGATAACTTAAATCAGCGAGGATTTAGTGAGAAACTTCAGCTGAGACCTAACAATTCAGAAATCCTGACTGTCTTCACTTTTGGCTCTACAAAGCCTAAGGAATTCAAAACTCCAATTGTTAAATTCGGTTTGGATTGAAGAACAGAGCAGATTCGAGCAAATGAGCTCCCAAGATTACTGGTATGATTCAGAGAATGCCTATCAATTCTGAACAACTTGGACCCCTCATAAAGGATTATCAGCTAGTAGCCTCTCTCCCGAAGGAACTGGAGGTGTCAATTGTGGAATTGCTGATAGGGAATGACTACTATTGTAATCTGGTTTCATCGGAAAGGCAGAAAGTGGGTCCCGGACTTTACTTTTTCTTGGATCTCATCTGGGTTGGATCTTTTTTGGTAGAATGCCAACTGAAGAAACGAAAACCTCAGAAGTTTCAATGCTACTGATGTCCAGTCCTCCCTGTGAACAATCCATGTTCATTCCCCTAGAGAACTCAAGTGACTTAATGAAACCAAACTTGGAAGAATGTTAAAAACGGGAAACTATCGGAATTAAACAATCCATCAGTGGCTATAATGAAGACGATGACTGTGCCATCCAGAACTTCAATGGCACTGTCAGGAAGAAAGATGGGCGATATGAAGTTCCGTGGCCTTGAAGAGAAGAAAGTCCCCAGTTACCAGACAACTACCAAGTAGCTCTTGGTAGTTTGAATGCTTTACTTAAACGTATACAAGGGAACTCAGAGTTGCTTTATAAGTATGACAGCATTCAAGATCAGCTCGAGAAAGAAATCGTTGAGAAAGTGGATGATGAAACTAAGAAAGGATCCATAAAACACTACATTCCTCACCATACTGTCGTCACTCCAGACCGAACAACAACAAAAATAAGTGTTTACAACGCATCGGCAAAAACCAAGAGGGGATGTCACAGCCTCATTGAATGTTTGAGTGTTTGTTTCAAGCCCCTTTCTACTTGGTGCAACTATACACCATCACTTAGAACAAGTTGGAACTCCCACTGCAGAAAAAGCATGTACGTGGATAACCTGTTGACTGGGGTAAATTTAAGTAAAGTTGCAAGGAAGTTCTATTCTGATTCAAAGGAAATATTTCAAGAAGCTTTAATGTATCTACGAGCATGGGGGTCGAACTCCAAACCTTTTATGGAGTCAATCCCAGAACAAGCCAGAATGAAGGGAATTCTAGCCAAAGTGCTTGGGATCCGAACATTAATGAAGATCGACCGATAATAAGAGGGTTAAAACAAACAGAATAGTCTACAAAAAGAGAAACACTGAAAGTCATTGTTAGCATTCTTGACTCCCTGGGATAATTTACTCTATTGATTTTAAAGGCAAAACTGATTCTACAGGAGCTAAGCATGGGATGAGAAACTGGATGAAGCAGTGCTACATAAATGGATGCAGATTCAGAGAGTAATTGAAAGGATCTCAACTACAACCAATTATCAGTTCCTCTGCTTCAACAATTTTTAAACTCGTGTCTATCGGATAGTAAAGCATTTTTTTGTTGCTGGGGACCTATTAATCTCATCTTTTAACTCCTCAGGGGTGGAGTAGCAGCAGAGGGAGACGCGTGGTACTTAGAGGAAGCAGCTGCGTGTATCACATTTCACCCGGGAGCTGTCACACAGCCTGAGCTTTTTACTTGCTCATTATGGAGTCCAAAAGCCCTCTCTCCAACTCTGCACAGTAATGAGGCATTAGTTAGCAATGTGATTAAACTGTCAAGTAACTGTCCACCAGATCTGAAGTCCAGTGAAGATGTGCAAGGAATTGCTACAGTGGCGTTATTACACAGTGCCTCCGAGCTCAAGGGCTACGAACTGGTCATTAAGCAGCTGGTTGATCCAGATAATAATGAATGGAAGGATTTGAACACCAAGAGCGTTTGGGATTCCTCAGGTACATAACGAAACTGTTATTGTGAAGTGTACAATCACTAACTCTTTTTCTACTGCTGACTCCAATACATGGGAGCCTACAGCTTGAAGAGTTTGGTCCCTTTGTACAGTGTAAACAAACCATTGATATGAAATCTATTTTGCAATCCAATAGTAAAAGATGATGTTATAAAGGAAATGACTAAAAACTGGATCATTGTATAATGCAGTTCCAGGGATTTGATTGGCGTAGAGGCCATTAAATATGAGCCATTATACCATGCCGGAGAAATAGAGATCAGCAAATGGTCTTCTAGTTGTTAAGCGAAATCAACAAGATCTAGCAATATTTCTTGATTTCTTTTTGAGACAAAATAATTATTCAGTTCGCACTTGCTAGATGTGAAGTGATCATAACCAGCTAGGTGCTACGTGCCTCGTAGGCTATCTGTAATCTCATTTCCAACGAGTGCTCTTGGAATAATTGTTAAATACAAACCGTGACCATTGTCACATGAAAATGATGTTATGTACGGGATCAATATTGTCAGTTATACATTTAGCTAGATTTAGGTTCTTTTCTTCTATGTAGAACTTACAGGTAGTAATAATCAAATCAGTCTCTCTATTTCATTGAAACCAGAAGCTCCAAATTGGCTCATTCCTTTCGCGGAAGCTTCATGTCCAGTAACAGGCCATTCCTGTTTTGCTGTTATCTGGCGCCTCAAGTCCTTCCAGTTCTCCAGACAAACGTCAGTGGCTCCTGAGTTTACTTGTATTGTACCCGAGTATCCAGACTTTAGTGTTACAATTCCCTGCAGCTCTGTTCCGGCTAATGAAGACTTCTGTTTGACAATAAAGGTATGCAACTTATGTATAAATGCACATTGCGGTTAAGGGCCAATAAATATTACAGTTGGTCACTAATAACTACCGAGCCATTCAATTAGGGCCTTTTGTGGACTGTCAAGATCGTAAGGCTGTCGAATTCATTGGTCTTGAGCACTATGAAATTTAAAACGTGTCGTGAAAGGCCCACGGCATGGGTGGACTACTATGAGGAGTAGCTGCGCGTTCAACGCTTTTGTCATGCTCGCTTTTGTTCCTCTTACAAAAGGTTAGCAATTCTCGTATTCCATGTTTTGGAGTGGAGTATCTCTAAATTTTCTCGTTCTATGTGTTTTGTTGGCACATCTTTTTCTAGAAAACTTGTTCTGTGTTTTGGTTTGCAACATAGTGCTTCGTCGACTCTAAAGTTACTCATCATACATGCTTATTTGTCGTTACTGTGCATTATAACTATGCCAATTTCACGACCTTTTGTCTTTTCAATTTATTTCAACCCAACCAGTCTCTTTCAGAGGTAATAACTAGGACGATATGGTTACTGGTGTACTTTTTATCTTGACCCTAAGGTCCAAGAATTTCCAAACAGCGAAATTAAAGCGGAAGGACTTTTGCCAGGCCCAGTCCTTCATATATCCTGCTCTCAGAATGTAAAGCTTTTGGAGGCTGCGACAATCAAAATTCCCCTTACGCTGCGCGAAGTCAAGAGACCATTGGCTACTAAGCTGTCTTCTGAGTATCTGAGGATATTACACTACAGTAGTGTAAAAGGTAGATCACCTGAATGGATTGAAATTACTGATACTTTGGAAACAGACGCGGTCGTCAGCGATGGAATAGTCACATTCCAATTGAAACATTTTTGTTGGTAAGTGGACATATGGCCTGGTTTGCCTTTAGTGCTTCGAGTCCCTGACGTGGGGGGTAAGTCTAATGTTATGGTCATCTTTGTAAATGCATGTCTTCGAAAAGAGTAACGAGTTATCGTAAAATATAGTTTACAGGTTTCTAATTAAGGAAGATAATAAATGTTTATGGCGCCATGCTAGCGCTCTTGCGCACAAAGGTTTACAATCCCATTTGAGTAATTCGAAAAACAATGTTTTGGATAGTTTGACTCTCCTTCTTTGGGTTAAAAGTGCTAGGGAACAGCACGGAAAACTGCGAGAAACACAATGTGTAACTGCACTTTGAATCAAATCATGAGGACTAATACCAAATACCAATGAATACCAAAGCTGAAATTGACAGCTCCTTTTTACTTCATTTATATCGCTGCAAATGTGTTCATATGATTAGAGACGGGTTATTTTCAGTAATATAAATAATATTACCCTTTAGATCAAATTTTTTCCGTGAAACATACGTGGCGTACGTTAGATTTCTCTTGGCAATGTATAAACAATTTTTGAGCGCGGAAAGCATTATGTTCAGTTCTGGGGACATATTCCCCAAGGAAAGTTTGAAATTTTGTGTCATTGACCGTTTCCGTGGAAGAAATGCTCCATTAATGTGGACCTGGAAGCCAGACGCCCAACTTATTTCCAATGTGCACATTATCCTTCGTTAGCATTAGTCTTTCCCAACGGTTCTCGTTTTTCAGGTAGCAATTCTAATGGGGAAGGGATAGAAAGGTTAAACGCGATACGAAAGTAGCGCGTAATTTTATTGGTTCGAGAATGTTTTCCTCGAGTGTGAAACCACACCAGGGAAGGAATAAAATTGACTAGAGATCTTTTTGGAATCTAGGAAGAAGGGGAGGCAAAATAACCTAGCAGCCGGGTTAGGTTTCACCAGCTCTGTTACAGAGAGGTGTTCGAAAGGTATACAAGGCACATAAGACGATTTTGCTCCCTGAAAACGAGTGGGAAATCTTCTTTTGTATTTACTTGTTTTCTTCTTTAATTCCAGGTTAGCAGCGATTTGGGATTCATGTAGACGTCCTTTTGACTTTATAATGAATCTGTACAAGAGGCTCATGTTACAGAGAGCAGGATTTGTTGCTTGCCTTTGTCAAAATGATAGATCTAACCTGTTGACTTTGTTTTGCTATCCTCTACACTTGAAAATGCAAATGTACGAACGCTTGAAGAGGTTTTCGTCAGAGTATGTTGTGCCTCGGCAAGGAGAAGGCGAGTCCGAAGCACGGCTGTCTGGTGAAGATATGCTGTTTGTGCACCTTTCAGACGCGTTTATTGTACAGCCAGAGTATACCAAAAACTTGTCTCTTGTGTAAGTGTTTCATGTTTTCATAGCTATGGCATGCAAACTTGAAATTCATATTTACAGTCTATCCACTGATTTAGCCTCAATCACCATAAATTTTGTCTATTCAATCTAGATAGTTACAATTTATAAACCCCAAATCTTTCTTTACACTACACCCTACAGTATTGTTGAAAATATGAATATGAATATTCCTTTTGCTCTAACTACAGAGCAGCCGTGCAAAGCGTTTGTGTTGATTGTCTCTTCAAATTTAGACGCCGTTTCTTGCTATTTGTTTTGAAATCTGGTCCCTTAGTCCAAGGCGAACTCACGGTCAGAGGTTGTCATTTTTTCTAGTGCACTTTTTGCTGCATACTACCTACCGCCTTTTGCTGGAAAATATGGCTGAAGGACGAGGCCTGAACAACAGATTAACAACTATTTATTTATCATTATTTATTTCAAGATTTGTACAAAGGCAGCTGAAAATACTATGGGAAAATTGTTCTCTCACTAGGTATTAATCACCTAATTGTCCCTTTCTTGCTACAGTATAAGAATGCTTAACCCAATTCAAGAATTCCCCGGCAAATTTATAGTAAGAATAATGAAAAATTTACCAACAGAAAAAAGGTTCACAAGTTCACAACTGCAACTGGTCATAGTTTTAAGGGTAGGATACTCCCATTGAAGACATGACTGAGTCTGGAAAAGTCAAAGGACTTTAGCTTATTTTTGAACGAAAAAAGCATAGTTTCAGCTATACCTCTTACTGTACATCTTTCTATATGTCTTACTCCCTGTAAACTTTTCAAAATAGTACTTTGTTGGTATAAATGTTTGCAAGTGCAACCCCAACACGACCAACACAGCTTTTATCGAAATCATATTTCAGCCGAAAGGTTTTCGTGAAGAAAGCATTAATGGCCTGATTGAGTGCGACCTCCCCTCTCCCCTTTCCCGGCCGCCCAACCACAACCCTACCACTTATTTGACCTTGTCAAGCGCACACTTAATTTTATAAAGAGCAGTGTTTTCAACCCCAGATTGAAATCATTTATGCTGGGCCAGCATAAATGTGACAGAAATCATCAAGACATTGATTACATTTACTTTGAGTGTTTTGGTCGATGAATTACAAACATAGTTTGACTAATTCATTTTTGTTCAGAAGAATTGAAAATTGTTCTTTTTTCAACTGATTAAATAATTATTATGCTGAATGTCAAACACCAAGTTGATTTCCTTTTATTACTATTTTTCGTTTCTATAAGGTTTCATGGAACTGAACTATCCGAGAAAAGCTTTCCTGTTGATGTTGACCTTAGCCGGCGCGACTTGCATGTGGATTTCTCCAAAGGACAGAAAAAGCAGGACACGACAGAAATGTTGTGCACAGTGTTTATCATTTTAAGGTCTCCAGCTCAGGTATTTTATTAAGAACTAAAGAGAGACCAATGTTGATAGTTGCCGGTTGGTCCACGCATAGTTAATTGAGGGACTGGTTATGAAACTTTGCCATGAAAACAATGGTGCTGCAATTTATGTTGGAAGGGCCGCGACAGTGCACAATCCTTTGTTTGAATGTTCGCACTACAGTTAAATTTCTTAACACGAACGTTTCTACTGGTCTTTGCTCCAATACATTTCAAAATCTATTGTCGTCTTTGCACTGTCAAGGCCAAAAATCCTAACAAAAACATATAACAAAGAAGTTTGTCAGGCTTCATAACCATTGCCTTTTATTTACTATGGTCCACGGAGCTTCGTAGGTCAGTTTGTTTTCGCCAATCGTCATGATCAGCAATAGAACCTTTAAAGGTTTCTTACAAACACGAGAACTTTTGTCAAGTAAATTGCTTAGAGTATTAATTTGGCATATTTGTGTAAATTCCAAATTGAAGTTATTATAGCCTGTTCCAGGCGTTCAGAAAGTTGCGATGCGATTGAATAACAAAAGCATGGAGACTGCGCCTTTACTTTATGATTCACAAGCATCGAAATTTGCAATGTATTTATAGTAAGAATTCACAGAATTCACTCAAGGAAAACGCGACTCCATGTCAGTCGACCTCAGTAACAGCTCTCAAGTGTCGTAAGCCAAACATTGGCGGTGCGTGGTTGCAATGATGTAAAGTTTTCGTGAATTGAAACTTTAAGCCAATCTTTTGATTTGCTTGGGGGCATACAAATTATCTTTGGCGTACTTCTTCCCTGAACTTGACATCAAGGAAAAGTTTATTTTACTGTCCTATTTGAATTTAAGGTGATACTTCGTGGATGTGTCTGCGACCACCGTTGTCATTTTTTTAATACAGTCGAGCTAGGTGAAGCGTACCCCCCCCCCCCCCCCAAGATTCTATTTATGCATCTATTATTTGAAAATTGAACCCATTAGTCGTTTCAAGAATTCAAATCAAAATTCTATTTCTGATTGGATTTAACGAACAATGCATGGCATGATATACAAAATGTAACGTGCTTTCAAATGGCGGCAAGAAACCAGAAACCCGGAAAACCCCTCTCAACAGGTTCAGAGCGGAAATTATTGATTTGTGTAATTGTGGATTTTCCAAAAAGCAGATATCTCGTGATTTTCAGCAGGCAACGCGTACTGCCAGAAAGGAAATTCGCTCTTTTCAACCGGGTACAGTGTAAGTGGGTCCTGTCGCGTAAGCTTACTAATGATCACCAGTACTAAATGGACATTTTATGACGTTTATACTTAGGTTTATTCCGTTCTAAACACTAGAATCTTGGCACACAGCAAAAACTGTCGACGCGGACAATAACTCTAAGCCGTTGCCTAGGCAATACTCCATTTTATTGTAATTAGCCCTCATTTCCATTTTTATCTTTTAGCTTTTATCACACTTCTTTTTATTCCCAAATTTTAGCACCCTTTTTGTATATATTTCCGTTTACGCGCTACATTTCTTAATTCGTTAAAGGCTATAGACTGGTAGCCGAAAGCTTATGTTTTTAAAAATTTTAACCAGAGAACGATTTTTACCTAATTTATTCCGTTAGTTTTTCAAAAATTGAAAAAAGATTGGACGCGTTTTATTATGATAAGCAGTTCTCTTTTTGAGGTATATGCAATAGTAGCGAAAAGTAGGCGAACTCACACTGAAAGATGTTCACTTCAGTTGACCTTCGACAATGGCAATGACCTTTTCAGCCCGACTGATTTGCAAGCGCTTGACTTTTTGCTCTTGATCAGATGAAATGACCAAATTTGCATAACATGTCGACAACATGGAAGAACGGTTTGAGCGAACGAACTGTTTCAAATGTACTGTAGTTTGAATTTTACAGGCTATTGCTTTTATCCGGTAAGAATCGATTTTAATTTGAACATTGATCCGTGCAATTTAAAAATGAATGAATGAAGGAAGGAAGGAAGGAAGGAAGGAAGGAAGGAAGGAAGGAAGGAATCGACTAATTGGTTCAATCTTCAAATAATCGATCCATTAATAGAATCTAGGGAGGTACGCTTGGCCTGGCTCAACTGTTAATCGTGGAACTGGTAGCGGCGACGCAAAACATCTACCTTCTCATATCACACAGCTTGCAAAAATGACCTGAAATGTTAGTTGCCTCCCTTTCAACAACTGATTGTCTGTTTTATCCTCGCTTTTACAGTTACCTTCTGATTCAATTTTCACGTACAATTTCCATAAACAAGGAGAAGTACGAGTAAGTATTTTACATTACGTGATGAAATATGTCAAAGATCATGAATTCAGTGTACCACCGACAAAAAGGAATAACGTGGGTTACAACATTACGTTAGTACAAATCGGTTTTGGTATTCAAGAATAACCATTTCTGAAACATATTCTCTTTGATCAAAATGATGTGTCACTTAGTTTTCAGATTTGTGATAAAAACATTTCTGTGGATTCGCCACTACTGTGTGAACGG
Source organism: Pavona decussata (assembly GCF_977016875.1). Taxonomy (NCBI): domain Eukaryota; kingdom Metazoa; phylum Cnidaria; class Anthozoa; order Scleractinia; family Agariciidae; genus Pavona; species Pavona decussata. The sequence continues at coordinate 1,221,992 of NW_028145637.1, read as the reverse complement.
TTTTGCCACTGACAGAGCCTGAGAAACGGCTTTCAAAAGTAGCTGCTAAACTTTAAAATAGCCACACTAGTAAGATATGAACAATTGTAGCGGTTTAAGTGTATAAGATTTATCTGCGTAACGTCATCCTTTCATGTCCTTGTAATCTCTCTTAAATTTGTGAGGGATATACTTTTGTAATAGCCTGTTGTATTCTGTTGTAGAGCTCACAAGTTTCCACTTTGCAAAAAGGACCCGAAGAGAAACACCCATCGTCCACCAGAGATAGCTTGAAAGTGACTCTCCTTGGTAGCGAGTGGGGCTCGTCAGCTGGTGGTTTGTCAACATTTAACAGAGAACTTGCTATTCATTTGTCACAGCATCCTGAAGTGGAAGTATCTCTCTTAGTTCCCGAGGGTGCTTGTCAAGACAAGACAGAAGCTCAGAGTTATGGAATCATTGTTGTTGACGCAAAGGCACGCGCCGGCTTCAAGGAACCTCTTGATTGGCTAAGCTTTCCACCTCGAGAACACAGAATTGATGTCATTATCGGCCATAGTGTGAAGCTTGGTCGACAAGGACAAGTTATAAGAGATTCTGCCCAGCAACCCAATTGCAAATGGATTCAAGTGGTACATACTGCTCCAGAAGACCTCAGCAAGAACAAAGATTACTCTGAGCCTACTTCAAAAGGCGAAGAGAAACATCAGGACGAAGTTGATCTCTGTGAACTCGCCGATCTTGTAGTGCCTGTTGGACCAAGACTGGAAGAAGCTTACTCCTCGTATCTAAGAAGAAGTAATAAAAATATTTTTGTATTTACTCCAGGGCTTTTTGAAAGGGAATTTGGGGACTTACAGCAATCTCCTAACAAATTTACCAAGTTTACAGTACTATTGTGTGGTCGTGGTGATGACGAAGACTTCGAACTTAAGGGATACCGCATCGCTGCTGAAGCGTTTACTGATCCCCGTCTAAAGGAACAATCGTATGAACTTCTCTTTGTGGGCGCCACAGAGGGAAAGGAGGAGAAGATAAGGAGCAGACTTGTCGAATGCGGAATCGATAATGACCAGTTGGTGGTCAGAAAGTTTACAAAAAGCAGGGAGAAGATAAAAAAATTATTGTTTCAAGTGGATCTATCCATCATGCCATCCAAATCAGAGGGATTTGGTCTTGTTTCCCTTGAAGCTTTGTCTGCTGGTTTACCCATTCTTGTGGGTAAAAGATCAGGATTTGCTCGAGCATTACAAAAATTACCTTTCGGTGACACATGCATTGTTCAGTCGAATGAACCTAAAGAGTGGGCAGACGCAATTGTAAATGTCCGTCTAAAGGATAGCGCAAAGCGGCTTGAAGAGGCCAAGAAACTCAGAGAATCTTATAAAGAGCATTACAGTTGGGAGGAACAATGTAGAGGCCTTGTGAAAGAAATGTGGAGAATGGTTAAAGGTAAATATTAAATTTCATTTCCGTCTTCCCTCCACTCTCGAATGAAGCAAAAACTAAAAATTTAGGACGATATCCCATTAAATGTACTTTTTGAAGCTAATTTCCATAACCAAGGAAAACACATAAAGTACCACACTGTAGATACCATTTGGAATCAAAGTAATTCAACATTCGATTAAATGTCTCCTCGGACGTTGATACACTTTTGCTAGGATTGATTGGCAAATGACAATACAGTGCAAACCACATTGCCCTTTATTGACTGAATTATTTTATTTTGGCTTCTTGCAACTATCAATAGTTGCCATAATTTCTTTCACTGTATGGAAGTTTTACTCTAAATTTCTTTTCTGCCCTTAAGTCCTCTTATTGCAAGGCTTAATGTATATTTGTTGGTTAGTTTGTTCTCATGACTCCTAATTTTTCAGGAGAGAAGATCCAGCAATCTTCTGCCTAGTAGCGTCCAAACCTTCAATTCATAGGAAAATATGCTGGGCCGTTTTAAAACCTAAGGTACGATGAGGTAGGTAGTGTTAACCTTGTTTCGAAAATTTTTTTCCACTTTTTGTAGGATTTGCTAATATGTTGGTTACATTTTTGGTTTTTGAGAAAATAGAGAAGAAAGAAGGACCTGTGATCAAGGTTTTGACTGTACGATATCATCTTTCGAAACAACAAAAAAGCATTTGGCGACTGACGTTCGTGTCGCGGTGTTTTTTAAAGATGGTACACAAAAACTGGTAGTCGCGAATTATGAGCTTTTAATAGAGTACTATGAACCCTGTATGTTGTTTATATACACATAACTAAGTCATCTCTTATCTTCGAATTTTTCATTTACACAATCAAAATAATAAATAAGTTCTTTAAGAAAAAATTGTTGTGCGACCTGACCTGATTTGTTTTGCTAAAAAATAACAGTCGAATCTTCAGAAGGAAAAGCTGTTTTCGTTTTTGTTTTCAGATCAGTCGTTGGAGATTCATTCACTGGTCATGCAGTCCGTCTATGATGACCTGCTACCAAGCTGTAGTACTAATAAAGGTTCTACTCATGACAGTCCGGCTTGTGGAACGGAGCTGACATAGAACCTGTTAAATTTACTGCTTGGATTCCAACCGGCACTCTTGTATTATTCAGCGACAGTAATTTTAGAAAAAATTCAAATGTGTTAACCCTTATTCGGATTCAAAAATTATATCCCCCCCCCCCCCGCCCCCGATCCTTGCCACTTTGTCAGAAGCTATCTGACATTCTTTGGCGATACTTGTCAGGGCCGTAGCCATACTTTCAGGTGAGGTGAGGCAAGTGCTGTTGGAGCAGAAGGCGCGAGCCTTGACTGGAGTTTTGGGGCATTCTCCCAGAACATTTATAATCTAGAAGGTCTAAAATGCTGTTTTTAGGACATGCTCGTGGTTATTTCTTCAAAAGTTGGTCCCGTTTAAGTGTAAAATTTCAGCACGTGTGATACTTGCACCAAGTGTCTCACTTCCTTTCTGCTATCTCGGTGGCTGCGACTCAGGGGTTTGGTGGGGGAACATTTGATTATCGTTTAAAAGAGTGGAAGGCCGCACCACCCCTTCATTTTGGCCGCTTTTTTTTCTCTCCGTCTTTCAACCAATTTAGTTTCTTGTATACATTTATTGCAGGTTTATAATAGGAATTGGAGGATTTTATAATGTCTAAATTACAGTTTATCCGTCTTTGAATTATGAGCTCAAAGGTCATTTTGATATTACGATTTCTGTGACCTTTGCAAGGTCTCTTTTTTGTGAATTTGCCCTCTTGTTTTGTCTGTTTTGCGACTAATATGCTTCTTTGACTGCTTGAGGATTTATCTGACTCATTTAAATGCGTGATATTTCTTGCAGTCTTTTTTGTTGACATCATGGTAATGGGATATAATCTGAATCTTTGCTTCGACCGTACAATAGCCTAATTATCTTGCAAGTTTTTGAAATACTTTTTGAGTTGCTCTTAACACCGACAACGTCATGGTTCTTTCCTCATAAGGAGCGTAGTCGCAAAATAAACAGAACAACAGGTCAAATTGTATTCAAAATAAAAAGAAAGCCACAGAACTCATAATGATGAAATGACTATTGAGGTCGGGATAATTTGAAACAAGCGACGGTTAACCACAGCGTTTTATTCGGTGAGTATCACCAAGTTAAATGCTCCAGTTCTTAGTAATACTGTAGTAAGCCGCTATAAATGTACACAAGAAGCTAAATGGTAGAAAGACGGAGAGAAAAAGCTGCCAACATGGAGAATGGGTCGTGTAGGCCTTCTACCTTTTTCAACCAGAACCGTTTTCAACCAGAACCGTTATGGCTGTTGGTTATGACGCATGGCGACGGAAATAACGACTTAAATTAACGCGGTCGGGTTTGGATGTCGTCTGCGAATTACCTTTTCGACCTTTCTAAGTTCTTCCATTCCAACCTTATTTGAAACATTTTTGTCGACAAACGTTTCATTTTAAACAGAGACTCATTCGAAGTCGCTCACCTTATAAGGGTTATGCTTTCAGGGCGCAATGGCAAATGTTATTTGGGAATTATTTTTTCATCTAACCGAGTATTTGTTTTATTTCTGGACAACACATAGACGATGCGAGTGCCCCGTCTTGTCTCATGCTTGCTACGGCCCTTAAAAAGGTTTTAATTGAATATATTTTAAAATATTGTAGATATCTGAAATACACGAAAAAAAATATATTCTAAAGTATTGTAAATACATGTATTATAATATATTTTGACCTAAATATCGTTAATATATTAAAGTATATTTTGAACTCTTTTAGAACGTCCAAAAAATTCAGAGAGATAAGAAATTACTGCTTATTTACTTCTTCAATTCCCCTCGCGCAAATTAAAAAAAATTGGGAAAAGAAAAGGAAAACTTAAGGGAAAGTGACGGGGAATCCTTAGGTAAAACCATAGGCCTTAAAGAATAAGGCTTCCTCTTGACAATGCTGTTTATGCACAAATGAAAAAAAAAAAAAAAGGTATTTGAGCTGTGAAATGGTAGATACGGTTGCGAATGGATTTTTTAATTAAAGATGATGTACAGTTGAAACAAGCGCGTTCGAAGAGACGGAAAATCGGATCAATTGACAGCTCAAGAAATTACGTCAAAAGCCTAGTTTCCATATGCACCTAACTCCGTCGCAAACAATCGTAAACAGCTTACGATGGCTTGATCGCAAACAGTTTTACGTTCATCCCCGACCAAACGCCGACCAGTCGTTCATCCCCGAGCAGTCGCCGAAGATCGCCAATGATCACAAAAAAGACGCAAGAGATAGAAAAAATTTCTATCTTTACGTCTAAAGCGAGAAAAAACGATATGGAAATACAATCGTAAACTGTTTGGGATTGTTTGCGATCAACGGGCGACGCTTTTTGTGTACGTGATACGTTTTGACGAATCAGAAACAGGTATAAGTAATGAAAATGGCGTCCGAGTGTGATTGTGGCAATGACGAGGATACTCCAAACAGTGTGAATTTAATGAATGTCATAAGGGAATGCCCCACCATATATTACAAAAAATCTAAGGATTGTAAAGACAAGAGTAAAAAGGCCAATGCTTGGAAGGAAGTGGCATCCAGAGCAAAATTGGAGGCCTACCAAGTGATGGCACAGTACAACACAATCCGTACGGCGTTTTTCGCGCCCTTTTCCACGATGTCACGAAATGAGGTTGGGTAAAGCAATCACGCATATGGAAAACAGAATCGCAAACACAATTACAAAAAGTGAAGGTGTTTGCGATCGGGCCATGGTTGTTACGTGTATATGGAAACCAGGCTTAAGGTTATAAATGACGATAACATGTTAAAAATTTACTGTTTATGTTTTAGGCTATATTTAAAGGAGGAAAGAAATCGAATTACAAATATCTTTATCTAAAGAATTTAAGACCTAAAACAGGGTTTCACCTGTTACTAAAGGCTGGTTTCAATATGATCGCGGATCGCAGATCGCAGATCGCGGATCGCAATAAGGTCTGCGATCGTCTGCGATCCTGCGATCGTGATCGCAGACGATCGCAGAAGATAGAACCATGTTCTATCTAAAGGCTGGTTTCCATATGATTGCGGATCGCAGATCGCAATAAGGTCTGCGATCGTCTGCGATCATATGGAAACTACTTCTGCGATCGTCTGCGATCCTGCGATCGTGATCGCAGACGATCGCAGAAGATAGAACCATGTTCTATCTCCTGCGATCGTCTGCGATCAATTGCGATTGTTTGCGATCTGCGATCGTCTGCGATCATATGGAAACCAGCCTTTAGATAGAACATGGTTTTATCTTCTGCGATCACGATCGGAGGATCGCAGACGATCGCAGAAGTAGTTTCCATATGATCGCAGACGATCGCAGACCTTATTGCGATCTGCGATCTGCGATCCGCGATCATATGGAAACCAGCCTTAAGGGTGTGTCATTAGTGTTTAAATGCTAGAGGGTAGAGTTCTGGGTCAGCCAGATTTAGTAACAATCCATAATTTGTGATTATCCACCAGACGTATAACTTATGACTACATCTCAAAATCTTTCAATCTAGAAATAAAACAAATTTTATACATGTACAAGGTTGACATTTTTTAGTATTTATATGTTGTTATTCTCAGCGAAGTTGAAAATGGAGAATGAAAGATTATGAGTACATATTAAGATTTTGACAACATTGGGGTCTACGGTGATTATTCACACGTTTTTTTTTTAATTTGTGTAAAATAACTGTTGACGTCCCTAACAATAAACGTAATTTAGCGAACACTGAAAATTCCCAATTGCAAGTTAGTCAACTACTATGAGAAGTAATTGTATGCCCAGATAACAAGAGCTACTGTAATGTCAGTGTCACAATAGACTTTGCAGGACATCGAAATTATTTATAAGAGTAAAAGTTTCTTACTTGGAGGGAGAAATACAAACGATTTTTGATGAACAGTTGCTTAACCGAACTCATTTTCTTGTCCATTTGTGTCTTGCATGGGTTTTGAATATTCAAATCGTTGTTTTTACCTCTCTAAATTATAAACCTCGCAGGAGACATTTTGAATAAATAAAAAAAGAGCGCTTTTCGTTAAAAGGAAAATATTTCCAACAATTCTTCTTTTACAAATGGTTTCTTAGGATACAAAGGTCAGTATTAACTGTTATTAACACACTTAGAGCTTAGGACTGGGGTACCTGTGGTAAAATGTTCTTTTGCTTATTTTCAGGATTATTCAAAGTCATTGAATTTGTCTAACATTGTCGAACTACATTTCATGTTTACGGAAAAGTAAATGTTCTCCATAAAAATAATGGTCTTTTTGTACAGAGAAGACCAAGTCTCAAAATTACCGTAAATGTATATTTAAATGAGATTCTTTTTCAAATCAACCCCTTCTTTGCGACGTTCTTGTGACCCTCGCTGACGTGGTTCGTACAATCGACAAAATCCAAACGATAAGTATCCTAAACTAAGAGTGGTCTCTTTGTTACCTTGTTTGACTAAGTGGCCAAACCATTACTTTGATGGTTCAGTCTAGGGTGATAGAGGTACGATATTTAACAATTAGATTATCGAGATTTCTATCGCGTGATCAGCTATCACGCATGGAAACCGAGAGCGAATAATCAAACAGGGTCAGGGTTTGAACGCCCGGGCCGCACCTCCCTACCCAAGCATCTGTTGTGTCCCCCCCCCCCCCCCCCGGGGATCTGGAGTAACGTTACGCATCAAGCGTACGTTTATATCCTTGTACGTTTTTCAATGTTTCGCTGTTTATACTTTTAAGGCGGGGGTACACCTGAAAGCTGTTTTCACGCCGCTTAAAATCGGTTCAACGGAAATATCTCGTTCGCGTTTCAAGCAATACAAAAACCCTATGCTCATTACACAAAGCAATGTTTTGGGGTGTTTTGTAAATTTTTGGGTGATTTTTAGGTATATTTGGGAGGAGATAGTTTTTCTCAAAGGAGTAGTAAAATTAAGAGAAATAAGAAATATTGAAGATTTAGTGAAGTTTTAAAATTAGAATTTAAAGTTAATAATTAATAGACGGATACCAAGTTAGTCCACTAGAAACCCGGGGTGCTCTTGCGTGGGTATCAACTGTCTGTTGGTGTTCCAAAAATCATTTTCTTTCTTAAAACCTCTTCAAATTTCATTCAAATTCGGGTGTACCCCCGCCTTAAATGAAATTCAGGGGAAAGCATTTGTTATTCACCTTTCATTTGAAGACAGAAACCGTTTCTACATTGATTGTTTTTCTATAGTAAACGTTGGACATCTTTATCTGATCTATCTTGGCCCGCGAAGTCATAGACTGATTTAGTTGCCAAATTTTCGGTTAGCAGCAAAACTAACCTTGAGGCACTCAGTTTAGCCTAAAAAACACTCCGGTTAGCCTAAAGAGCACTCCAGTTAGCGTAAATAGCACTTAGGTAGCTTGTTCATGCCTCGCATGCCTCGCATGTTTTGTTCATGCATCGCGCGCACATCTGGCTCGCATATTGTAAACACTCCTGACGGCCCGAAAACAAAGAACGCGACTGAGAATTTAAAGAATTTGATAACACGACAAAAAACGTAACTCGTACCAGCCGAGTACGAAAAACGAGACCGAGAACAATAGCCCGAAGTCTAATCTCTCGGCCCATCGCGACCCCAAAAAGAAAAAAAGAATTTGATAATGCTACCTAAACCTTAACTCGGTCCGCCTTACGGCCCGAGTAATAATGTAATTGTTTTAGTATAAATCTACTATCTACATGTATCACAGAATAGATAGCGAGTAGCGTAGCCAATCAGAGAACGGCACTCGTGATAGAACACTAGTAGGTTTGTTTATACTAATCTGAGATAGCCACTGAGAGTTGATCACACTCCTAAAACTTCATTTTCGTTATCGTGGCGTAAGGCAACATCATACTGTCAAACATTCTTACAGGTAAAACAGGTAAATACATGCTCCCACCATTTTTTCCTTCTTTCCTAGCGTGAGCTCAAAGAGCATTCGTGACTCACCAGGACATCGTGTGACTTAGTAGCCTAACCGCGGAAGACTGAGTACTTCCAAGTTACTTCGTGCAAAGCATCATAGGAATGCCCTGGAATGCAGCTTGGAGGGCTTGGAGTACTTCCGTTTACTCGGTCAAGCTGCAAAATCAAACATGGCGTCTACATTTGTGGAGAGTTCGCCTGCGTTAAATCGCCTTTTCCGAGACATATCTTTGAAGTTTTCTGCAGTGGAATCGGAAGATGTTGTGAAGTCCTCCAAAAGGATTTTTGGAGAGCAATTTAATTCGCTAGATAATCAAGATCTCTTGTCATGTTTAAACCTTTTGTACAAGCTTGGTTATGTGTCGAACACGAAACTAACTCTTGTCAAAGAGTTTGTGGCAACGAAGTCAAACAAAGAAAAGGACATCATTGACACGATTGACAATTTCAAGGACTCTCTTCCGCCTCAAGCTGATCCGGAGAAGGAATTGCAGGGGAGGAGCGACGATTTCAAGAATATTAGGAAAAGACTTGAAACAGGGCAGCCATCGGTTGTCAACTTGTACGGCTCGGCTGGAATAGGAAAGACAACGCTTGCCAAAGAGATTTGTGCAAAATGGGGAGGAAATTCTTATGTTTTCGATTTAAGGGAGGCTAAAGACACGAGGACAATATATCTTAATATCTTAAATACCCTTGAACTTTCTGTTCCAGTTGGCCACGTAAGCTTGAACAATGTTGTTGACAAAATTCATGAGTACATTGGAGAAGAGAGCAAGGGTAAGCGTGTTCTCTTTCTACTGGACAATGTGGAACAGTTCAGTTCTGGACAGGGGAAAGAAGGCAAGAACTTGAAGACAGCTTTTATGATATTTCTGGGGAAGCTTTCACAATTAGATGACAGTAGCAAAGTTAAAGGTTTAAGCATCCTTCTGACATCAAGAACTCAATTGCAGGATGTAAAAAAAGTGTCAGATTATGAACTGAAGCCACTGAAAGATTCCTTTTCAGAGAAAATCCTGCTTTCTAAGGAGACATCTGATCTTAGTACTTGGCAGAAGGAGAAGCTACTTGCCGCATGCAAAGGAAAACCACTGCTTCTCAAAGGTATGGAAGCTATTTTGATGCAGGGTAGAAAAGCTCCCAGTGATCTGGTGGATGAACTTGATAAACTTATGGCTTCAAAAGAGAAGGCTGCAGATATTTCTGTGCAGTCCAAATCAGCGGAGGCTCCTAAAGAAAAAGTGTTTAATTTGGAAAGAGAAGAAGTTGATCCTGATGAAGATGAAACATCTGTGATTGAAGAAATGTTCAATACCCTGCCATCTGACAACCTGAAAGTAGCAGCTGTGTCAATTTCTCTGTTTTGTGGACCCTTTACTGCTTCTACTGCAGCAAAAGTTCTGAACATCAGCCATCCAGAAGCTGTAGCACAACTTGAGGGCCTAGTAACCAGTGCCATCATTTTTGTTGTTAATCGCGAAGCAAAGGAGTTGATGTATGACATTCATCCACTCCTTAGAACGTATGCTGGCAGCATAAAGGATGATGCAAAATTCACTGAATCCTACACCAGAGCAAAGGAACGATTTTATGACCACTTCATGTCAAAGATGAAAAGGATTGCTGGATACATAGAGTCTGACTATACCAAGGCATTCAATCTGTTTTCAAATGACCGGCCAAACTATGAGTTTGCAATTGAAATCGCCTTGCTGCCCGGATTTTTCAGTGTACCTGGTGAATTTCAAGATATTGCCTTGATTGCATCCCTTGTCAATACTATGGTTTCCAGTGCAAAACAGACAGAGCTGTTTCATTCCTGGGCTGACACGTGTGAAGATGATGCAAAGTCAGGTATGTCAGAGATTCTTACTCACTTGTACCATAATATGAGTTGTTTAAGTGGCAAATGGGTGAAGTGCTGGTTGCCCAACAGTAGTCATGCATACATGTATGATTATTATGTAAAGCATGAGGGATGACAAAGCCGTTATTTGCAAAATTTCAAAAGTTAGGATCCCAAATCAGATTTTATGGAGTGCGAAATTAATTTCAGGACCTTATGCCAACACGATAAGATCATGTTAGTAGGAAGTAATGCTTTACATCACAGATGTGTTTAAAAATGTACTGGTAACTGATTTCAGTAAAAGAGTCTAGTATCTATCCACAGGTTGCATTTTGTTGATGATATACGTAATACTGGAAATTAAAAAAATAAGTTTGTTGAATTAAATTCAGTTTGTTACATGTACATAACTTTTTGTATTGATTTACCGAGATTATCAATGATAGACTTTAGTGGTCCTTATGTTTGATTGTGTGCTACATTGATTTTCACATTAAAGTGCGAATATTGTCTGAATGTGAATTTGTGGGGCTTAAGACTAAAGATTTCAACACAAACATTTCACTTTGTGCCACATGCTGACCGTTAAATAAAAATAAATATTATTATTATTATTATTATTGTTATTATTATTCACATACAGTCACTTTATACATTCAGAGGACAACAGATAAATGATTTATCTGTGCAAACTTCAGACAAATGTTATAATGAAGTTGTTTGAAAATTTGAATATATTCTGTTATGAAATGTGTTTTACGCAGATTTTTAACTACATGTATAATTATTACCACACGAACAAGCATTTTTACTTGTAATAAAAACTGGCTTGTCTTTGACATTTAGTAAACCAGTGGATGGATTCCTTTTATTTTCGTATGGCATTTTATCAAATTAAAATATACAAACTATTGAAATTTGTTTTACATAAAATCCATACAATAATTTAATATTAACAAAAACTAATTACAATAATTGGTCTTTACATTTACAAACATATTTTGACTTGATAAATCTACTTTGATGTTTTGCTGGTGGCAATAGCATAAGAACCCAGTTTACTAAGAAACATTTTTCAAAGAGCTCTCTCCCTTTAAACTTGAGGGTTCATGTATGTCGTTCCATGTCTTTGCTCCAGTATAAGCAAAACTATTTTTGTAATAGTTTGTACGGCTTTTTGGGTGCTCGAGATTCATTTTGGAAGAATGCAGTCCATTTATGAAGACAGGTGTTATGAGTAAACATGTTAGACAGATATGTGGGTGCCTGCAGGCCATTTAGTATTTTAAAAAGCAAATAGCTTTTTGGCGTCATCTCATCTCTTCTTAATTCATCCACTCTAACTCACAGAGAACATCACTAGACCTCTTTTTAAAATTAGATAAGAGGCACCAGTTATTGTGCGCTGCAAGGTTTTGTAATTTCTGCAATTTATCAATTTGAGTGTCACCTATAGAATCCCAGACAATACAACAATATTTAAACTATAGGTTCAATTATTGACCTATAAATATCAATCAAGCTTCCCATTTTAAGTACAGGTTTAACCATTTTTAGAATACTTAAGCCACAGGTAACTTTCTGTCTTATACTTAACATGTGGTTCTCCCAAGTTAGGTGTTCATATATATCGACACCAATTAAGGCATTTCGCGGAATGCACTTTCTCCAGTTCAGTGTTGAGCAAGGAAAGAGCTATATCACCTTCAAGGCTACAAGGAGACACTCTATGTCTTGAGCCTACCACCATAAAATCTGTTTTTAACACGTTAAGAGTGAGCCTAGTGAGAGCCATGAGGCTATACCCTTACGATCTTTCGTCATTTCTTTTTGTAACTTAGACAGACTGCAGCCTGAAAACGTCATGTTCGTGTCATCAGCAAAGAATCACACTACCCCATAATCTAAACACTTCGAATATCATTAACATAAACAAAAAAGAGTAGTGGTCATCTAGAATTGATTAATACCTTGGGGAACTCCACATGTTACAATGTTATAACAATGATCTTTATTATGTTTTTTTTTGGTGTACATGGTTGATCTTTACAATCTTGTAAAGGAAATATATATTAGAATTAAATTAATTATTAGTGAAAATGATGGAAGCTAAGGAAGCTAAATGAACCATTTGGTTATCTAATGATGAAATAACATCATTAACGTAACACACTTGTTGCCTATTTGATAGATATGATTGGAACCACTCTATTGCTGTGTTTTCTACTCCATAATATTCTAGTTTTCCAAGTAAAATCTCGTGATCATTACCATATCAAAGGCTTTCTTTAAGTCTAGAAAATAAAGCACTCTGTTTATCATACCTTTGTCAATATTATAGAACACCACTCGTTAGTTATGTCAAGTAGGGCGGTAACGGTAGTATCTACACCAGTTGCCTTTGCTATTTTTATCCCATTGAGTAATTGAAGCACTCTGGGGAAGTCTACTCCTTTAAAATACATGTAAAAGCTAGGATCTCTTTTAGTTAAGAACTGCTCAGGACTAACGTTATCCTCATCGGTAGAAATCTTTGAAGCGAGATTTGGGCCGATCGCTGCGAAATGTGTGTTTGTATAATTTGTGATTTTGTTTGTATTGGTCAGTGTCTCACCAGAGTTAGTCTTCAATCCATTTATCTTAGTGTTCTTCAACTTTTTTCCCAAAAGATCATTGAGCACTTTCCAAGACTGTCACCTTTTGATTGCCAGATACCTCATTTATCTTCATTTGATAAAATTTTTTCTTAGCAAGCCTAAATCTCTGTTATTTACCGAATTTCTTAAGGTCCTGTAAGCTGTCCAATCTTCAAGCGTACCATATCTCACTGCTTTTTTCTCTAACCAATCCCGCTGGAACATCATTTGCTTTATGTTTGAATTTAGCCATGGGGAAGGTTTGTTTCGTACTGTAATGGTTCGATAGGGGGCATGCTTGTCAATAACACCTAGAAAAACATTACTCCACGTGATCCACGCACAATTAATGTCTTGAGAATTATCAAAAGGTGGCCAAGGTGCATTGATGAGATCCATTTTAAATTTTGCTTCGTCAAAACGCTTAAAATGTCTTGATTGAATAACCCTAGGTTGACCCCTGGGTAGATAGATAGATAGATAGATAGATAGATAGATAGATAGATAGATAGATAGATAGATAGATAGATAAATAGATAGATATAGATAGATAGGTAGGTAGGTGACGGAACGGAAAAACCTCGCGCATGCGCGTGAGCACTAGGTGTAATGAGTGTGGATTTAGCAAATCTATCGGCCCAGGAGTGACAATATACATACCCAGGAACAATTTCCTTGGATTGGTGCCCAAAGTGATGTCTAATTCTAGTGCAATAAATGCAGAAAATCTCTGAATAATCGAATCCATTCTCGCAGTTCCTAACAGTGTACTCGAATTCCGATGCATTCACATCATGTTTCTTCAACAAAACTTGAACTTTTTCCTTGAAATATTGTACTGATGGGCTAAACGATCGCTTAAATTCAAATGATAACTCTTTTTTAACTATGCTTAAGCTTAGAAACCTTTCTGCAAGTCAAATGAAGGTCATTAAAAGAGCAAAAACTATCACAGTTTGGCAAAATAGGTTGCACCTCGTGGTCCCTTGACAGCTTGTGCTAAGTGCACATGCGCGAGGTTTTTCCATTCTGTCCAGGTAGGTAGGTAGGTAGGTAGGTAGGTAGGTTGGTAGGTAGGTAGGTAGATAGGTAGGTTGGTAGGTAGGTAGGTAGATAGGTAGGTAAGTTCATGTAGGTAGGTAGATAGGTAGGTAGATAGCTAGGTAGATACAATGCATCCCTTATTTTCACTCGATAAATTTTAAAGCTTAAAGCTTGTGGGGTCTAGTATAAAGCCCAGGGGCCCCACTCACATATTTTAATGACGGGGGGGGGGGGGGGGGGGTCCAAAGGATTTTTTTGGGTCTGACATTTTGGCCAAAAGGGATTTTTTTGGTCTATGGAAGACGCTGGGTTTTTTTGGGGGCGCGAAAACAACACAGGGATTTTTTTGGGTATTGTATTTTTCTCAGCTCAAATCAACCCCGACAATAACATAAGCGCAATTTACTGCTTGTGTGATATTACAGGATATTTCTGAGATTGTAATCTATTTGAAAAGTAATTACCGGCACTCCACGCGCATCTAAGCCAGAAAGAAACATTCAATAGGTCACGTAATTCAAGGCCTTTCAAGCCAGTCATTTTGAGATATCAATTGCACAAAAACATGGTGAAAAGTCTGATGCCACGAGGTCTGTTACATAGGGATGTCCCGGTACAATAGCAAGCAAAGAATGTGCTAAGGACAAGACATGCTGTAGATGTCATAATGAGTATCTTCCTGTAAAGTTGTCCCAGAAGAGACACTATAACAGTCATGCAAGCTTTTTGTATTTGTTTATGTATAGTTTTTTTTTTTTTAATTGCAACACGAAAAACACTACTTTACAAAACAAGACTAACACTACTTACAATACCACCTACAAGACGTTACTTATACTACTTACTATATAATACTTCCTTAGACTGCAATACTTACACTACTTTTTACAGTTTTTTTTTTCGCTTACACACCTATGTACCTATTAAATTATAATTCAAAATGGGTTTCCATTTAGCCTCAAGCATCTTCCTATTATTAACCTTAGCCGCAATGTGACATTCAGTTTCATATTTTCTTTTAACTAGTTCCTTATACGAAGGGAAAAAAGGAAGACTATTATTCCTACGGCAATTCCATAAATGTAGCTTACCTAAAACGATTAAGTAATTAAACAGAGAACAATTAGTATCTGTGACACCAATTAAAATAGTCTTTAACTCAAGTTTCCTTTGTTCTTTGGCTATAGCGATCCAATAAGATTCAAATTCTTCCCAAAATGCATGTGAGTAAACACAGTAAAAGAATAAGTGATCAATTGTTTCCTCACTAGTATTGCAAAAAGTGCAAAGATCGCTTTGTATTAAACCTATCTTAGTTAAGCGGGTATTTGTGAATAAAATGTCATTTAGTATTTTAAATTGAAAGCATTGCACATATGTCTCGCAGATACAGGACCTTATTAATGAGAAGGCCTTTTTTGTTTCCACATCATCAATAGAAAATTTTGATTTCAACTTTGTGAAGCCTCTGGACTCTGTCGCCTTACTGGATATAAGCAAACCGTAGAAATCCCTAGACTTGCTAAGTGCTGGATCAAAGATTTTTTCACCGATTTTAAATTGCAGTGATCTGACATGATCTTTCTTAATTTCGTGGCATCGAATTCTTAGATGACTTGGTACTGCGCAATGAACACCAGTCCAGGTCAGAAAGTTGGAATCTTTTAAACCATTACGTTTCGCAAGGTTAAAGGACTCTGTGTTACTCAAATCAAATTTTAAGTCGCTTAAAAGAACAATATTTGCGCTATTATAATTATGATAAAATAAAGGTTTACCGTTTACTCTAATGTTATGATTGTTCCAGATGATTGTTTCAGGTAGACCTACGAGATCAAATCTAGAACGAAAATCTGACCACCAGTGTAACATCTCCTTATAAAATATTGGGGAAATGTTATAGTCATCAATATTATAATCACAATGAAGAAAAAATTCTCCGCCAAAAGGTTTTAGTAAATGTAATAGATACGCTTTCCAGGGATAAAAATTATCGCTTAGAAATCTACCAATCCATGAAAGTCGGAGTGACATAACTGACGTTGTAAAATCAGTTACCTTTAGGCCACCAAATTCAAAATCATTTATTACTGCTGTCCTGGCGATTTTATCAGGACCCTTCCAAAGAAAATTATATATAATTGATTGAAGGGCCTTTATGAACTCCAAAGGAGAAGGAAGAATTGACGAGATGTATAAAACTTTGGGAAGTAATAAACTCTTAATAATTGTAACTTTACCAAACAGAGAGAGGCCTCTCCAACTCCACAAGCGTATCTGAGATTTAATTCCTTTTAGCTTATCGTAGAAATTCTTTTGCACTGATTCTTTGTTATTGTAACTAAAGTGAACCCCTAAAGCTTTAACAGTTTTACGCCATTTCAATGCTAGAGGTGTTTCGATGTTATTGTGGGAGGAGGCAATCCACATGGCTTCGGTTTTTGTATAATTCACCTTTAGGCCAGAAAATTTTTGGAATTGATCAAGTAACTTAAAAAGGTATTGAGCAGATTTGATATCCGACACAAAAGCTGTTAAATCATCTGCATACTGCACCATTTTGAATTCTTTTTCATCTATTTTGATTCCATCTATTTCTGAACATGAGCAAATAGCGACTGCTAGTAGTTCCACAGCAATTATAAACAAGTAAGGAGAAAGGGGGTCTCCCTGCCTTACACCTCGATTTATTTCAAAGCTAGCTGAGAGCGTTCCATTGTTGATAATACAACTTGTTATGTTACTGTAAAAGGTTTCTATCCATCTTGTAAGACTGGATCCAAATCCGAAGACTTCTAAGCATTTAAACATAAAATTCCACTCTAGACTATCAAAAGCTTTCTTGAAATCTATAAAAAGTAGTAATCCAGCGATATCATAAGTTTTCGTGTAATTCATTATATCTAGAATTGATCTTGCGGCTTCCCCTATGTAGCGACCTGAAACGTACCCAGTTTGATTGCTATGAATGATTTCGGGTAAAACTTTGACAATACGGGTCGCTATAACTTTGGACGCAATTTTGGCGTCGACGTTAGTCAGGGATATTGGCCTCCAATTTTCTGTTATAAAATTCAATGGGTAACCCGTCGTTGCCTGGCGTTTTTGCAGTTGGAAAGGTTTTGAGAACGTTCTGGCATTCTTCCGCAGTTATTCTACCCTCACATATTATTCTTGAATCATGTGAAATACTAGGTAAATTTAGACTATCGAAGAAAATCGATGATTCTGCATTATCTAGATTAACATTTCTACTACGATATAAGTTCTTATAAAATTTGCGTTGTGAATCCATAATCATAAAGGGGTCAGTAGAAATTACACCGCTAATGTGCAGCTTTCTTACGTGCTTTTTAACATGGTTGCGTTTCTCGAGATTTAAAAAATATTTGCTATTCTTTTCACCGTGTTCGTGCCATTGAGCTCTTGCGCGTAGTATAATCCCTTCTATTTTGTCCTCGTACAGTGCTTCAAGATCCTGCTTAGATATTTCTAGTGCCAGACGCGTATCATTACAAGGATTTGTGTGAAACATTTGGACTGCCTCCTGATAACGTTTATTTAATTCCTCTTCTTGTTTCCGTCGAATGGAAGCTAATTGTTTGGAGAATATAATGGAGTTTGACCTTATATTAAACTTGATCCAATCCCACAAAAGTCTGGGATCATGTATATCTTTACCTGCATCCAGCCAGGTCGGTAAATTGTTTGTTATCATATGTTTATAATTTTCATTTGTCAACAGAGAAGTGTTTAGTTTCCAGACGCCAGCTCCTCTTCCACATGATTCAATTTCTTCAAGTTCTAAAAAAATAGCGGAATGGTCTGTTTTGATTGAGGGTATGATATCGACCTTAGTTACCAAATCATGTAATTTATCGGATATTAGCCAGTAATCTAGTCGGCAAAATATAAAAGGCGAACAACGCCCCCAGGTAAAGCTTTGCAATGTTGGGTTTTTTAGGCGCCAAATGTCGTGCAGACTGAATTCATTTTGCAATTCATCTATAGAGTTGATTACATATTTTCGAGGAATCGGTAAACCGCCTTTTTTGTCAAGTGTGATGTCGAGAGGACAATTAAAATCTCCACCTATAATAATGTTTTCTTCATTACCAAATTCGTCATTTCTTAATAATTTTGATAAATTGCGATAAAATTTAACAGCATCGGCGTCTTTGTTTGGGCCATATATGTTTGCAATTGTGTATATCTCATTGTTAATAGCGGCTTTTAGAACAATAAACCTGCCATCCGAACTTATTTCACTCTGTTGAATAACAATGTTCAAACTATTCTTTATAAGAATTGCAACACCTCTAGCATTTGTACTGCCGTGTGAAAATAAAACAGAAGCGCCCCACTCTTTTCGCCACTGATCCTGTCGTTCTGTTGTGGAATGAGTTTCTTGTAAAAATATTAAATCGGCTTTTTGCTTTCTACACCAGGAAAAAATTGCCCTACGCTTAT
Organism: Pavona decussata; assembly: GCF_977016875.1. Lineage (NCBI taxonomy): Eukaryota > Metazoa > Cnidaria > Anthozoa > Scleractinia > Agariciidae > Pavona > Pavona decussata. The sequence continues at coordinate 1,203,550 of NW_028145637.1, read as the reverse complement.
GAAAGTTGCTTAGGCCTCTAACATTCAAGGAAAGAAATTTGATGCTTTCAGGCTTAGCTTTCGAATTATGCATTCTTAATGCAAGAATAATTAAGTGTTATCACATTTATAATAGGTGCTATTTGCTCGGAAAATGAATAAAATATCAAAACAAATGTAAAAGTAGTAAGAGAATAATTTAAGTTTTGAACAAGAAGTACAACATAGACACAAAACAACAACACACAAAATATACAAACAAACGAAAGCGCACTTACCATCTCGGTTGCTGCACACTTTCGCCGAGATCTCCATGGCAAATGGTTGTGTTATACTATGGTATTAAAAGTGACAAGCAGTTTTGCCTGGGCCGAAATTGTAAACAAAACTATAAATCATACGGTTCATTTAGCTATAAATACAATTACGCAGTATATTATGACAGCAAAACAGCAACATAAGGATTACTCATGTCTGATTTTAAACGACTTAAGACCTTCAGAATCGATTTCTTTATACAGTATCTGCGCGGGAACTGACCATGGGATGAACGCGAACTGGACTCCTTCTCTTTCTTTAAGTTGCTTTAAATGATCTTTCTGTAGTTTGGCTCTTTCACTTCGAACTGATTTTGACACGTCGTCGGATATGAATATCTGACTGTCACAGAAAGGGTTATCTTTCAGGGTGTTCGCTGCAGCCTTTAAAATTCGTCCTTTATCAGGATATCTAAGTAAGTAGACATGGATAGGCCTTGACTGCAGAGCGGTAGTGCTCGCAGCTGCTTGGTTGATCTTCGTACGGTGCGCTCGCATAACTTCAATATTATCGAGGCCCATGTGCTTACTGAAAAGTTCTTCCTCTAAGAATTCTTCTACGGAGCTGCAATCTTTTTCGGCGCCTTCCTTTAAACCCCATATGACCACGTTGTTCCTCTTGGATCTGTTCTCCAAGTCCTCAATTTGTTTTGTGAGGGTGTCTATCTCCTTGCCGTTCGCCTTTTCCACCAGCGCGCTTTTAACTTCGGTCATATCGTGGTCTAAAAGTTTATAACTATCTTTCAAATCGTCGACATCCTTAGCGGTTTTCTTCTGACTTTTTTCCAAACTTTCTAATTTCATTAGGATGGCGTTCAACTTTGACTCTTGTTCATCTTTGGCGGCGAGCAAGTCGTCCATCTTTGAAAGTACAGCGTCAAGCTTCGCTTCAGTGTCGGGCATTTCGGTTCGCTGCTTTGCTTTTGACCTTGTCCGTCTAGCAGACATTCGCTTGTAGATTATAATTTATAACGCGGTCATAGTACAAATATTACGGATCAATTTTCTTCGGTTTCATGGAGAGAGCTTGGAGCCGGGTCCTTTCAGCTTGGCGTCATCACGTGACTCCTTTTGTTTCTGACCAAAACCAAAGTTGAAGTTGGCATGTTTTAGCTTTCCAGAAGATAAATAATAAAATTTGCTGATCCAAAACACTGAGGGATTTGTTTGGGTATGCTAAAAAAAGTAGGGATTTTTTGTGTAGACATATTCTGAAGTTGGGATTTTTTTGGGTATAAAATATGAACCTCTGTCGGACCCCCCCCCCCCCCCCCCCCCGTCAATAAAAAATGTGAGTGGGGCCCCTGGGGTATAAAGTAAGTAATAGCTAAATAAAATAAGTCCACAGATGTAAAAAGTTAAAATGCCCAGTTTTTTACATGCTAAAAAACGTATATTAACAAACACACAAAATTGCTATCTCTCTGCCGTGCCGTTGAGGCGGAGACAGCATGGAATTTGAAATATTCAAAATGATCTTTATAGTCATGAGAGTATCACTGAATCTGCTTCAGTTTGACAACACTGGCAACACTGGTTTATGCATTGTATGGTAATATGAAAGCACTCACTTGAACACTGTATACAGTCAAACCTGTATATAATGGCCCTGTATATAGCGGTCACCCTGTGTATAACGGTCACTTAACAACTTTCCCAAAATTGTCCCTTATATTTACTGTTAAGTTGACCTGCATATAGCGGTCACCTGTATATAACGGACACGGTCACCCTTTAGACTTCCTGAATCCACAATTTCATTATCTTCTACCTGTATATAACGGTCACGAAATTGGGTTACGATTAACAAATAATGCAAGGGATATATCGATGACTCTAACCCCAACTGGAGGGAGGAGGTCTGAACGATCTCTTTGATGACGAAGATGGGAAATTGCAGCTAGCCCCCCTGAGACGTGAAGGAGAGGCAGCGATGCCACAGAACTTGACCTTGATGAGTAAGACAGTAGCACAGGCAGTTCGGCTTGCAAAGTGCCAGCTGAAAGACTTTGCTCAGTACTATGGACATGAAGAACGTTCTTTCACACTAAGTAAAGTCAATGACATACTACATGAAATCAAGCTTCGAGCTCCTCCGAAATATCAGAAAACTATAACCAATTTTTTTTTACGTTAAAAACTCTTCCTACAAGGAAACTTAGATAAGTATACTGCACCTCCGTAAAAGTACTCCACGGACATTTTATAGGCCTTTTTTATCCTGATTATTTCGTTGCTGTTACTCGTTATTGTCACTAAAACGTAAATTGAGTGATTATTTAATTTGCACATAAAAATGCTATTTATTGACTTCTGGGGGAGTTTAAAGGAAACCTGTGTACAGTGGTCACCCTGTATATAACGGTCACCTGGCCATTTCCCAAGGGTGACTGTTATATACAGGTTTGACTGTATTTGTTAATTAAAAAAATAATAAATAAATAAATAAATAAAAAATAAGTATATATTGTATTGAAAGTGACAGTTGAAATCATTTGTATAGTTTGAAATCCTAAGACTATATTCAGGGGCATAGCCAGGATTTTATACACAATTTTCCAAATCCCACTCCACCCCTCCCCCCCAATTTTTTTTCATGTTCCATGATGCCATGATTAAATTTCCCTTATTGTCAGGACGGTGAGGTTATGCTGTAAATGTAAGCGTGATATGAGATCAATGGCAACTGCGTCATTAAATTCTTTGCTGCTTCGATACCTTCATTCATTAATTAAGCCAACAAACTAGCGGTCAGGATTTTATTCACAAATGAACACTTTTTACCGCTGTGGGCCACATCATTGTTTTTGAGCAGCATTACTCAGTATAAATCTACAAATAACAATCAAAGTGTACATTTCTAGATCTGCATTCGTCAATAGCTAAAAACTGAGGCACTGTAAATTATTATAAAATATTGGAGTTAGTAGGCACGCTCTCATTGGTCGATAGGTGTGTTTAGATGAGAGTATGTAAACGCGGTTGTGAGGTCACGCTTTCTGTGTCTCCCGGCACAATTTGAAAACATTCAAAGCTTTCGTAAGACTCGCAAAGTAATTTCAAGTAAAACTGTTAAGGAAATGGAGAAAAATTTCCCCAAATTTTGATCGGGGTTTGCCTATCTCCTCCCCCTGAGCCCAAGGGAAAAAAAGCAAAACAAAGAAGAAACACAGCGTATGCCTTCCTCGCTAGACAACCTCGTCGAGCGAGCTCAAGTGAAGACGACAAATATGCAACAAATACGCAGTAAACGT